>NW_025336481.1:35007129-35348378 GCF_004798865.1 Varanus komodoensis | reverse complement strand
AGAGAGAGAGAGAGAGAGAGAGAGAGAGAGAGAGAGAGATCAGAGCACATAACAAAATATTTTCCATGGTATAATTTGAATTTGGCAACAACCGCCACTAATTTATTCAGACAGCAAATCCCCAGTTTGAGATAGGCTCTGTCTAATTTGTATACCTCACAGCTACAGAATCTAGCTAGATTTTTGGACTTGTGTTTCTTCCTCCATCCCCTCCTTTTTGGTCCATCTCGTCTGATGCTGAGAACTTGAAAGCTCACGTTTTGTAGAATTTTGGTTGTTGCTCATAAAAATATTGTCCACCTTTACAAGTTGGGGGTGTCTTTTTTCCACTCATAGGCCAACACACTACCTTTGGTTATTTCTATGTTCTGATGGAGATCCTCTCATCTTCCCATAGTTTTGTGCTTTCCTTCAGGCAGTCCATAATTGAGGCGTGCCAGTAGTACTCAAGCCCTGCACGAAATTATACTTTCTGGATGCTCTTCCTATGTAATAAGTGCTGTACATTCTTCAGAGGTGATGGAAAGGCATACTTAACAGCCTCACCACCGCTGCTGTGTATTCTTACCCCTCAATAGGCGAGCCCCAGTTTTACAAGAATGTTTGGAGCTGCCCCCTGGGAATGTCTGGCTGAAACAAGGTCCCCATTCCAGGGAAGCCTGATGAAGAAAGCAGGAGAGAAGGCTGAAAACAAAGGGAAATAAGGGCCAAAGACTTGACAAAGAAATTAAGGTGATGATGCTAGGCAGAAGAACGGGGAGCAGAGAGGTTTGAGTTTTAAAAGGATGCATAAATGAATAAGAAAAAAACAGTTGTGGAAAAATGGTCAAGTTTAGAGGAAGAGGATAAAAAGGGATAGAATTATGCAGAAAAGGGAAAAGAGGCCAAGTCTGAGTAGAGGAGGAAATGCTGAAAGGGAAATGGAATGAGAGAGAAGAACTAAGGGGTGTGGGGAATGAGGAGGTAAAAGAAACGCAGAGAAATTCTGAACGAACAAATCCAGTGGAAATTATCTGTTTGCTTCTTCTGCAGAAGGAAAGGGAAAATTTAGGGGAAACAGCTATTGAAGCCATTGCTTTTCTTATCTCCTTAAAAAGATAACAGGCTTGGGCCAGGAGTCTAACACCTCATATGTTTTTCCCAGCAGGGCTAATAGCCTGGTGGGGAGCAGCTGATGTTTTACTGCAGTATGTCACAACTGAATTGCAGCATGATGAAGTGCAGGAGCTGTTTGTAGATCTAGCAATAATACGGATGTGTCTGCTCTGCAGGCATACTGATAGGCTGAGATGCCCTGGGCTTCCTGGGCACAAGTAGAATTCCCAAGCAAGCTTTCCTAAGAATAGAGTCTACGGCAGGGGTGTTGATCCTTGGCTCTGGGACCCAATCAAGCCCTTCAGGGTTTTCATTCCAACTTTATAAGGTTCCCCAGAAGACCATGACCTCTTCCCCCTGCCCCACCCACTTTCCCCTAAACACCAGTTGTTTGGCAGATTCCTGGCTTTGTGCAGTTTTCTCTCCCTTCTGAAGGGGCAAAATGCCTCTCCTAAGGCTTCATTACTGACACAAAGGGAGCAATTCTGTGCTCCCCAGACAATATTTGTGGATCATAGGATGCTACACATTCTCAGATCCAAGACTGGAGGCAGAGCTCCAGAGTTGGAGGGGCAAATCCATGACCTATTCCCTCTCACTCTTACACACAAAGAATTGTGCTGTCTACCTCTCTGAGTTCAGGGACACAATGTCAGAGAGGAGCTAAAGGGGGCATTTTAGGGGCCAGATAGGGGAGGAGACTGGAGAGGCCTCTCCAGCTGCCTGCCTTCCTCCTGAAACACTTTCGGTAGGTGGGCAAAAAAGTCTCTCTAGCAAAATGCAGAGCAAGAGGGCAGGCAAACAAAGATTGCCTCTACCACTCTTCTCCTCCTAAGCATAAGTCTCCAAGTTTGGTGTTTTACAATCATTGCAATAGGATTGCACCCTAACAGCACTAAGCTTTGAAATGCTGGTATTTGTACCTCCGCTCATTTTGCTTTCAGCCACCCCTGAAATGTGTCCCTCAAGATCTTCTCAAGATCTTGAAGTGGAATTCAGGTCTTGAAGTGCTGGTTCTTCAAGTGACGTTTGCAATTAAGGATGAAAGAAACTGAAGCTATTGTTCCAACCTGACTGTGTTTATATCCTGTTACTGAAATTCAGTAGTAACACTAGCAAACACTAATGACAGTAGCATAGGTTCATACAACACTGGTGCTGTACCATCAGTAGGATCCTAATGTATACATGTAACTGAAGTTATGCTGCTTGAAAGCAAGGAATTTGTCCTATTTGCACATCTGGATCAGGACAAATCAATTACCAAAAGAATCACTAAAATTTATTAGACATAAACAACCCATCACGTAAAGGCAGCCCCCAAAGCGTCCTTCACAAGAGTAAGCAGACACAACTGATCGGTTTAGTGAAATTTCTCATGTCAATGGATAGAATGGTCACATTCCATCCCATTTTATTTTTTGTTTTCTGGAGGAAAGAGACCGCAGAAGGGCCAAAAGCTGCTTTGCTTTGTTGAATAGCTGTTCCAAATAGGCTTTGGGGGTTGCTACAGAGTTGACTGTTGGTGGCTTGTGAGGCCATGCTAACTCTACTTTGCAATTAGCTACCATTAGCTACACCCTAAGGCTAGTGGGGCAGCATATAAACCAAATAAATATGAGATGCCAGTTGAGGATCCCATTAGAATTAGGTTAGCTAATTCAGGATTGAAGTGCTACTGTTAACTACCACACCAGGTGCGACAGAATAAAAGGAGAGAGACTCTTTCATACAAATCCCAACTGGGAAATTTCTGCCATTTTGCTGACTGTGTTATAACATTCTGATTATTTTAAAAAAAATTGTAGCCATTTTCTGCTCTTGGGTAAATGCACATAGCAACCGATGACAGAATAACAGACTGTTTCGGATTTGTGAGAGCTTTCCTCAACAGATTTAGCCCACTGTTTGTTTGTGTCTTGACAGCACTGCATTAGAAAGAATTGATTTGGAACAATGAAAATTGTTGCATGACAAATGCTCTTTTGGTTAGTAGCCACCAACAGCAAATCTGAACAGTCTGATATAGGAATGTATCCTTTTGAACTTAATTAGAGGGGTACTTATTCCTGAATAACCATTCATAGGAATGGGCTGGCAGGAACAAATGGAAAAACTAAATAAGAAACTCTAATGAAGACTTTCTTTTAAAAACAAATCTCTTGTCCAATAAGGATGAAGTTGTTTTTCAGAATAAGCAAGAATACGCACTGGGCTTTGTTTTTGTGTGTGCCGCTGTCGTCTGAATTTTCTTTGAAAGATATGTCATAATTTTCTCTAGTGAAGCTGTATATATTGTGTCCTTCTCGGATGCTTTTACCATCTATCCTTAAATCATGATCACAACTATATCCAGCTATGGTCAGCTGGGAGTGAATGGGACTGGTGTGTTGCAGGAATGCAACATTTGCACACCTCCTGCCCAGAAATTTCTTGTCCATGTGTTGGATCCAAATTTTGTTTCTGCTGGATGATATTCTGAATGCACATAATGATCCAACAGTTGCTTATATGAGTTTTCCGCATACATTATTTTGGAGAAATGCTTTAGTTCCAAGGAGACCATGATTTTGCTTCCATATGTTTTTTGCCCAACTCAGGTCAGAAATAGAACAGAAATAATCGAAGAGATATAATATTTAATGAGCTGTGATTGCTTCAAAGTCTCCTGGGGAATTTGGCATCCGTGTGGCACTGGATTCTGTCCATGTTTGCACATTCTTTGCCAAGATATACATTGGCATCTTTTCACCAATTCGCTGCTGCCATTTAGTCTCATTCATTACATGGGTTAGCCCATTTACTGTTTCTGATACTAATGAGAAGTCAAGTGTTTCCAGCCATATAGGAATGAAGTAGTATTTATTTAATATTTATGAATAAGCTATCTGCTGATAAAACCTAAGAGAATAACCTCTCTGCTGTTTTATTTTCTTCACTTAAGTACCCAAAGGCTGGAAGATTAGCCACAGTTTCTGCCATTGTAATATTAGATAGAAAGTATATCCCATAGGATGTGTAGCCTCTAATCTAAATTAAGAGATTTCCCATTATCTCATAATTCCAGAGCATCACTGAACCAAACATGTGGTGTGTGCTTTTAATTTTACATTTGCCATTGATTTGCCACCACTCCATCAAACGGTATGGGAGTTCCACAAGGAGGGCACGTTCCTGGTGATGAGGTCTTCGTGATGCTGCAATGCCCTTTTTGGAGGAGCCCCCAAGAAATACGTTTGCTCAGCGTTTGAAAAGCAGAGAGGACACACCTGCTCTACAAGACCTTTGGATAATTTGGAGACAGTTACTGCCCAGACATGTCCCTTTGCCTCCTCTCCAAGGCCGATTTCCAACCTCTTAGAAGAAGCTTGCATGGTTCTTTTCATTCCAGCTGTGAGGGGGTTGAGGCTGAGGCTGCATGTTAGAAGTCACAGCTCCAAGTTGCAGGAACTCAGAGCTAGGGATTGGACTACTCCTGTGGTGTCTCTGGGTCAGAAGGCCATCAGAATGCACCTTAAAAAATGATTATATGAGTGATTATATACCTAATCAGTGTAGGTCCTTTGCTCCTAAGAAATGGGCAAATTGCTTTTGGAAAGAATGACATTTTGGTACACTTTCCTCTCATCTCCTATAGCTGAGTCAAAGGCCTACAGTGGAAGAGCTGCGTGAAAGAAAAATTCTCATCCGCTTTAGTGACTACGTGGAAGTGGCAGATGCTCAGGACTATGACAGACGGGCAGATAAACCATGGACACGGCTCACGGCTGCTGACAAAGTGAGTAGGTGGAGTTTCAGAACAATTTTGGTCTGAAGTCTAAGACAGTTGGCAAGACTTGTTAAATGAAACACTGCAGTGGTCATAAACATTCTTTCCAAGATCACACTTCTGCCTAATATTTTGATTATCTCTCATCAACTATTATTTCTAAATTTAAAAAAATCATAAAGGGCATTAACCAGGTTCAACTCTTCTTTCTAAAAGACACCTCCCCAAACACTTTCTGACTTCTTCAGTCATTACAGAGGAATAGATTTATGCCTATTTACGGCAGTTGTTTTGTCTTCTGTATTTGTGTTAATCTTGCACAGTGACATAAAAAATTGTATTTTACCTGGCCTCATCTACACAGCTGCTTGTTAAATCTGAGCTCTGAGACATGCAGGAGGTAATAATCTTTCAAACCTTGAGAGAGTCAATAGTCCATGTGCTCCTATTCATAGTTCCTTAAACAGCTAATCAACTGGCTGGAAGTCCCATCTTGAAATAGCTGCAAAGCGCCTTGCTTTCTTTCCAGTCCACCATAATCCAGTCTTGCTTTCTTTCCAGTCCTCCTTGCCCATCTTGGCTAATTAACAACGCCAAGCACAGGATAGGGACCTGGATCTTGGAAGTGGTTAACGCCTCTCTGAGGGAGGGACAGGTACCTGCCCCTTTAAAGGAGGCGGTAGTCCGACCGGTCCTGAAGAAGGCGTCACTGGATCCAGAGATGGCAACTAATTATAGACCAGTGGCCAACATCCCGTTTCTGGACAAGGTGTTGGCATGGGTGGTGGCGGGAAAACTCCAAGCACTCTTGGATGAAACTGATTATCTGGACCCATTTCAGTCCGGCTTCAGACCTGGGTACGGTACTGAATCTGCCTTGGTCGCCCTGTACGATGACCTGTGTAGGGAGAAAGACAGGGGGAGTGCGTCCCTGTTGGTTCTCCTGGACCTCTCAGTGGCTTTCGATACCATCGACCATGGTATCCTTCTGGATAGACTAGCGGGATTGGGGGTTGGAGGCACTGCCTTGCAGTGGTTCCGCTCCGATCTCAATGGCCGATTCCAGAAGGTGATGCTGGCGGACTATGGCTCTGTGCCATGGCAGCTATGCCATGGAGTTCTGCAGGGTTCCATCTTGTCCCCCATGCTATTTAACATCTACATGAAACCACTGGGAGAGGTCATCAGGAGGTGTGGGCTGCGGAATCATCAGTATGCTGATGATACCCAGTTCTACCTCTCTTTTTCAACCAATCCAGGTGAGGCAGTGGCTGTACTGAACCGGTGCCTGGCCGAGGTAATGGGCTGGATGAGGCCAATAAACTGAAGCTCGGTCCAGACAAGATGGAGGTCCTGTTGGTTGGCAGATCGGGCTTCGGGGAAGGAGACCTGCGCTTAGTCCTGAATGGGGTTGCACTCCCTTAAGGACAAGGTCCGCAGCTTGGGAGTGCTCCTCGACCCAGAGCTTTCACTGGAAGCTCAGGTGACTGCGGTGGCGAGGAGTGCTTTCTTTCAGCTTCAGCTGATCCATCAGCTGCGTCCCTGCCTGGAGAACGACTGCCTGGTGACAGTGACACACGCGTTGGTGACTTCCCGACTTGACTTCTGTAACGCACTCTACGTGGGGCTGCCCTTGAAGACAGTCCGGATACTTCAATTGGTTCAAAATAGAGCAGCCAGGTTGCTGACGGGGACCGGGCATTACTCTCACATAACCCCAGTCCTCTACCAGCTTTACTGGCTTCCCATTGAAGTCCGGGCTCAATTCAAGGTGCTGGTTATTACCTATAAAGCCTTTAACAGCTTGGGACCAGGATACCTGAAGGAATGCCTTCTTCCATATTTGCCCTCCCATCCCCTGAGATCGGCAGCAGAGGCCCTCCTCTGGGAACACTCCGTGAAAGATATCAGGAGGCAAAGTACCCGGAGGAGGGCCTTCTCTGCGGTGGCGCCCCATCTATGGAATGCACTCCCCCGAGAGGTCCGCCTGGCGCCATCGTTATTTGTTTTTCGGCGCCAGGTCAAGACCTTTTTATTGAAACGTTATTTTAATTGTTAATTTTATTTATTTATTTATTTATTTTTGGCCAGGTCGACTCAAATTATATTGTTTTTATATTGTGTTTATTTATTTATTATTGTGAGCCACTCCGAGGCTTCAGCAAATGGGGCGGCATAGAAGCCCCCTAAATAAATAAATAATCTGCAAAAACTAAAACAGAACTGAGCATGAAAGAGAGTGCAGAGGGCAGGAGTCCATTTCTTAGAAGGGAGAACATTGACAAATCTTTGTAAAGCCCTTCCGAAGCTGAGGCTGAATCCTGACAAGATGGAATCACTCTTCCTAGGCCAGGGAAGGGGGCAGATGGCCTGTTCTGGAAGGGATTTGGTATCAAATTGGTATTTGTCAATGGTTCTGCCAAGCAAAATGGACAGAAGTCTGATGGGGGAAAGTCAAGGAATCAACATGTTCCATCAGCTTGGCCAATACAGGACAACTATGTTTGGGTTTAAATGCAGTAAAAGGCAGATTCACTGCAGCTTGCGTCACTTCCCAAGTCTTGGTAACACTGGTACATATCATGCCAATGAACAGAATGAACAAGACCTATCAGGCCCTGTAATTCCCCCTCCCCTTGTAAGCCCTGTAGATTTAATGAAGGATGACTATAGGGCATTTATAATAAGATGCTTCAGTCCTTATTCCCCAGGTGATCTCTGGCAGCTTTTCAAGCACTGTTTAAAAGATGCCTCTTCCATCTGTCCATTTTTCTTGTTCTGGATGCGTTCCAAATGTGAACACACATTTGTTCTCATCTGGGGTCATTTACAAACAGAACCATAACGAGCCATTTTTCTACATTGTTTACAAGGCAGTCATCTTCAAGGTGACATACCTGATTGCAACATATGCATGTGATTGTTTCAGACTGTTTGCATTTGAATGCAGAGAAAGCAGTGCTGTGGCTCCATACCAGGGCAGTGGGGAGAGAGGAATCCAGATGAATTCTGGGACTTACTTCCAAGTACATACGGGAACAGGTGCATGCACAACGTACTTGTAGATGCTATGGTACATTTTGCCAGGCTGGTAGACTGTATCACAGCACCTCTTGAGTGGTGGTTCCAGCCAACTGCTCACCTGGCAGGCACTTTTTCTCCAAGTGACTGGTCACATCCCTTTTCTTGCTGCCAGCACTTGGGTCTTTCCAACTGATGCATTAGAAAAGAGAGTGCCCTTGCTGTGCTTTTCAGTGGCGTAATTTGTGCGTGCTCTCTCTCTCTCTCTGTCATTTGCAGGCAGCAATTCGCAAAGAACTCAATGAATTTAAAAGCACTGAGATGGAAGTTCATGAATTAAGCAGGCATTTAACAAGGTAAGATGAAATTAAAATGTAAATGACAAATGTTGTTGTTGTTAGCACCACAGACCTCATATGTAATCCTGACTACTTTTATAAAATAAAATTTGATCTTGAATCAATCTAGTGTTCATGCTATTTCCACAGAAACTAAAAATGGTAGGTAATGGTGAGGTGGGCAGCTTCTGTATCACTAGCCCAATTTTCTGCATTCCAGCATGACCAGAGAGGATGCAGTGGAATTAGTTATGGTCCCCAGTACCTTGGTGGAACGCTTTCTTATACCTATAGCCATACATACATAGGTTTTCCATTGGGGATGATTTAGTGGCCATCTAGAGAATTTCATGGATGTCCACCATCTTTTTCTCTGATGATATGTGAAAAGTACCATATTTTTTGCTCTATAAGACGCACTTTTTTCCCCCCTCAAAAGTAAGGGGAAATGTCTGTGCGGCTTATAGAGCGAATGTGTGTGTGCCCGACGCCCGGGACGCTGCCGGCCCACCTGCACCACGTGGCACCACCTGGCCGGCACGTGCTTGGCACGCGCTGCTCCACCCCCCTCCTCCGGCGCAGGTGAGAGCTGTGCCGCTCAGCGGGAGCAGTGCGGAGGAGGAGGAGCCGCGGGCTTTTTAACCCGCCGGCCGCACGGAGAGACAGACTGCTCACCCCCACCGCCCAGGAAGACCTGCTGCTGCTGCGCCGCCCGAAAGACCACTGCCGGCACGCTGCCGGCCCAGCTGCACCACACCTGGCCGGCACGCGCTCGGCGCGCCCTGCTCCGCCCCCCTCCTCCGGCGCAGGTGAGAGCTGTTAATCACAGGTCGGTGTGTGTTTTCAAATGGCAACCCGCCTTTTAATGAAGCCCATGGGGAAGTGATGGGAAATGTGCCTGTGATTATCAGGAAGTTTTCCATGGATCCCTCCTCTAAAAACTAGGTGTGTCTTATGGTCAGGTGCGTCTTATAGAGCGAAAAATACAGTATGTTTCTGTTGACACTAATTAAAAGTACTCTTCCCTTCCCCCTTTTCACCTTCCTATTCTTTTTAGGTTTCACAGACCATAGAAACTGAGTACGCCCCCATCTTCAAAGCATAACTGAAAAGAACCATAAGTGCTGGTATCGTTCACTTCTCTGTTACGTACAGTGTAAATCTTTGGAACTGCCTTTTTAAAATCAATAAAAACAGGAAGGAAACCATGTTTTCCTACACTGGGTAGAAATACATTGTAAGAACTGTTGGCACAACTATCAGCGACTGAGAACACCCATGGCAAAAACCATGCCAAGTGTTGGCACTTGGATTTGAAACTCTGCCTGTGTGGATTCCCCATACTCATCCGAGAGCAGCCATTTGTACACTCACCTGCTACTCCCTTCAAACACCTCTCATCTGACTCCAAAGAACGCTGAGGCCCTTGGTGTTGCCTTGGACATAAACATCTGGATGAAAGCGCAAACAAGCTCTACCACCCTTCTGGCTCAACACTTCTACCAAACACTTCTTTCTGTTTGAGAGCACCTTAGAAAGATGAGCGGGGGAACAGAGACCCACTCTGAGAATCTACCTATCTTTGACACTTTCCAAGAATCATCTGTGGAGGATCTTTTGACTGGCAGACTGTCATCCCCCCCCCTTTTTTTTTTNCACACACACACACACACACACACAGAGAGAGAGAGAGAGAGAGAGAGAGAGAGAGAGAGAGAGAGAGAGAGAGGTGGGTGGGGAGGCTGTTACCAAGCAGCTGATGGTTTCATTTAAATTGTGCATATTTATTTATTAGTTAGTTAAATTGCATATATACTGCTTGATATAACAAGATGGCTAAGCGCTTTACACCATTGTTACACAGATGTGCCATGGCAAATGTACTTACTCATGTATTTCTTGAATACCAAGCCATATATGTCATTATTTTAAACCTTGGCTCGTTTTCTTTTTGCCCCAGCCTCCCAACAGGTACCCCAGTACCTGCCGTTGTACACCATAATTATTTGGCTAATGATCCTTTAACCAAGAACATGATCAGATACATGTTTCTGAGTTGATACACATATGCAGGAGGGCATGTGGTAGAAAAGTGTGTTATGTTATTGCATTTCTTATTACAACAGAGTTTTCTTTATAACTTTTCTCTTTTCTTCACATCCTGCTGCAGATTAAAGAAAGAAGCACTATCTTCCTTCAATATCATTTAGAAGAACCATGTTGTTTGACCTCTGAGTTAAACTGCAAAGCTCTCTTTGCATGCACAGTATTTCGAAGTGCTGAGTTATTTCCAACATTAAAACTCCAGCTGGTTTATTTTACCATTGAGGAAATGCAGGTACTTGTTCAGCAAAACAAGAGAGCAGGATGAAATAAATTACTATTTTTCCCAAGGAAATTAAAGGTTCCTAGTACACGTACAGCTTATTAAAGCATAGCTCCATTGCCAATGTACAGTCTCCTGTTCATCTCAAAGAAGGTCTAGTATTTAATTATTGTTCGGTAGATGGGCCATGTCATGTCAAAATATTATTTAAACTAAGGAACTCTACAGTTTTGACTCATCAAGACACTTATAAATGAAACCTATGATGATGAAAAAGGACAAACATAATAGAAGTTGATAAAACCATGCATGGAGAAAATAGGTTGAAAAAAATGTTTATCTTCCTTCCATACCAGTAGAACTAGAGATCACCCAATGAACCTGGTGGGTGTTAGATTCAGGACACAACCTGGGTCATCTTCTATGTGGTGATGAGCATTGAGCTGCAACGAGGATTGAGCAGCGACTAGCCATTATAGCCAAATGTTCAGAGGTAGCATGCCATTAAATACAAGTACCCGGTGACTGATAGTAAAAGACTTTTTCCAAACTTATTTTCTGAGAGATCTAAATAGACACAAAGAGGAGCAGGATGTTAGACTAGAGAGAAGAACCATAGAGGTAGATACCATATTTTCCATGAATAAGTTCTGGTTTCAAGCCATGACACCACCAAGTAGGGCTGGGAAAGCCTCTTGTTGGAAAACCTGGAAGGCCACCAGACTGGGGCTGGTCTGAGCAAGATGGACCAAGGATAAAGGTTATAGTCCTGTGATCTCTACTCTTGTTCAGACTGGCTCTTCTTATTTCTGATCAGAGTTTATCCAGAGTACCTCAGCTCACAAGCTTTCTCCATTCACTTGAGGATTCAATTGCGGGTATGCAACATGGATGGTGATCAGACCTTGTCTGCCATAGCTTATCTTTATCTACCTCAACCAGATGTTCTTTACCTCAATGTGAGTCCACTTACTTCCTGGGTTAGGCTCAGGTGCTCACAAGACATCATATGGAGTTGCATTTCACATTAAAGTAAATAGAGAACCATGACATACAGAAGTCCTTTTTTCCAATAGGATTTTAGATACTGGGATTGTTTTATTTAACTTTCTTGTTACCTGGATAAACAAAAGCATTTATCTGTCTTGTTATATAGCAAAAATAGAAGAACAGGAGAACTAAATAGAAGAAAAGGAGAAGTAAGTAACCATGGGGCTTACAGATCATAAGCAAGTAAACAAGGAAAAAATGGAGGTACACATGAGACATGTCAGAACATTACCAAGTGTTCCACTAAAGGAAATAAGCAAAATCTAAGTAAATTGTAGCAATACAAGAGCTTGGACCAGTTCATGGAAGGTACGTTTGCCCCACCTGGGGAGTTTCCACTGCACCGTGGGTCATCTCTGACCCTCTGATATTTTCAGGGGCCTGCAGAGGCTGCCATGGGGGAAAGGGAGTGAGAAAGTATGCTTTTGCCAGCCCAGTTCCATCTGCCTAAATCTGGATCCAGCACAGAGAATGACTGACATATTCCATGTTAATAATACCTTCTTGGCAGATGCATTATCTCATTCTCAGTAATGAGAAGGGTTACAATGCCTGGAAAATATAAGCCACGGTTGCTCCTGAAAATAACAATTCAATCATCTCCCTAATCTGTTAAAGTGAAAACAATTGGAACAGTTTCCTGATGCAAACATTTTCATCTCTGATTAAGCCACATGTGACCCTGTTCTTGAAATGCATTCTCCATAACTAGAGATTCTTTTGTGGTCTCATATTTCAATTGATGCTACTTTCTCTGGAACAGAGATAATTCTTAGTCTTAACACAAGCATCAAAGCTTTAGTTTCTAAGACAATATAGATTTGGAAGATGCATGAGCTAAATGTTAAGGTTCCCCACTTCCACCCTCAGGAAAGGAATTGATTGCTATTGGAGAAAAAAAGAAAGTTCTGATGGGACAAGAACAGATGCAGTGAAATACTGCAGAAGGACAATTAAGAGAAAAATGTATGAGGAATGCCTTGGTAGTTGTTTCAGTTCACTAGGACTTGCACAAGAGACCTTAACTCATTCATTGTGCTCAAAGGGCATATTTCCTTCCATATGAGTGAGTGAAGTGACTACATTTCACATGATGTACAGAGGTTCCCTGTAGCCTCAAATGCATTAAATATCTACATCTAAACCTCTCTTCTGCACAAGGGATGGTTAGATCAGAGCAGTGACAGACAGAATTCCAGATGTTTTGGACTACATATTAACATCTGGAAATATAACTCCACTGGTTTGGACTACAATTTTGATCATTCCAGATTTTTGGCAATGCCAGCAGGGGGTTCTGGGAACTGAAGCCTAAAGTATCTGGAGATGTTCTACCCATCCTGGATTAGAGTGGTCCTCCCCATTCTTGTGCCTTTCAGATGTTTTGGACTTCAACTCCCATCATTCCCAGCCATTACCTAATGGTCAGGAATTCTGGAAGTTGAAATCCCAAATACCTGGAGAGCAATAGGTTGAGGAAAGCTAAATGCAAGTAACCATGTCCTAACCCAAAATCATCTTGGGTAAAATTCCATGTTATGGTACTTGCATTCTCTTTAGCACATATCCTTCTCTTTGAAGGCCAACAACCCCACCTTCAATTTCTTCAAACCACAGAGAGCTTCCCTAGGGAGTTAGGAGAAGCATCCAACTGTAAGCCCAGCTGGTTAGTGGCCAAGCCAATAATAACCCAGCAGCTGGCTGGAATCAATGCCTATCTCTGCTTCTTAAAACATAGTTTTCAGCTGCTGCCAGGTCGTTGCTAAATCAACAACAGAAACTCTGGACTTGGCACTCCATCTCTTAGATTTGTGTCCTTTCCATGAGTCTGACCTGGCCTGACTCTGTACCTGCATTATTCTTTGAAATGGGACATTGTGTCTGGAAGCTTTCTTATGGTTTTACTCTTGCTGAAAAGTGTGTGGCCAGAAATAAGGATGTTGTTACAAATTGCTTCTCCTGGTAAAAATGATGTTATGGTCCTTATAAATGTTGCTTATTGTCGGTAATGTTAAGATGGTCGCACTATTGTAGATTGGCTTTTATTTGTATGTGTTGGAAAAGCCACCAAGTTTTTTTCAAAGGGCAGGATATAACTATCATAACATTAAGAAATACATGCAATGTAAGCTTGGAACTAATTGTATTCTGCATACTCGCACAAAATGGCACAAAACATTGCACTGCAAATGGCACAAAAATATTGGGAAGAATTTCCTACCCAAACAGAATTTAGCACCCTGAGAACCTCCACTGTTTTTCTATTTTGAAGTTTCCAGTATCCAAGATAAGCTTGGAAGCAGGTCAGCTGACTCTGTGAACATTTCAGTAATCCACAGTTAGAGCAAGATAAGAAGGCAGCAGGTTATAGTTTTGCATACCTTCACATCCTTTTCTATGACTTGAGTCAAAGTAAATGTGCTGATACATATTAAGAGAAGCAGATGCACTTAATTGAAATAATTGAATTAATTCCAGATCCAGCTTTTCCGGAATCCTTGTCTGACTTAACTTGGTGGGAAAACAAACAAACAAACAAACAAACAAAAAAGCAGGATTTTTTTTTTCAAAGCACAGATTACACATGGCTCAGTGTAAGCTTGTAATATGCTAAGAAAATGTCATTTTCTTCTTTTTCTTTAAGGAAGGACATGAGTAGGCAGGTAATGAGCAATCGCCTTCTCAACAGCAGACACTTCTATAACCTGAAGCAAAAAACTGACTGTTAACACCAAAGTATATAACTGCCAGACAAATACTCGAAGGCCTTAGAAAATAAGGTCCCCTTAGGAATATCAATCTCTTAACCATCTGACCTTCAGTCATCCGATGTGCTCGCATTAATTAGCTTCTTCTGTTGGGTCTGCTGCTATCATTCACTAACCAGTGGTAGGCAAACTTATATCCCTTTGTACGTACATGTCTTAATGTTTATGGAAGGCAAGTGATTTCCCCCAAGTGAAACTTGGTGCAGGGATGTTCTTTTCCTGCCCTATCTCTTTTATTCTAGCTGATTTATTTATTTATTTATTAAAATGTATAGACTGCGCCTATAGCCCTACATGGGCTGCCTGGATGGTGCACAATAAAGCCAACAATAAAATAGCTAAATTCCATAAAAGAATACAACATAGGCATCTACGTATACTCAACTAAGGATGGTTGAATTTCTTTTTTGAGAAACCCATGCAAGTATAAATGTGAAACCAGAGGCAGACAGTGAAATGTCAGGGAAGAAAAGAAAAGGGGGAGTTGCTAAGGACAGCATGCTCACCAGAGCCAACTCAACCCCAAACAAGGTGACAGGATTTTGAACGTGTGATGGAAGCTTGCTGCTTAGGAGCCCAGAGGAGGGATTCAGAGGACTGGTGCATCCCGAGAGACACTGAAGGTGCAATGAACTCTGGCTGTTGCTGTTTTTAAAAGTGTCTGTCTTTTCAAAGAGTCATTTCTGTTCTGGACTAGGAGTTTTCTAATATCTCCTAGTCCCTTCACATAGCTAAAATAAGATCCATCTTGGGAAGAGTAGAAATACCAAAGGTCCAGCAGCAGCTGATCACGGTCTGAGTGATCAAAGGCATCCCAGAGTGGGGAAAGAAATACAGCTGCTGTTGGTACAGCAAGAATAGCACTGTTTGTGTGTCCTTGTCTTGTCGTGCTCACCAAGGAGGCTGACCTATTTTGCCCTCTAGAGGCAGAATGCTATATTGACATACTCCCTAGAAGAGCCCCCATGCTCTGGTAATCCTGCATGCTCAGTTTAATCATGGCCTGGTGCAAAGCAGTCAACCGAAATGAGTGTCTCTGCATTTAGGATGCATAAAGGTAATTGGAGACTTAAGGAATTCCATTTCCAGTCCCACCTTCATTGCCCCTAGCAGCACATTTCTGCATGAAATCAATTTCCTGTGGTGAACATGAAAGCATAGGATTCTTAAAGGGAAAACAATTGCCTTTTTGAAAATATGCCAATACCACCCATCAAGGAAGGTAAAATCATCTGAGGACGGCTCACATGGCACATAAATGTATGACTCAGATTTATATATAAATTTATGACTGGAAACTGCCTTCAGGGCACTTGTCAGTTGGACAGTGTATATATGTATATATACGTACATGTGCATGCATAGACACACACACACACACACATATATATAGAGAGAGATTTTATATATAAAACATTTAATTGTTTTCTTAGTGATATATTTAGTAAATGTAAATACTTCTTTTCTTTGTCCTAAACCAGAATTGTAGGTTAGAATCATCATTAGACAATGCTTGACAGAAAGACAATCTTTCCTTCCTATTTCCTCCCCCCTCCCTATGAAATCCTGTCATAGCTCCCTTGGTGTACCATTTCCCCTATAAACCAACAAACTTATTTTTTTTCTTTGTAGGGTGTTTAGTGACATAAAGATGGCCATCTTTTCTTCAACTCTATCCTATTCTTCTTTGTGACAAGTCAGTGAAACTAGGGCTCTTACTTTTACTTAGTTTACCTTTTACTTAGTTCTTACTTAATTTTAGACATTAAGATGCTCACTGTTTTAATTGTATCTCTGCCTAATAATTCCTAACACAGGATTTGTCTTTTCCAGTGCCTCAGATATTTGTTTGTTTGTTTATTACACTCATATGCCACACCCCTTAGTCATAAGGGTCTCTGGACAGCTCACATTATATTATGCAGCAACAATTCAATTGCAACAATATATTTAAACCATACATAATAAAACTATTAAAAGCAAAGCAATAAAAAGGTAGCCCCATTGTGCAGGCAATCTTTTTATTCCATGTCATCACCTGCTTGCCTGCCTTCTTTCCTTTTTTCTTTCTCTTGCTGAGGACCTTTTTTGACCATCCCCCTGGGTTTTCAGCATGAAACTCATCATGGACAGAAAGTACAAAAACAGCTATGCAATAGGAAACTTTTATATGTTGAATCATGTGTCAAGACACATTATCCTAGGGAAACCAGCTTGCTGTATCTGTGCATTATTTTCTATCACATACATTTCCTATAAATGTAATATATTCTTTTTGAAAAGCAACTCTTTGAATAGAGTGTTTGATTCCCTTGTAGCTTATTGTAGTTGCAAACATGTAGCAGCAGTAGTCATGTTTATCTGAATTTCTGATTATCTGAGCACTGAGATGTTCTCAGATTGTTCTCCAATCTGGCTTAATTGACTGCATTTTGAGGACAAAACACAGAATAAAGTGTGCGGTGTTCAGCAAGCTCCCCCTTTTCAGCACACTGGCTTTTAGATAACATTAATTTAGACAAGGCTCATTAGAGAGAAAAACTGACACAGAAGGTCAGCTCTTCAAGAAATACAGAAACTCAATGGAGCTACACCAATTAATCCATTTTGAAGATGTGTACGTTACTGCATAGCTGCCATCTGGAATTCAATTTCATTAAAATACTTGGATTTAAGTACTTGAAGTGAATGGATGCCTAAATGGAACATAACTCATTTTTCTCCTTTAGTCAAACTAAGTATGATGTGAAACATTCATCTTCTATCAAAAGTTCTAGCTAAAGTTGCACATTTAACTTTCCTAACTCATAACACCTACTAACAGTTAACTCTGTCCCAATAATCAGGACATTCTTCTACCTCTTCACACAGTTTATGTGGAATTCATGAACAGGAGATGTAGTGATGGCCACCACATTGGTGGGTTTGAAGGGGATAGGCAAATACATGGAGGATGAGGCTATCAGTGGTTACCAGTCTCATGGGTACATGCTACTGCTGGTATCGGAGCCTGCCCTGCTGCCTATGTGCACTGATGCTCGGGGAACTTGGGTCAAAGGATCCTCACGCACTTATGCCCTCCTTGCAACAGATATTCCCAAGTCTCTGTTTGGCCACCATGTGGACCGAAGGTTGGACAATATGGAGCCTTGGTCTGATTCAGCATGGCTCTTAAGCGTTTATGGGTTTCCCTGCTCTTCATCATCAGCAGGCAACATGTACAAGCATGAGTGGGGGAAATGCAGCATGTGTTTGCCAGTTGTACCAGACATTATGGAGGCAGAGGGATGATGTAGTGAATTGGCCCATCCCTTTGACAGACATGTTGCAAGAAGACAGGACCCAGGTCTGAGGCTGACAGGGCCGGTGGAGGAGCATTGAGAGCAGCAAAAACCAAGGGAAAAAACTTAACTGCCCCTTAATCTTTCAGGAAACAGTCAGACTAGGCTCTTGGAACCCTTGCACAGGCTCCCAGTGAAGAAAATGATGGGATGGGAATACAAGACCAAGTATTAGGCATCGGATGAAAAGGGAGGGACAGGAGAGGATCAGAAGGTACCTTAAGGGACCCCTATGGAACGACCCACCTTAAGGGATGGACTTGGTAGTTTATTCAGCTTGAAAAGGGCAGGCCACAGAAGACAATGTCAATGACAACTCTTTTTCATGATGACCGAAGCATACAAGACACAGCATTATGCCAAGCCCATCTAGAACTTCTGTCTGTGTTGGCTGCAAAGGACACTGTAGTCTGAGGCAATATTGCTTGCTTGTAGCTTGCATAATACATCTAATTGACTAGAAATACAGCTTGATTCTGATGGTAGTCCTGGACAAGCATACATCAGTTTTGTGAGGGCCACTGTCAGCATTTATCCCAAGCAGCAACCCCCCTCCCATGCTTTCTTATGGGCAGCTGAGCATGAGAAGCCTGGCTTTCAACTTCTGTACAGCCTCCATGGACAATCCTTCACCTTCTTGAGCAGTATTGTATTTTGTTTGGAGAACAGAAGTCCTAGGAAAGCCAAAAGCATCCTTGGGACCTTGGGTGGGGAAAGGAAGCTTAAATTTGTTTTCCTATCAAGAGTCCCAAGAAAATTACCTTCTCCCAAAGTTGCTACTTGTATTTCAAAGGGAAGCTTCCAAACAACCAGTCATGATGATGATATCATCTCGACATGTTTTCCTTAGCTTCACTGCAGAGATGTATTCATGACATGTGAAGCAGGGACAGCCCACATGGCAAGCGCCTTATCAGTACTAGTTTGGTAGCCCATTCCTCACTTCCATCAAACTACTTTTTCCAGTTGCAGAGCTCGCCACGGGAAAACACTGTTCGTTCCTCAGTTGGCTACACAGCTGCTGCTTCTGCCAATGTCTTGGCTTATGCTCCCCTGAATATCAGAGAGGTGGAAACCCATCCTTTTATTTTCATGCATTTCTCCACTTTCAGGATACTGATCAGCAAAAGCAGATATGCAATTTTCACAATGCAGGTCCAAAAAAGGTCACACGCTGCAGCAGTGGATGTGTGATGCTTTGGTCTGCACAATTTTGGATGGATGGGGTATACATTAACTTAAATAAATGCCTGCATTTGGTTACTTGGGAATCAAGCTTCGCATGCAAATACACTGCACTTTCTCTAAGCGTTATGATGCAGATGTAAATCACAATTGCATAGTGTGTGCAATAGCTGTAAAGCTGCATGCATTTTAAATTGTCCCTGCTTAATGTAGTTTTCACAAGAACGTTCTCAAACTTGCTGCCTCTTCAGGACACCTGTCCTCAACAGTGAACATGAAGTGCTTACTCATCAAGAGCCATTCATGGAATTATTAAAATCACTGCCAAATGCCCTGTGTCAGCCACTTGCAGAGTATTTTACATGAAGACATGAATTATGACATGTCATGGTGCCGGATGTGGCTCCCAGAGCAACTTGATTAATCTCACACGAGTTTAAATTTTGATATTCTTTAAATGAACTGTGCTTGAATAGATGCTATATTGTAATGTATTATCCTTATGGTGCTTGCACTCAAAGCATTCCACAAAATGAACACGATGCACTGTGGATGGCATGGTATACAAATCAATGGACTAGGACTATCTTTTGAAAGGAGCTGATGTTTTCAAAACAGAACAACAAAGGGGACTTGCAACAAAATGTTGCAATATAGATTGCTCCTGCTCAGGAACTCGGCTAGCTTTGCTTATCATTGAGAGACTCTCATAGAGTCATGGAATAGAAGAGTTGGAAGGGGCCATGAAGATCATCGAGTCCAACCCCTGCTTTTGCAGGACACCACGTTACACCATCCCACTCAGAAGGCTGTCCAGGTTCTTTTTGAATGTCTCTAGTGTGGGAGAGCCCACCACCTCTCTAGGCAGCTGATTCCACTGTTGTATTGCTCTGACAGTGAAGAAACTTTTCCTGATGTCCAGCCTGAATCTGGGTTAACGCAACTTGAATTGATTATTCCGTGTCCTACACTGTGGCATTAGCAAGAAGAGATTTTGACCTTCCTCTTTGTGACAGACTTTGAAGTACTTATATAGGGATATCAATTCATCTTTCATTCTCCTATTCCCCCTTTTGCCCCTATATGCTTGGTCTTTCTTTTGGCATTTCTTTCCTCCATGGAGTCCCCTCACAAAGATATTTTGATTTGAAAACTTTAGGATTCCTCCAAGGCCGTTGATACTTCCCTTGGCTATGTGGGTGGTGCTGTTTGGGCTACACAAAAATACACAAAATGTGTTTGCTGTTAATAGATAGTGGGAGTGCACCACATTAGCTCTGGGACATAATCAGCAGGAATCATCAACAGCTTCAGGGGTGAGTGAGGTAGATAGGGAACCTGGCAAAACATAACAGAGCCAGAGGCAAAATCAAAGTCAAGAACAGGCACAGATTAGATATCCACAAAGCTGGGGCAGGACCAGAGGCAACAACAGAATCAGAAGCCAACAATGAAGAGGCAGTGGCTGAGTCAGGAATAACCAGGATCCAAGACCTAAGTGGAGACATTTCATAACTGGAGGCAGCCACCGGATCAGGAACACAGAGCACATATTACTCTAAAAAAACCCCAGGAAGGATGGAAAAGTCTTTTATAGAACTTCCTGTGAGCCTAGCTAGTTGCACTGGCTCTAATCCTGCAAGCTCCTACAGATCCAAACTGAATCCTGCAAATACTTGCAGACTGTCTTCTCCATGAGACCATTGGGAGAAGCTGCAGTATTGCACCGTTCCTGGCAAACCTCCCCCAAGCATTGTTGGGTGAACTATCACTTGTGATGGGAAGGAAAAAGTGGCATCTTTCACAGCATCTTTCTGCTCTCTTCTAGGAATGTCACTTTCATGCAGGAAGCACAGGCTCCAAGGAGAGCAGCTCCCAGATTCTCTCAGCTGGCTGACTTGGTAGGCTAGTGGGCACTGCTCCTGCAGCTGCCAGCAGGAGACTCAGGAAGGCACAGAGTCTAAAAGTAAGAGGGAAACCTTTTTCTGGAGCAGCAGGTAGGCCAGGGAGGTGACATCAATTAACACTGATTAGTTTGGAATGGAGGAATGTATTTTAATTCTAAAACCTGTGGCTGTGTCTTGGAGAGAACAAGCAACAGGAGGAATCAGGAGCCTTGAGCAATAGCAAAGAATAGGAAAAAATGGTTTGAAATCACCCAACCGGGGTGGATGGTAGAGGATGCCTTTTTAATTATAAAAATGGAGGGTGTTTGCTGAAATGCTATACACAGCAGAAATCGGATGAGATTGGTAATATTACTTAATATGGGAAATAAATGAGATTGCTTTCTTCAGATACCAGAGTAAGCACATTTTGAGAGGGCATGACTAATTCCTTTACTTTGGTTACCAATGTAATGACACAGTCATTAGACAGAGTCATTAGTTCCTTTCCTCATGACTAATTATGAAAATGAATTGTGTGTCACTGCCATTTGGGCTCTGGCTGACCCCCTTCATGGGTCAACCAGTGCTGCACGGGGTCTGAGGCACAAAAAGAACAAGCAATCCTGGTTTGCAGAATGCAAGTATCTGTCGGTTCTGACTTGGTCATGTCAACCAAAATATGGAAAGCAGTTTTGATTCAGCTGTAATTCTGAGCCTCTTGTTCTAGACTGCCTACAGTATAAGCAATTGGTTTCCTAACAGCCAGCTTGTTAGTTCATCAGGACCAGAAAGGCAGGGCCTCTTTGAAGAATGCCCCAAATGCATTTCTAGTCCAAAGTGATATGAGCGTAAAATAGCACTTCTGTATTCAATAGTTGTTCCCTTTCTACATTCATCATCACATCCAGCTTTTTCCAAGGACAAAATTATTCTTATTTTCTTATACTTGCTTGCATTAGGGAGCCAACAGCAGAACTGTGCCTGAATTTGACAATTGGAGAGAACAGAACAGGCTATTTTCTCTTTGATGGACCTGCAAACAAAAATCTCAGCTGATGCCCAACCGTATTTGCCAGTTATGCCTGTGAAAGTCATGCAGGAGAACCATAACTCAAGAAATAAGTTCTCCTGGCAAATCGTTATTGCTTTTTGGTTATATAAGACACAAAATGCTCGGTTCAACTGTGAGCTCTGGGAGAGACTGTGGGAATGAGGTAGGGGAAAATAGTAAAATAGGGTAAAATATGACTTGCATTCTGCACAGTTAGATATGTATCAGTGCTGAGTTTATTAACCTTTACCAGAACTTAAAGTTCCAACAATGAATATTTTAGTCTGTTCAACAAAAGAAAAGAAACACAGAAACACAGGAAGGCCATGGACAGAGTGGTCCTGCAGGTGGATGAGGCACAGTGAAGAAAGGGGAGCAGCTATTTTGCCTATGCTCAGAAGTGAGGGAACATTTGTATCTTCTGCTGCATCCTTCCCGTCAGTGTTTTTGTTTATGAATCCTCTCCCTTTTCCTTCAGTAAGACGGAACTCAGCCAGCTCCAGGGCTCCGGCGGCCCTGATTCTGCTGTAGAGGGAGGGAGCTGGGATGGTCGTTAAGAATATTCCTTTAACTTTAGACTAAGTACATGTGGCCCTGAAAGAGGGTGGGACAAGAAGAGCAATGCTGCTAAAAAATATGCTTCAAGTCTCAGGCACAAGAGGGTTGTGCAGGTATGCTTCTATCTGTGTTGGAGACATATCCTAATAATTTTGAAGCCATCTCTGTTGAAACTATAGGCTTGGCCGGTTGAGGTCCACTGGGTTGGGATGACATTTGCTGAGAACTGGCTGGATGTATGAACTGTGAATAAACCTGAGTTGCTCTGTCCTGCTGTGGGTAGGCTCTGAGCTTCCAGGAAAAGGAGCTCTGGTTCTGGTGTCATACAGCTGGGTGGAATAGCAGACAATTGCTTTTGTCAAAGTGGGTTCTAGTAGATAAAGCAAAGGGAAGCCAGAACAGAGTAAAGTCACAATAAGCAATCACTCAGCTAGGATTAGGCTAAAACTAAACATGCCTGATCAGAATCTTGGAGAGTGTAATAGCTGAAGGCTAACCATCTATAAAGGGAAGATATGGAATCAGCAGGTACAAAGGTCTTCTGAGATCTAATAAAATAGACTTTTCCCAATCTGGTAGCTTCCTGTTGTTTTGAACTGCTACTCCCATTATCTCGGATCATTGTCTGTACTGTCTGGGGATGATGGAAAGCCAAGTGCAAACAACTGGAGTGCACCAGGTTGAAGAAGGCTATTGTATTGACCCAGCTGGTCTTATGCTGTAGGCCTATCACAGACTGAAATGCTTAAAGATCCATGGCTTTATTCTGTGGCCTTTTGAAGGAAAGGGGCTGCTGGGGTTGCACTAGGGAAGGAATCCTCTAAATCCAGTGAGTCAGCTACAGTCATAACTTCTAGTCCAGAAGGACCAGCTAGAGCATGAACTAAGAGGTCATCCTCTGACCTGGTGGGACAGTCAAAACCTTTGAATAGAAGACAAGTATAGTGTTGAGTTTTAAAATCGTGTAACTTAAAATGTTGGTGCATCTAAAACTGGAATCACAAGTGCAATGAAAAAAGCCCCCTTAAAGGGTTTGTTTCTTTGATGCATGATTTGCCAGAAAATTGCCTTGATTTCATGCAAGCTGTCCCAAGACATTCTGTAGGGGACAGGATAGAAAAGACTCTAATGAATAAATAAATAAATAAAGTTTCCTATCACTTGCATATAAAAATTAGAGATTGTGCTTTCCAGTGCATTTGAGTGTTACAATCCAAATGTCACCAATGTGGGTGTGTCTCACACACTTTTCACTGTCAGATCTGTTCTGGTGTGTGAGCTTGGAAGCCAACTGAAGTGAACCATCAGGGTTTACTTTGACATGGATCCAAATGTGGTAGGTGCCACATTTCTTCCTGTTGTGGGTGAAGCCATTTCCTGTCCTGCTTCTTCCACCATTTGGTCTGCTGGTTGGAGGATAGATCTGTGGGCAGTTTGAGCCATGAAGTTATCAGTCTACATAATCTTCTTCACCATCCTGAGAATCAGGTGATACTAGAGAGCCCATCCAATGACAGCCTGCAATAAAGTTCTTACAGCTCCTCTACTTTCTCAGTATGGGCAACTTGCCTCTGAGGAAAGTTAACAGTCCAGCTCTGCTTCCAACCATCTCACTTCCCTCCCACTGACACCCTATCTTTTTGTCCCAGGTAATTACTTCTAAGCATTGTGACTGAAAGTAGTTAGGAAGTGGGATACCTCTTGTTCTCTGAAAGTTGCAAAGGGAAACCCATTATTAAATAGGATGACTCTAAATTCTTTGGCTGAACAGGCTTGTGGGTAGAGTTGTTAAGCTTTGTTCTTTCCACTTTTTCTTTCAAAGCCTCATTCCTCCTTATAAATTAGTTACAAAAAGCTGCAGCCATATTGTCATCTGTCACCACAGGGCTTCCAGGAACCAGAAGCCAGAAAGCCCATTAGTGTCAAAGGAGCAGGTTTTCACTTTGTCCCCGGCTCCTATTTCCAAGAAATGGGTATGGGAATTAAAAGGAAATAAATATGATGCTTACATTGTGAACCGTCCAGCAAACACTTGGGTGTGATACTTTAGCTCAAATTCCTGTCTGGAAAGAGCAGTGAAGGGATCAGTTGTCATTAAGCAGCAGAAAGCAAGCTGAGCAAGGCACCGGAATATTATCTTCTACTCACTCAGCTGAAACCAGAGTCACTGCTGTTCCTGACATTTCTTTTCATTCATTTGTGCCTCTGTTACTTTGCAGTAAGCTTCCCACTGCTTTGCTCGTCACCCGTAATAATATCGCTGCATATGCACATCAGGGATTCTGAGCTATCATGCTCTTTTTCTCCATTTTTATTATTACTATTATTTACAAAGAGAGCCTCCCCTGGCACTGACACCCTCCCCAGCACTCCTCTCCAGGCCTCCCTTCTGGATCACACTGTGAAATCCACCCCCTCCCCCCAGCCCTGGATTAATAATGCCTAGAAATGGATTGGTCAGTCGATAAGTCTTTCACAAACGTTTCCTAACACACACTGGCTGAGGTCACAGGATCATCACCACCTTCTGGACTTTCATTAAGTCCTACCCATAACAATATGATTGCTCGCTTATCAGGAAGCATGCAAGGTATTAAAGTATCTAAGATGGAGCCTGGAATAGTTTTATAAATATTGCTGACTACATCAGGCTCCAGCCTTGCTGTTTCTAAGAAATTTGCCAGGAACTGCCGATGGTGTGACAAAATGTGGAAGACGATATGAGATTGCAAATTCCCACCCGCAAAGTTATTATATTTTTAATAATTAATCACCGGCTCCTTGGCTTTGCTCCTGCACCTCTTCGTGCTTTTGCCACTTTATAGTTAATGAAATGAAACTTGCTGGGACTTATCCTGGCTTTTCTAATCTGACTCTGCCCTGTGCTGCTACCTAGGTTCATCCAGTCACTGTTAGGCATTATGTTTAAATGTAGGTTTCCTTGCTGTAGTTAATGTCAGTTTCTACTGTGGATAGCCTGGATGCAGGATACAGGAAGAAAGATGAGAGAGGAGGAGCTGCAGGGAAAATGCCATGGATGCATATAAGAATACTTGTAGGAAAGAAAAGAGCCAAGCAAGGGAAGATGCACACACTTCAGTGCTGCCTGAGGCACATCTACTGGAACATAAGTCACAGGAGTTAGTCCTGCAAAGGTATATCCAGGATTCTAATTATTTTTTATGGCATTCACTGTTGCTTCTACCCTGTGTGAGCCATGCTGAGAACTTTTGGTTATAGGGCAATGTAGCAATGCCATAAATACATAAGGATACATAGAAACAGAGAAACAGAGTGAGTCAAAAGGGGCTCTCCGGCCATCTAGTCTGACCCCTGGCTCCAGCTAGCTCCACTCATGAAAAGCCTACTATGGGCATATCCTTAAACACCCTCACTGATAGGGTTTCAATCACCTCCTGTGGAAGCCTGTCTACTGATGTTTAGACAGAAAAACAAGACTTACAACTCTCAGTGTTCCCAATCAGCCTTGCTGGCTGGTGAATCTTAGAGTTATGGGACACTTTTTTCCAGTCTAAATGTGCAATGGATTTCACCTTAAACAAATGAGGAAGGTTACTTTGTACTATATGGGTCATGCCAAGCCATATAGTCCAAAGTAGACTTTCATGAATATGCAATCTAATAAAATAAGATCTATCAAGTACTTTACTAGCCATATACGAAGGGAAATATGGGCAGCACACTGGATTCTCCTGAAGCGTAACTAGCACTGCTCTGTTTGTCCGTATAATACTACATGTGCAATTTGTAGAATAAACTCAAAGGGAAGGCTGGATATTAATTGGCTGGACATTAATCGGACCACAGCTTTATTTTGGGTGTTTGCAGAACATTAAAGTAGTTATGGGCTAGTATGTTAAGCGTAACAAACGCCTAGAACACAAATTCTGCAGCAGAGTGTCAGATGGCATCACCAGGATCTCAGTCAGAAAGTGTCGAGCTCTGTGGCACAGGTCTGTTTTATAGAATTTGTTCTGACTTAAGAGGATAGCTCTGTGTTATCTTCAGTTCTCCAAACTGTAAACTTGCTGTGAACTTTAAGAGGCAAAATGGATTTGTTCCCTATATTGAGCTGTTAAAGTCCCTCAGAGTTAAAGTTCAGTTTGTCTTGGCATCTGAATTCAAAACTGTTCTCCTTCATCCCCCCATCGACACTGTTTCCAGGGCCAAGCTGTGTGACAAGCATAGAACAGCCAGGCAAAAGGGAAATGTGAAGAGAAAAACCAGTGTGGGAACACAACCACCATCATCATTCCAACCCCATTGCATTCAAGAAACCCAGAGCAGCAAAGGAAGGAGACGGGCAAGCCACTTGTGGCAACTAGGAAAAATTTCTTCCCAGCCCAGGAAATGATCAGTGCCCGGCCATATTTAAGGCAAGTACCCTCCCCTGGAAAAGTGTGCAGCTTTGGGGTACAGTCTGCCTGTACTGCAAGGTTATCCACACAAGAGCCCTTTCACATGTTTCCTCATTCCAAGTGTCGCAAGAGGAGAGTCAGCTTTTTCCATGATGCCCCCACCTGCAGTTCTTGAATGCTTTCTCAAGGGGAAGGTTGCCTGGTGTCCATAACCACATGGCTGTCATTTTGGTGACAAGCAAATACTTTCAAGTTCACCAAGGCTTTAAATGTCAATTGGAAGGTGCCATCTTACGAACGTTTAGGCTGGGCAGGGGGTGGAATTCTATAACTCCAAAGTCTTCAAAAGCATCTTAGTGCGTCTGAAAGCCCTGCTTTGTGGTTTTGCCTCAGTGTGCCTCCTTTTGTATCTTACACCATATTGGTTTTATAGTATTATGTGGCACCATCATCATCATTTGATGGTAATCATAGCAAAAGATGTGAAAAGTTTTGTTTTACAATGGGTTTAATAAGTTCATTAAATAAATACACTTTATTTTGAATTCATATAGGACTTCAGGATCTGATCTGCCCATATAGGCTCAGTAACACTAAATTCTGGATTTGTTTGTTTGTTTGTTTTTAAGAAGACAGGATCTGCTTTCCACCAGGGAAACTAACTCCCTGTCCCCCAGAAAATATATATATTTAATGGCCCAGAAAGTTCTGGGGATTATGCTGCATCCAGGGGTAAGAGAGATGCCTCTGCCTAACCCTTTCTCCAAGTCAGAATTGGGGAGTCCAGGTCATTGGTCAGAACTGTGAACTCAGGACTGGCGAAACAGCTGTGTGTTCAAGGTATGGTCATAGGCAGAAGGGAGAGGAAGGAAATCTAAAGGATCCCAAGCTCCCTCAGATGCTCATTACATTGAGTGGAACAGCCTACTCCACTAGTCCATGCTGATTCTATCTGACCCAGCTCCAGAAGACAGATCCCTCCTTTTCCAATGCAGATGAACTACTTTAGCCAACGTACTCAGTAGCAAATGGTTCAGCTGCCTGAACAATAAAAATTGGCTAGGGTTCATCTCAGAGCTGGAGGTGAGCCATTGGTGAACAATTGGCAGAAAAAAGACAACAAAGAGATTGTTCTTTAAATTCCCTTCCAGGCAATCAGAGATGAACCAGAGGAGGTATACATTTAGAAAGAAAGTGGGCAAGGACTTTCATGTCTAGCATGGGTGCTGGGAAAAAGTCTTCCTGGAAGTAAAATAGTTTGAGGCAGGCCCAGGAGCAATTGCCAAAGTTTTCTCAGGCACAGGTACCCAGCTATTGTTTTTCCCCAACCAAAGGGAGGAAGACCTGATAGAGGCACCACAAGAATTTTGCCCCAGACATAGTGTGATTTCAGGAAAGCAGTTTAGCTTAGTGCAGAACCGTTCCAACTAAACTACATGTCCTTTATTTGTTCCTTGCCATTGATTTGCTGCTTCAAACTGCTCATTGCTCACTAAAATGGATTTTGCTCTTTAAACTTATCGTTGTGTGCTCAGAATCTGACCCTCTTTCCCCCATTGTGTAGTTTCCTAGAATCGTTAATGAATCTTTTACGCCATTTTCACCAAAACCCAAATTGTGAAATTTGAGGGTGGAAGAGGGGAGGCCCCCAAGAAATGCTCCATGTTTTGGGGTCATGCTATGCTGCAGCATACCAGGTTGTGCATCCCAGCCTGAGTATGGCTTGTGGCCTATCTTGTGACCTTTCTGCATGGGTGGTTGCAAAGATGCCCAACACAAAGGACCTCAGTGGGAAACTTAGTCATCCTCAAGGGCCTAAGAGTGCTTCACGACTGAGGACAATGGGATTGTCTTACTCACATTGGTGGCAGCCAGTACCTGCCTGGAGATGCCAGGTCACCACACACATTCAACCTGGGACAGCTTTTAGAGCAACTCAGGAACTAGTTGAAAACTTCTTCCCAATGCCAGAAGTGGGAGGAACTCAATTTTCCTCCCTCAATGAACAGAGGAAAAATACAAGGAGCTCCATCTCCCCCTGACTTCTGCCCATTGGCTCTTGCTTGTAATGTTATTGCCATCATCATCATCATCATCATCATCATCACCACCACCCATGCCAATGTACAGAGCAGTGATTTATTTTCCTATTTTTATTCCAGAGATACTCACCAAATATTTTTGCCAGCACTGCATGAATTTTGTTCAAAAACAGACCTGAATTATTAGAACACAGACTAGACCCTTTCTTGTTTGACAGAACAAATTAATTTTGCAAAGATGGGTGTTTTCACTTTCTCATGCTGTCCTAGATAAATAGCATGTCTTTGTAGAAAAAGGTTTTTGTGTCCTTCATTGAAGCCCTCTATTCCCTTGAGATTTCGGCACACAGTTGCCCCCAAATAATCAGGAACTATGTATCCTGGCTAGAAGAACTTTCATGGTGATAAATATTACATAAATGTGGAACCAAAGGACTTAAATCAAGTGAAAGCTGGTTAAAGAAACCTTTGCAAATTCAAATCACCATTTCTTGTTGAAAAAAATGTTACCCAGATTCAAATTATTGTGGCCCTAAAAATATCTGCTCTCCAAAATGTCCTGTCCTTGACTGACCTGCTCGGCTCTTGTAGACCCAAGGCTGCGCCTCCCTCCTTGGAACTGACCCATCTCATAGCTGCGGTTCTACTTGCAACTTTTCCCACCACTATGTTTTCCCAGTGCCTTCCCATGATGTGCCCAAAGTGTGACGACTTCAGCTTCATCATTTTTACTTCCAGGGAAGGCGCTGGCTTGATTTGATCGAGGACCCACTTGCTCATCTTTCTGCTGGTCTGCAGTATTCACAAAGAATGCCAGTACCACCATCCATTTTTGTGCTGTCACTTTCGTCATTATTCAGCCCTCACACTCGCACACAGTAATTAAAAATATAGTATTCTGGCAGACCTTGGCCTTATTTTCCAGTGAAAGATCCTTGCACTTGATGATCTTTTCTACTATCTTCCTTGCTGCCCATCCAAGTGTCAGTTCGGTTCCAATTTCTTGGCTGCAATCTCCTTTTGAATTGATGATTGAGCAAAGTTATGATTTTTTTTTCACAATTTTATTTTCTTCATTGTTGACATTAAGGTCGTATCATTCTTTGGTTTTCTTATTGTTCAGCTGCAGTCCTGCTTTAGTACTTTCTTCTTTCATTTTCATCAGGATCTGTTTCTATTCGCTGCTGCTTTCCGGCAGTAATGCATTATCATCTGCATATTTTAAATTATGGATGTATCTTCTAATAATTTTCACTCCTGCTTCCTCTGGTCTTAATCCAACATTTCTTGTGATATGTTATGCATACAGATTGAACAGACAAGGAGGTAAGATGAACCCTTGTCTTTTACCTTTTCCTAAGTATTCTGCTTCTCCATATTCTGTCCTAATAGCAGGTTCTTGTCTATGATGCAGAGTATGCATCAAGATGATCAAGCATGGAGCACACCCATTTCTTTCAGAACCATCCCTAGCTTCTTGTGATCCACAAGTCAAAGGCTTTCCTCTGCTCTATAAAGCATCAACTGAAATCCTTTGATGTGCTCCAGTAACCAATGTATATTGGCTATATGATCCCAGGTACCTCTTCCAGTTCAGAATCCAGCTTGATCATCAGTCATTTCTTGCTTCCTATACGTCAGCCTTCCCCAGCCTTGTGCCTTCCAGACATGCTTGGGCTGCAACACCCAGAATTCCCAGTCAATGGCCCTCTGAAGGCCACCAGCTCAGGGAAGGCTGCTAATAGGTTAACATTCTTTGCGGCAACACCTTGAACATCACCTTGCTTGCATAGGGAATGAGTGCAATGGCCCTGAAGTTTCTGCATTCCTTAGTATCACCTTTCTTAGACATTGGAAGGTATACTGAATGTTTGCAGTCTGTGGGCTATTCTTTTGTCTTCCATATCTGTTGGCAAATTCTCGTTAGGATTTGGACCATTTCAATCTCTGAAGCTTGGAATAGTTCTCTTAGTACCCTATCTATTCCAGGTGCTTTATTCTTTCCAAGTGCTTTCAAAGCATTCACTTCACTTTCTAATATTTCAGCTTCTTTCTCAAAGGAGTCAGTCTTTTTATCTCTTCTGTATAATTCCTCTTTATATGGTTTCCACCTTCTTGCTATTTTATTCTGGGGAGATAGTGTGTTCTTTATTGTTCTTTCAGCATTCTTAATCTAGGTTAGAATTTCTGTGTGATTCCTTGGTTCTTCTGGGAGAGGTTTCTTGGGTTTTTTTTTTTTTTCTATTTCATTGTTCTATCCTATATCTTTGCATTGGCCATTGTAATAGTTCTAATAGCTGCTGAAAAATTGCATTCAGGATTTTGTCCTTATTTCTGTCGCTTTTTGCTTTTGCTACTCACCTGTCCTTAGCAATTGTGTTTCTTTTGTCATCCACTGAGGCACCCCCAACCTTCTTCTTTTTGCTTCATCATAGAGTTCTCAAGTTAAGACAAATTCAAAACTGGTTTGCCATTTCCTTCTTCTATGCAGTACTAACCAGACTAAGCTTGAGCATCACTGCCATTGTCTGTGAAAGATCTTCCACCAGTGTCACCTTCAGCTACTGCTGCTGCCCAGTATCTGCCCTTCAGGGGTGTTTCCATTCCCATCACCATTAGAGAGATCCATTCTCTTCTGCCAGTGTGACCGTCCCTCCTGAAAAGGGTGGGTCCATCTTAATCTGGTGTTTCAGCTTTGACCATTCTGTCTTGGATGACCAGACTAGTAATAGGCATTGCTCTCGGCTTTTTCAACACTCTCAGCTGGTCTCTCTCTGGGCTGTCACTACCTGACACCTCCCTTGTGCATACTGAAGACAAGTGAGGAAGAGGCAATGTATGCAAAGGGTCCCGTTACCAATCCTACATCCATCCCTTGCCATGAAATTCATTATTGTTTATTATCCCATTACCAATTATAGGATCCCTCCACCAATCCCTCCCCACTAAATTATTGCACTCACCAGGGAAGACAGAGGCCGAAGTCTTTAGTACAATAAAGGCTCCTTTATCTACACAGCATGCATTTCTATCTTGTGGAACTGTTCTGAGCCTATACAAGCTATGCTGGTCTTGCTAGGGACTTTGGCGGCTGCTCTCTACTTACTTGGATGGCCCGCTTCCCCATGCCTGTGATTTTCCCCTTGAAATTCAATAGGCCTTCTTGATGCTCATTGCACTCCTCATGTGGGCACATCCAGAGTGCCTCCAGTTTGGCTGAGGGCCCTTGGGCAAGACATCTGCAGTGGGCCTCTTCTCTGGGTGCATCTACTTTCTTACCCACTCTGTGACCAACTGCCCTTGTTCTTCCTCATCCTCTTTCCCATCTTTGCTACCGCGGCTCGCTTGACAGGCAGAGAACCAGTGTGCAAGCAGACAGAGGCATCTTCTGTGCCTTCTTTCAGCACCACTCTTGAGCCCGAGCAAGAGGCAGTAGAATTGGAGGGATGTGATGGTGAAAAAGAGGAGCAGCTCCAGGGGATATTATCAGTGGGTCCACTCCTTGAGTATAGACCCAACCATCCTGACCTTGATGCCAGACCTGGAAAACCCAAACGGGTGGATCATGCACTTCCTTTACAATTCCTCACATGTTGACTTAGAATCACAGAACTGGATCTTTACGGATCTTTAACTCTTGCTGGCCTACTTTAGCTCAGGCAGCCTGAATTACTTGTGCTTTGTGTGCAAGTGAAGTCAGATTTCAATCATCTGGCACAATACTGCAGCAACAGGTATGCACATTCAAAAACACCATTATTAATGGAGAAATTCCATGTTTCAGTGATCAGGCTTGATGTGGCTTCTTTTCCAAGCCTTATGCAAAGGATGCTTTCTGGACACAGGAAGGTGAGCAGTTTCTTCAGCTGTGTCGACGGGGTAGGAAGAATCAAAGGATGGTGTGGCGGCAGAATCATGCAACCTATTAAAGAGTATGTACCTAACCTCTTGAATCCATAATGCCGTAATATGCAATCTAAATATGATTGGCAGGAACATGTAATTTCTAAACTGTGAAATTGAGTTGCACAGTGCCCAAAGTCAAATGCTTCGAGCAAAATGAACTCATGGATTTCAAAGAAGGTGTGTACTGCACGAACACAAAAGCATACTCATAGATGAAGACACATCAGACCCAGATAGTGGGAGGTTATAAACTGCAATAGAAAAGTGACATCAATTTTAGTGACCTATATTGGAATATATATCTTCTTTACTGTACGGTATGACTCGCTTTAGAAAAATGGCTGTGCATACTTAGATTCACATTGATGTCTTTTAGTAACTGTTGGCAGAGCGAATGCACTTGGTAACAGTGACTAAAATTACTAGCTGATGCATTGTGGCTAGCCAGGAGATTGTATTTCCCTCACGGGTGCGATTTTATCAAATGGTCCCTGTTAGTTCAATATATTTGCCATTAATTGTCATTAAGCTATGTCATTGTAAAATACCTACTATAGTCAGTGTGGCATTTTGGACTGGGGACTTGGAAAATCTAGATTCAGTGATGTTCACAGGCTCAGTTTAAGTCATTTAGCTTAACCTACCTCACAGGGTTGTTGCTATAAAATAGAATGGCATGAAGGAGGGCAATGTAAGATGTTTTGGGTTCTTTGCAAGAGGAAGAAAAGCAAGATTTAAAATGTAAGGTGAAATGAGGAAAATTGTGGTGCATTTCTAGGTTCAAGGCCAGTGCCATTTTCTTCAAGTCAGCAACAAACTTCAAGCTGATTCCCATGGATTTCAGTGGCAACCATGTAAGTAAAATATTGATTTAGATCCAAAGCTAGTCTTATTCAGAGTACACTCACTGAAATGAACAGCATTTAAGTTAGACTAACATTGACTACAACCCACCGTAATTACACTGACCTGTAAAATATAAATTTCTGATTGCTAACTCCTTTTTCCTGGCAACAATTGAGATGTTACCCTCTATGAAGTTTTGCATCCTACGGCTTTTGGTCCTTGGTTATTCATGGAACAAATAATAAGTACCTGAAAAGAGAATTTGTCTTCCCCCATGACTCTTTTCAGATGTTGGTCATGCTGTTCAGCTTTGACAGATGTGTTATGTTCTTTGGAACTCTGCTGGGTCTCCATGTAATGTCAACCTTTTGTTCAGAGCATCTCAACATCACAAGTTTCACCCTACTTTCTTTGGTTCCTCACATTACTAAGCCTCCAGATCTGAAACATAAAAATATGCATGTATACATTAACATAAACAGGCTGAATTTGACATTGGGAAGCAACTTCATAAGACCTCACAGTCCTTTCCTGGTATTGTAGAACTGCCTTTGGGAATTCTTGCCCAGGGTTGCTCAATGATTTTACAACGTTTGTTTTTGATCTCTTGTGCTGTGCATGATGTTTTCTATAGACTTGTTGGGCAACAAGAGAAGAAAGAAAGAAAGAACAAAGAAAACCAGGAGCCCTTTAGGTAACCTTATTCAGGGCAAAAAACGGGGGGAAAGGCTCAGCATTGTTCTTTGGATTGTGCTTTGTTTTGAGTCTGAGTGGGTAACAGAACCCATTTTAAAATTAAAAATTGTGCAGTTAAGCTCCATTTGGAACACAAAATATCACACTGTTTTCTGAGTGGTACTATAATTTCAGATTTATTAAAACATGAAAAGCCACATAATATGTGTCGGGAAGCTGAACAGTTGTTGAGCCTTACATTAAATCTATTGAATGTCTTATCAGTCTAAGCTAATTCAGTTGTACACTGATGGGATAAGGGGCTGATGTTAATCCAGACCAAAAGTGAGAGCTAGTGTAGCCTAGTGGGTACAGTACTAGATGCAAACCAGGCAGATTCCAGCTTACCCATGAATGAGACTTTGAAGTAACCCCCTCTGCTTAACATACCTTACAAAGTTGATGTGGGGAGATTTGAAGAGTCACGCATGTCAGCTTGAGCTCCTTGGAGGAAGTACACAAGTTTAGACAGAAAAGTCCTACAGTTCCCAGCATGCATCAGCCAGCATGGTCACCTGGAGGAATGCTTGGAGTGATAGGATTTTTTCCTTATGAAACTGTTTTCTGTAAATAGCTTGTACTGTTGAGCTTTGGATATAGATCTGTGTGAAAGATACAAATGGATTTGTTTAGAGTTGGAACTTCTATTTTTAAAGGAGCTTTTGATTGCTTCTGGGCTGTATACAAGAACTCAGGCAAGGCAAAATACAGCCCTCCTGGGATCTCAGTCCAGCCCTTCAGGTTTCTCCAAATGGTTATATCCCCTTCCCTTTTATCTTCTCCCTTTACTCTGACTGCCAACTGGTCTTTTGTGCAGCAATTTCCCCTTCTGAAAGGTGAAAATGCCTCTCCTAAGGCTTAGTTACTGGTAGCAAGAACTTTAAACTAAAATTTGCTGCTACAATTTGTATTTTGTCCCATCTCTTTCTCATTCAGCATCATCTACCAAAGTAATTCAGCCCTCCAGAATTGCTCCAAAATGGGATTCTGTCCTTGATCTGAAAGAGGTTCAACAGACCAGTGAATCTGGGAAAAGAAACATAGAAACATAACATAGACACATAGAAACAGAGCAAGTTAGAAGGGGTCTCCCGGGCCATCCAGTCTGACCCCCAGCTCCAGCCAGCTTTGCTCATGACATGCCTACCATGTGCATGTCTAGCCTATCCTTGAACACCCTCACTGATGGGGTTTCAACCCCCCCTCCCCCATGGTTGCTGCTTCTTTTCACAGATCCTTATGGAAATTGTCTTAAAGAGTTTAAAATTTGGTATACTGGAATTTTGCACTATATTTTATTGTGTGTATATTTTTATTGTATCCATTTTTTACTAATGTACCTATCCTTACAAATTGTTGTGAACTCAGCAGAAAGCATAAGCTGCTATAGAGATGATGACGATCATGATTATTGTGATGGTGGTGATGATGATGATGAGTTTTTGTGTGCATGTGCAAATGACTCTATCCAGATTCCCAGTTAGTATCCTTAAATAGACCTTCCTGTCATCATGTGAAGTGGCTGGAATTAATGACATGATTAAATATAAACTTATATATGGAGCATTTGGGTGATAACAGTGCAAGCAGAGATGCTGGTGCCAAGTGATATGCATTCTGCTCTGTGGCAAAGCTGTGCTCCTGAAGTCCTTGAGGAGAGATATCACCATAAGTGGATAGCAAAGGACACAGTGCTGGATCTCAGGTTCATCATAATTATAAGGATATGGTCTGGCTTATTCCATATTCTCAGCTTCATACCACCCAAAATAAATTCTACAGCCTGACAATATGACAAAGTCTTGATAAAGTTCTTGAGAACCATCATGGCTCACACTAGCCAATGCATTCTAAGAATTTTGCTCTTCTCCAGTATAACATATGATCTAGAGATTGCTAGGTCTCCAGTGGAACATGGGAAGACATGCTCCAATTTACCAAAGCAAAACTTGCAAGGCATATAAGTAATAACACAGAAATGTTGGAGTACACTTAGGAGTTATATTGGAGCCCTTTCCCACAAATTCTACTTAAAGTGACATCTTTGGTCTTGTCCAAGCCTTGTAGGCCAAGAGATTTCAGATAAAATCTTCTGAGGGCTCCAAATTAAATAAACTTTTAGATATAAAATTAGACACAGGAAGTCCAATGTATTATTAGGTAAAAGGGAGACAAGGAGGACAATGTTACTTGCCTTGGGTTCCTTGCAAGAGGAGAAAGTAAGGCAGGATATAAATGGAAAATAACAATTTCAGAGTAACAGTCCAGTCCTGTACATGTTGATTCAGAAGTTAGGTCCATTGTGTCCTCCCAGAAATGTGTGCATAGGACTGCAGTCTAAGCATTAAACTGTGGTGCCCAGACTATGGAATGTGCTCCCCAGGGAGGTCCGCCTGGTGCCGACGTTACGGCACCCAGTAAAGACCTTTTTATTCAACCATCATTTTAATAATCAAGGGTTTTAGATGTTTTAGGATTTTTTTTTCTTTCCTCACAGTCACATTTTCTATTTTTTTCCCTTCCTTTCTTTTAGTTTATGAAGTTCCGTTTTATATGGTTTTAATAACTGTGGTTTTATTATTGTACTACAGTGGTACCTTGGCTCACGAAAGCCTCAGTTCATAACCAAATCAGGTCGCAAACAGAAATTTCATGAAAATTTTGCCCCGGGTTGCGAACTCTGCATCGGGTGACGATCGCGAGTGCGCCCGCCTTCCCTGCACGGGCGCGTGCGGATGGGGGGCAGATGGCTGTGATTGTGCCTGTGTTCCCTGCCTGAGCACACCCATGCCCACACCCACCTCCTCCCCCAGCGCACCGGTGATCGTGCCCATCTCCCTGCACCCTCCGCACGATCGCGGGGGGCGGGGGAGATGGCCACAATCTTTGTTGTTTTATGTCACTTTGCTTCAAATTTTTGTGAGTAAAACAAATAGTTGCAGAACGGATTAACCTTATTTACATTGACCCTTATGGGGAATTTGACTTGGCCCATGATCATTTTAGGTCGCAACCAGAGTCCTGGAACGGATTAAGTTCATGAGCCAAGGTACCACTGTTTTCTAATTTTATACTATGTAAGCCATCCTGAGCATTTGTCAGAAGGATGGGATACAAATGTTTTAAATAAATAAATACTGTCTGCCTTGTAGATTTTCTCAGCAAAAAATTAGCATATTTCCAAAAGATGTATTCCTCCACTCACAGCTGATCATTATTATGGGTTGTGCACAGCCTTAGCTGAATGTCCTGTAGTTGGGGAATGACCCAGCCACTCTGTTTCGTTCTCTTCCATATGTTCCATCAGACAGGGCTCAACCCATGGTTCTGAAGCTGTGATGAAACTGTTGCTAAATGCCATCTGACAAAATGGTCTCCAACCCCTGAAAGTTCATGCCATAATAAATCCACAGGTCTTTAAAGAAGCCATGGGATGTTTTGTTCTAATTCTACAACAGAGTAAAGGGTCTCCAACTCTGGAATTACATATATTGGGGTTTAAATCTATTTTTGTTAATAAAAAGGCATTTCACTGTGTTAAAAATTTATAGCATCTTTAAAAACAGAGAGAGACAAATGAATTCCTAAGAAACTTAGTATGGAACTATTTCCATTAGACTTCAGCTGTATTGAATCTCACCTTTCCCTCATATCCTGTTCCTACCTCTGAAGTTATTAATCCCATCTCTAAATGAAGTGCTTTTAATGCATTTGTCAGTGTCTTCACTTAGAGTGTGGAATGAAATTGCCTTTTTTAAATGGATATATTCAAATTGAGTTGAGAGCCACTGTTCACATGAATCTTTTGCTGGCAATTGAGTAGGACTTCCTTGAATGTTCATGTAATTTGAGAATTTGTAACTTCTTATGGGCAAGACCCAGCAATTTAAAAACAGCTAAAATAAACAGGCCAGATCTATTTACTTCATTACTTGTTTAAAAATTATCACTTACCTTCTGTTGTTTAGGCCTTTCAAGGCAGCTAATAATACAAAAAAAGAAATGCAAGAGTTAGAAGCATCATGCAAAAAATAAAAAGGAGAAGGAAAAAGGAGAAAGAAATGAGCAATAGGAACTGCTAAAATCAACAGATAGAGGTGGTTAGATTGAGAACTAAGGCAAATAAAATGCTCATTGATTGATTGATATCTTGCTAAATAATAGTTTTCAAGGCAATTCCAAATGCCCACAGAAACAAAGAATCTTTCCATCAACGCTGCTGTCAAAAGGCCCACAGCACAGGGAGACAATGAATTTTCCACAGAACAGACTTCCACAGTTTCCAGACAACTGTGGAATGGGTGCTCTCCTGCAAAACCTGCCACTGTATATCACAGGATGGAAAAGTCCACAGTGGGTCTCTGAGGAACATTTTAATGAACATGTGTTGGATCATTAAATATTGGCTCAATAAATATTGGTTGAGTTTGGAAAGAGTGCCCCAGCAGACAAAACTGGGGTTTTGGAGGCAGAGGAAGGCCCCTGGCTGGCTGGTGAGAATCAAAATTTCCAGAGGTGAAGATGGACTGGTGGTTATTTTCCATATTAAGCAGGTGAGTCAGAGGTTGCTGTGTAGCTACCCTGTGAAATGACTTGTTCAGACTAGGAACATGTGTGCTATAAGCCCTATAGATATGCTGTAGAACCTTAAGCCCAGAAGCTGTTTCCACCCTCCAGTGTTCCCCAGGTGGTCCTTTTCTCAACCTCCATTGTTTGGTGGTTTCCTGGCATTTGTGCAGGCTTGTTCCCCCATTCTGAAAAGTTCAAGTGCCTCTCTTGAGGCTTCGTTACTGGCAGAAGGAGCTGTTAGCTGAAAGGGGAAAATATTTTTGTTATTTTGACCCAGCCTTTTGGCCAAAAGAGATTTGGCCTAGGGGGTTCCTGTATTGTTTAGACTCTACCAGAAGAATGATGAGAAGGCTGTTGAGATAGATAGTACACAGATTTTTTCCAGAGCCCAAAGCCAGCACAGGTTCTGGGGATCATGCCAAGGCCTCAATGCTTTCATTCTGTTAGGAAGAGCACTAGAGTTAATTGCCTTCAAGCAGCTTTCTCCGGTGCTCTATAGAGAGGGCCTGCCTTTGCAGTGGGAACAACATCCTTTACCTTAGCAAAACAGCTTTCCCAGGAGATGGGAGAGAGGCTCTGCAATAGTCTCCATAGGAAAAGCACTGTCCTTTATTTTTAGCTTGGGGAAGGAGTTGACATGTCACCTTTAGTGTCCCATGGAACATCCCTGGCTCAGAGCTTTTGCTGCCTGAGGAAAGACAAAATGGCACCCTACCACCAGAATTCCATCTGCAGAAGCTAACCAGGCCAACAGTGTAATATTACTTGAGCACTAATGATGAGATAACATCTTTCAGACGTTTTGGGAAGTGTGGAGCAGGCCGCCTGGAACACATGGTTTTGCCCTCCACCAGAGATGAATAACCAAGGGGTTCCTACTTACTCCTGTTCAACATTGAGCATCTGCTACCTGAACATTTTACCTGCCCAAGCATCACTCATTGTTTTCTTGTACAGAGTGCAGCTGATTAACCAACCTAATCTGGGGGAGAAAACAAGCTTGGTCATTGTCACCATCTGAGCAACCAGAAATAGTATTGAATTCAAGACCGTATCCACACTGCAACATTGAAATACCATCCTACATATAGCCTGGAATCAATGCAATCCCCCATCAGCAGTACTTCCATCCTCTCTAGAGTAAGCATCAGTTTGTTGGTCCTCATCTAGCCCAATATAGCTAACAGAAACTATTCAGATTCAAACTATTCTCCAGTAATTGTCCAAGTAACCTTTCAGACATCCAATGTCATCTTATTATTCTATTTTTGTTTTGAACACCCAGAAATTGATGTGACTGATAGATTTTGAAAGCCATGATCTAGAGCTACCCTCACTGAACTCTCAAAAACACTTTCTAAAGCTCTCCTTCAAAGTTCGTTACCAAAGGTTAGGTAGGGTGGGGACAATGAAGAATAATTCTACTATACATGAATTACTTTTTGAATTAGGCCACCTCTCAGAATTAAAGTTATGCAGATTGGAGGATGGAATTCCATGCTATGCCTTGGATGCAGCTATCTCACATTGTTTTCATTTCTTTTCTGTAATATTTATTTAGGCAAAATGTTACAAATTTCCCCACTTTAATCTTGTGCCTGCCAGATGTGCTGTACTAAAACTCTGGTTGGCAGATCCCATGGCTGCCTTCCCCAACCTTGTTCATTCCAGATGTGTTGACCCATAACTCTGACTGAGAGATGCTGAGACCTCTAAGGCAGCACCATTGGGGTGCACCAGGCTGGGGAAGGCTATCCTATTATGATGACATCACACCATGCATGTTTTACTGAATGGGAACGTGAGATTCCCGTTTTGGTGTTGGTCCACAACCATATTTTTGTATTCAAAATCAATCTGATTTCAGCACTTGCTGCCTTAAATATCAAAAGCCATATGAAGGTAGGATACATAGTCTCTTAACAGATATATCAATAAAGCGCGCGCGCGCGCGCGCGCGCACACACACACACACACACACACACACTGTTCTTTAAAAAAATAAAAACTGGTAAAGATAGCTGCAGTTTTTCCTGTCAAGCATGATTAGCACTGAATCCTGAGGGATATGGCTTATATGTCAGTCATTTTAAACAGAGCAGAGCAAACATGATTTTTCTGTCTGTTACTAGTTTGGGCTAGCCATGGTTTCTTTAATTATTTCAGAGTCCTTCCACTCATTTTGTTCCCCAATCCTGTTTTCAACCTATAGCAACTTTAGGCATTATTTATTTATTATTTATTTATTTGGAGACTTCTATGCCGCCCCATTCGCCGAAGCCTCGGGGTGGCTCACATCCATAAATAAACTTCCATAAAATAATATAAATTAACAGTATAAATTAAGTCGCCCTGGCCAAAGAATAAAATGAATAACTACTATTAACAATTAAAATGACATTTGAATAAAAAGGTCTTCGCCTGGTGCCGAAAAACAAATAACGACGGCGCCAGGCGGACCTCTCTGGGGAGCGCATTCCATAGATTGGGCACCACCACAGAGAAAGCCCTTCTCCGAGTATTTACCCTCCTAATTGCATCAGTTATATAATGTAGAATATTACATAAACCATGCTTAGATCAGTTTTAGTTCTGAAACCCTAAAGTCACACAAGACAATTTAGAACTTTGTCGCTTTCCTACTCCATTGAGCACGAATGTAAGAGTTTAAGCCAAAGGAGGTGGATGTTAACAAAAGGGCAACAGGATCAAGATCTAGACAGCTATACATGAATGTTGTAAGGCTGACATGGCAAGGCCAGGAGTATTCACAAATATCTATCCTTCCTTCCTTAAAACAGATGGGAAAGTATTCAGAACTAAATAGTATTAGGCAGTCCTGCATGATGTAACAATGAGATGGATGCAGTTGTCATTTACTAAAAAAAATTGCATACTTCTATTGCAACAAATAATCCAGGTTCTAGGCAATATGTTAATATATGCCAATCTATTTAACTCTTTGCCTTATTTTTCTCTCTCTAGTTCTGTTCATGGTTTTCCTTTGCTTGTTTATGTGTTTATTTATAAGACAAATGTAGGTACCTCATATTATCTTATAACAGAAGATACAGGAACATTTCAATTTGTGGCTCAAGTTTTTTGGTTTTACCCAACTGCAAGGACACTGACCAAAACCAGGAGCAAAACAGTAATGGCACGGTTGGGTGACTTGCAATGTTTCACTCAAGGAGTGGAGCCAACTGAGCTTGGATGGCCTGTATAATACGAGTACAAATCTGTACCAGTGTTACTCCCTATCAGGGATCTTAACAGCATGGCTTCAGAAGGGAAAAATATATTTATTGCAGTTGCTAGTGTTAAACAGTTGAGAGTCAGGAACCCTTGTCAGTCTACTGCAAATAATCCAGCAACCACCACTCCACTTCAATATAATGTTTGCCTCTTAATACTGTTATAACTGAAGAACAGCTCATCCAATGGGCCAAATTATGTACATGTTATGCTACATGTGGAGATACCACCAAAAGGTGTCAGGACCAGAAATTCCGTGCATCTACATTTCAGCCAATGAGATGTTGCAGCCATTGGAAACAGCTTGTTGTGATGTCAGAACATTTATTCCACTAGACGCTATGGGCGGGGAGCTAGGCAGATCACTTGTCATGGTTTGTTGCTATGTCTGAACCCAGCAAGAGCAGGGAAGCATGGTAAGGATGGTCTCTGAAGAACCACAGCTTATGATACAGTTTTCATGTTTCATCATGGCTTGTTTGCATGTCTGAAGCCAGTTTTCATGTTTCCATCTGTGACTTTCACAGCAAAATTGTCCACGGATTCTCTAGCCCACATTCTCTGCTTAGCAACTGCTGAGGTAGCTGCAGCCACACTGTGATTGACCACTCTGCCATCCTTTTCTTCTCTGCCTGCATGCTTCCTTCCCGATGCCCACCTGCAGCTTTGGAATCTCAGAGGCAGTGGGAAATTGCAGCAGGCCACCTCTAGCAGCAAAACCTGGGAACAGCCATGCTTAGCACTCCTGTTTGGTTGCTGCAGTTTTCTCAAGTGGCGCTTGGGAAAATGCTGTAGGCTTTCTTGATGCTTAGAGCCAGCAGTCTCCTTTTGCAAAAATTGCCCTACCCAAGATGAGCACCCCGGTTGCGCAAAAGCATCACCAACAGGACAGTCACTCTGAAAAGCTGATGCTTCCCCCTCTGTCCTGCCTTGCACTCTGCACCTATCTTGTCCCTGGCATTCCTTGGGACTCTCAACAAGCCCTGCTCTCTCCTGCCTCCCTGCCGCAGCTGTGACACAAACACATCCCAACAGCCAGCCAGGAAACTTTCCTAGGCAGATGCCCTCATGCACGGTTCCCAGCGGGACATGCCACTTCTTTCCCTTGCCTTGCTGATACCCTCCACATGCCTGGCAAGCTGCAATGGGGAGGTGGCCCTTGCCAGCATGCGCAAGTCCTGCGCACAGGGGGGAGGGAGGAGGCAGGGGTGTGTGCGTGCAGGCCTGCATCTTGGCTTGGAGCACAGGACAGTGCTCCTCTAGAGCAGAAATGTTCCTCCAGTGAGTAAATGGTTGTTTTGTCTGAGCAGCAAAATGAAGAAACATAAAAACAGGAGCAATTGGCTGCAGCCCTGCTTAAGGGGAGCGTGTTGACCGAGGAGAAAGAGGCCGGCAGCACCGGCGGCAGCAGGGTATGCTGGGATTGGTCTTTCAGCTGCAGGGGCTCATGAGAGAACGGTTGCCATGAGTGAGAAAGCTGGAGAAGTGTACAACCCACACATGCATGGAAACCTTGTGGCTCTCTGAATCCAGGGTCCCAGGTAAGAAACCACGATGTGCAGAGTGGTTTAGCATTGTGTGCGGACACAGCCAATGTCTTGGTGCTTTGGCCCTACAAGTCCAGGCTCCACGACACCACTAAAACAGTCTGTTTGGAATGATGTCTACTTTATCTGACCCATGGCAACACTTTAAATTTATTGCTAACATTGCAGGTTGTTCAATCAGTCTCACAATGCAGGAAAAGATGGATATAAATCTGGTAGCAAAGGACTAAGCAGAATTATAAGTACAGAGAAACAAAGAGGCTCACTTCTTATCTGTTCTTGCGAAGGGTTTTTGGCTGTGCTCCCATATTAACAGTGTTCATTTTTTTTAAACTAGAGGATTCCACACACACACAAACTGTTTTATGTATACTAACTGACCATCAATCCAATATGTGGAGAAAATAGTTTTATATAGGTTATTTAGTTAACTGGACATTATAGTGTCTTTTTTCACTTGGTATATTTGGGAGCAGAAAAGTATATCAGTCCTCATTGACAGATCTGCAATTAAATTATTCATTTTAAGATTATATATGATACAGCTGGTCTAGGTAATTTATATAGTAGATTTCACCTAAAAATGATACATTTGCAGTGATGTCTTTATTTATGCTAGTGTTCACCAAGATAATTTAAGTTGTCAGAGCAGGTAATAAACCCTACTGAGGATGAATGCAGAATATCCAGCACTCGGATACCTCACCAAGAACCAGTCCCTTATGCGCTCAACACCAAATTTGTCATAGAACCAGCAACGTTCATTTTGAATAAGAAGTATCTGGCTTCTAAGATGGACAGGTTGGTATGGACTTTCCCTCTCTCTCTTCCTGCCCCACCTCCCCTAACCCCTCTCAGCCCAAAAGTCATTGCAAGAAACTGTACGCGGAGAATGAGCATGGCAAGTCGTGTGCACTTCCACCACCCAGTTCAGGGTGTTCACTACCTAATAAAAGCATCAGAGCTGAAGATCAAGGAGAAAGAACCCATTCTTCTTTTTGGCCTTGAAGCCAATGCAGATGAGGCAACAGGAGGATGACTTTCAACTTCAAGGAGCACCTTCCATCATGATTTAAAGATTGGGAGAAATGAGATGGTGACTGCTGGCTTCCTTTCAGCCTAACTCCCAGGCATACTTGTGTGTTGCTGCCTGTTGTCTGCCATGCCCCCTGGTGATTGAACCTTGTAATGCACATTTGATAGCTCTTATGAGATTCAAGTCACTTCTACAGGAGGAGGACTATTGTATCTTAGTTGTTACTCTCCTGGCTGGAAGGCAACAACCGTGTTACCACCCTAAGATTCTGAAGATGAGTACCTGGTAGAATCCCATCTCCTCAGCTTCACAGAAGTCAAAGACTGAAAAATCAGGTGATAGTCCATTAACAGCCCAGTCTGGTCCTTCAGGGAGCAGGGCTAATCCCCCAAAACAGGTCTTCTCCGACCACATAAGGCTTCAGTTGGTTTTGACTTCCTGCTGAGACAATATTTCCTTACATCTTTCTCCACCTTCTTCAGTAGGACAGAGATTGAGCCAGGAGGGTTCCACTGGAGCTATTCATTATCCTGTTTCTGTCTTCTCTCTATTTAAGAGGGATTTTCCTTGACTGGCCCTGTTGTGACTTGATTTCATCTATCTTGAATTGACCTCGTCTGCCATGACTTGAGCACTTGACTTTACCTACCTAGATTAGATATCATCTTCTTGAAGCTGACTACATAAATCAGACACTATTAGCTCCCCCTGCAAGTCTAAAGAGTCCACAGAATAGGACTTTGCCAGTGTGCAGAGATGTCATGGACTAGCAGACATATATAGGCTTTAGCTTACCCCATCCAAAATTTGGAATAACTGGAGGGGTTAAGAAATCAGGAGTATTTTCAAGTGAATTCAAATGATAATGTATGCCTTGAGAATTTCCTTTGCATGCTCTTTTCCTCTCCCTGGGCCCATTTTGGTGCCCAGTGCACTCATGAATGTGTAATTATTTTTTATATTAGGATTGGTTGAAAGTTGCATGCTTAAATGTAAATGCCTTTGATCAGGATAAAAAGCATAACTCCTATAGTTTACATTTTACTCACTAAAGTGTTTATTTTAAAAGGTTATTTTCCTTAGTATGACAGACTGGTGGTGTATTTCCATATGTGGAAATTATGGGACAATATTTGTTGGGGCAAACTCTTTGATAAACTGGTTATGACCCATGGGTGAAATTTTCTAATCTTGCTTTGGAATGTTTTGTCATTCTGACTGGTTTCTTTGGTCACTTTAATTACAGAACAACAGCTGAAAATATATGAAAACCCTGTGATATATTGGAGTCTGCAGACTTGAAGGTTAGAGGTGTCCTAATAAGGAGTTTATAATTATTATTATTTTTCATGGTGGGAGACAGCATTGTCCTTGTTAGTTCTGTGGAAAATTGTATCAATGTGCACCAATGTATTTCTGGAATTAAATTGTCTTTTTGTGATCCCCTGCCTTTATAACAAAAGCTTTCTGTAGGAAACAAAAGGGTTTTCATTGGAAAGATGAATACAAATTGAAGTTCATTCTAATGGAAAGGCACAGGAATATAAAAGAAAATGAAACAATTCCTTTCCAGTGATCTTTGCAAAAAAAAAATGTGCTCTTTCTCTTCATCATCAGCCAATTATGTGTTCCTTTCCAGTAACTGTAAGTGCAAGCAACTCTGTGAAGACTTATTTAATTACAGAGTGCTTTATTACCTCTTCATTAGGTTCAAGTTACCATCACAGTACCATGTGTACCAGCACATAGTCAAGAAGCTTCCACGTTACCTTTTTCTAGTTTGTCCCTTCTGGGTGCCTCTATGGCCCTTCCAGCTGAGTCCAGTGGTTCAGCTTATGGGTGGCTATGCTGAATGAAGCCTTTGGTTATACAAACACTTGCAGTTCTCTCATGTTCACAGATATGTGCAAGTTTTACGACAATATCTCAGTAAAAAGCCAACTGAGTGTGATGTGAAAAGATCAGACAGTAATGAGGCAGTTAACAGCATCTTTCCTACCAGAGTTCAGAGACATGGGTTACTTTTCTGGCTCAACTTTAATATCTTCTCACATCACCAATAAAGATGTAGAAGGTTGCCTAGTGGTTTTAGAGTTGTACAGATAAAGAATTCTGGGGTCAAGGGAAGAACACTCTTGCTGAAAATGGATCTTTCTAAAATGGGGTTTGTGTAATTTTAGTGTTGGAGTTGGAAAAAGAGGAGGATGAAGAAGCACTTCAAATTTTTAAGTTTTAAATTTTTAAACATGGAGGGTGCACACAAGCACACATTTTTTCTGATCCCACAACCAGTGGCACCATACAAAATGCTCCTAAACTCATAGGTAATGCATTGTTTTGCAATGTATTAGGAGCAGGACTTTCAGCATTAATATTAATGTCCCAGGAGCTCAAGCATGGATGGCATCTCTCTACAGAATCAATTGTGGAGTGCAGTTACCTTTCCTGATTCCTGCTCTTCCTCTCTTGTTTATTTGCATAACTCTCCTTCACATTACAGGATATTGCAAAATAGAGTAATTTGGGTTCCCCTTTCTTCAACTTCCATTTTGTCCATGAGGAAGTGCCCCCCTGTTTTACACATAGATACAGGAGGCTACTGTCCAAAAAGTCCTCAGGTCAAGGATCTGCATCCTTGATACAGAACTGAAAATCCAAAGTTTTTTCTTCACTGTGCTCTATGGATTCAATTCTGTCAATCCTGTGCTGACCCAGACTTAATCTGATATGATTCCCACATGGACCCTCATTTTGACACACTGTGTATGTGTGTGTGTTTTTAAGCCAGGAACATTTCCACAAAATGTGGGCAGACATAATGCAGATCTGCACAAATTTGTATAATTTGCACAAATTCTGAGTGGAAGCCTGAATTTTGTTCAAATCTAAAATTTGCTGTCAAAATATTCAAGCTAGCCAAAGTGGATTTTATGGGTATGCAGTGAGAGAAGAATGTATCCATTCTCTTGTTAAATGCTACAAAAAGGACAATGAAAACAATAAGAACTTGAATCTAACAAGTCACCTTCAACTTATAGAAATAGCATTTTGTACAAATCAAAATTTATGTGGATTTTAATCTGTACAAATTGTGTTAGACAAATACAATTCTTGGCTCCAATTTTGCACAGATATTTCAAACACTTCCACAGTTGCAAAATAATATCCTGACGTAGTCTGATTTTGACTATTGGGATGGAAATGTGCTCAAATGACATTCATTTTCTTCTGTTTCACATCCATTTCTTGTCCTTCTTGGACAAGGTCCAGAGAGGTCTGAGCTACCGCTTAGTAAGAACTGCTTATATATACTGTTGTAACCTTGGCTAAACTGAGAGGGAACACTGAATTCTGAGGATGGTAGCAGTAACCCTGCTGATAAAAGCCCGATGCTGCTTAGCCCATTTGTTTCCTAGCTCAACAATACCAACAGATCGGACACAGAAATGTTCCATGGAAATTCCCTGTGCTTGGACAGACGAGATTTGGGTGGACAGGTTCCTTAAACTGTGCCCTGTAAACTTGCTCAGAAACTGCACAATTCCTGAGCTTTAAAAAAAAAAAAACAACCTTTGGGGACATTTGCACAGTAGTGCAATTAACTGTAATTAATTTCTAGAATTTTTGGTTAAAATATTTCAACATCCATATACTCCTTTTAGCTCTTCAGTGAAAGAATCTCCTTTTTCTCAGCAATGTCAGCATCTTTTGCTCTGTTTGATGGAATCAGATTTTTTAGGGTTTTGTGAAGATTTTATTCTACTTGCATTAGTGCTACTACAAACTTGCACAAATTCTGCCTGTCCCCTTAATTTTTTTTTAAAGACCAGGCTTCTGTGGAAGGCATAGGTCAGATTCACAGAAATCCAAACTCATTTTAAAAAAGATCTTGGACTGTGCCGAAATGGACAGATTGACTTTGCCTCTGAAGGAGAAAGAAGATACAGACTTCTATCAAACCTGGGACTCTTTTTATTATTGGCTGGTGAAACGGGACTATGCATAGATTTAAATATGTTTATAGTTTAACATAAAAAGAAAAAAATGTGGGGGGCTGACCCTGTAGGTCTGATGTTTTTGATGATTGATGACTTTTTAGTTCCTTTTTTGTTAGATCTATTAAGAATAAAACTTATTCAAATTTCAAAAAGAAATCCAAACTCATTTGAATATATTCTGGTTTTCTCCAACATTTCCACCTTCAGCAGGCTTGGAGATTTGGGCATGAGAACTAAAAATTGCAAAATTCTGGCTCAACTCATAATGGTACAGAAGTTCCCGATATTCTTATCCTACCACAATAATCTTTTATTCCCAGAGCTGATTGAGTCAACAAATTATACTGGCAAGTAATTGTTTTAGGTTTATATGAAGACAATCCACTTCGGTTTGCATGCCCCCCTATGCTGAAGCTGGGGTATTAACATCTTTGTACAAAGACTGAGCAAAGGAAGCAGTTGCTGTTTTAGAAATGTAATTAGCTTGAATAGGGAAATGCGCACTTTGAAATTTCAGATGATATGGTTGCTTTTATTTCCTGTCCCTGGTTGATTACGAATAATTCCAAAATAAGCCTTCTTCTAATTAAATTGTTCTAACAGGAGTAAGTCAGCGGGGTGAGCTTATGGAGCTCAGTGGTGCTTCATGTTTGGAATAACCTTTCTTAAAAGATAAGGAGAAAAAAGAAAGAAAGAAAGAAAGAAAGAAAGAAAGAAAGAAAGAAAGAAAGAAAGAAAGAAAGGGCTTGATTATCGGGGAAGGGGCAGGGTTCCAAATCATGTTGTTTGGAGATTTAGATGCTTATCTCTATGCAGCAACCTTTTAAAAGATTATTGCATCTACATCAGACATCTGTTTGTCATTTCAGAAGAATTTGCTTGAAGATTTTTTAGTTGAGCATATTTTCCAGTAAGGATGGGCAAAACTGCCAGGTTATTTTCCATACACTTCCTTCATGTTGGACCTCCCATATGATTATAAAACACATCCTGAGGGCAACTGCTGGTTGAATAGTATATAAAGTCAGTAAGTAAATGAAAGCTGCAGGGTTTGTTTTTTAGAAAGTTGTACATTTTTCAGGTATATGTTTTTGTGACTGTGAAGGCTTCAAAATTGTTTGGAAAGTATCTGTCCCATTGTGAATGTGGAATTTTTGAGTGAACTGTGAAAGGCAGTGACATTTGTGTGTGTGTGTGTGTGTGTGTGTGAATTGTTCTGAATGGAATAAGTCACAGACGCAACAGGATATATTGATACAGGTCTTCAAATCTATAGATAGAATCCTCAAAAACTGAACAAATAGAGGTAGCATTTAAGATTTTTCCCATTAGGTAACTGCTTGACCTAAGGGCAGTTTTTGGTTGGTGGCACTGGTGGAACCTAAATCATAAAATGACCCAGTTGGGGTCCTGACAATTCACCAGATGAAGGCCAAAGGACGGGGAAATAGTACAGGAAAGCACTTGTGTACTTCCATAACATACTGGGCTGCAATTGTTTGGATCTAATTTGGGCAAATTTGTCAATCATTTGGGTTTTATTAACAGCTTGCCTTCAAATCAGCAGTAACAGCAGAATTGAAAAATGAAGGAATTTGAACTCATGCTGTTCAGTCTGAAGAGCTTAGGTAGGCTCTAGCTTATGCAACAATACCTCAGAAAATTAACTCATGGCTGGCGCTAGGCAGTGAAATAAGGAGATAACTGACCCAGTTTGCCTGGATTTAAAACCACCCTTCCCTTCTTGTTCTTCCCACACAAGAAAAAAGGGGGGAAATCACAGTGCCATTTGGTTCCTCAGGATTTATGGTGCAAGAGTTTCTTTCTTGATGGAAATGCTGTTTGTCTCTATACACAAAGAGGACAGATGTGCTGCATTAATAAGTGATCTGTGATGCTGTTAACATCAGTTTGCCTAGTAACAGTTAGGTGCAGCATACTAATACCGCCAAAAGAAAAGATACATATGTTTGGATGGGTTTTTGAAACAGCTGCATTGCCACCTGTCTTAGTTTGATGAGGACGTTTCTGCTTTTTATGGCTGTCACCTCAAATCTTGCATCAGGTAGCTGTAGGGTTGAAATGACTGCATTTTTCTTTTTTATTATCAGGGAATAAAGTCACAATGAAAATGCCCTGAATTGCCCCTTCACTCACATGCATATGTGCACACACACTGGTACATCATCAGGGATGTCCTGTTTGCTGCTCTACTCTGGTCATATGGAGTTATGTCCATAACTCTAGAAGGAGAGTCTTTCCATGATCCACAAACAACTTGGGGTAGGGCTGTAGGTCACAGAATGCTTTGGATGTGAAAGACCCCAGGCTTAATTTCCAGCATCTCCAATTAGGGCTGGCAAATCCATTTGTCTGAAACCTGGAGAACTACTTCCAGTCAATGTAAAACAGATGTTCAGGACCCCAGACTTGAGTGACCAAATCCATTCCACCTGGATTTCCAATCCACTCCCTTGGGGTTCCCCAAATGAGCATACTCATTCCCCTGTCACTGCTCTTGGCTTTGTGCAATGTCCCCTCTATTCTAAAATATTGAAAAGCCCCTCTGAAAGCTTAGTTACCAATAGTAATGGCTTTAAGCTAAAATACCCTGGAATTTTTGGTCCACTTTTGCCTTCATTCCTTCTCACCATTGGAATACAAGCCCCTGGGAAGGCTTGAAATTCAGTTTGGCCCTTTGGGTGAAAGAGTTGTAAACCCCTGGTGAGAACATGGCCAAGTGACTTGAACCAATAGACTGACTTGCCTTACAGTCACTTCCTGTATTTTTACAGGCAGTTTTTGCATACTTTAAGATGGCTAACCTTAACGTCAGTCCTACCAGATCTTATGGCCTACGGTCTCCATTATCAATGGCCAGAAATCCTGATGACTGGGGCTGATGGCAATTGTGCTCAAAAACATATGGAAAGACTTGGATTAGGGAAAGTTTGTTTAAGACTGCATTAGAAACTTACACTTTGTGTGACTGGTGACAAGACAATGAATGATGATAGGTGTCAAGACTGGAACTTGGTATCTTGGGAATGCCAGACAAGGATTCTGTCTGTGCACATCTACTGAGGACTTCAACCTCAGGGAACTTCAGAAATGAATTAAAGGAAATTTTTAAACAAGAGCATCTTCTTATAAGAACCTCTAGATTGTGCTTTCTTCTTCATTGTGAAAGACAAAGCTCAAATTACCCTTGATACTAAACAGGCTTCCCTGACCCACCGTTTCCCCCCTTAGTTTAAATCTGCTGCCTAAGTTGCACTCTCCAATGGAGAAAGGAATGGGAATTTCTTAATCCTTTCCTTTCTACAAGATTTCCACTTCCAGTCATCCCTACTTGCTTTTAATCTGGATGGGACGTGGGATATAAGTATTTATTTCTTTTTCTCATTCAGGGTTCAAAGTAGCTGAGGGAGTGATCTGTAGAAACCTGACAGGGAGGAAAAGGTGAAGGCAGCTCTTCAAAGTCAGTTCACATGAATATATGAACATGAATATGTGAACTGTCTTTGATACATAGTGTTAGAGGAGCTGGGAAGCCAAATGCAACCTCTGCCTGTGGCATTACATCTGAGATGCTGCGTTCACACATACAAGCCATCACTTGATGGTGCAGTCATCAAGGGATGCACATGTGAGCTGTGAGTGTAATTACAGGAAGAGGAATCAAGAATGGTGCATAGAAATTTAATCCAGCTTCTCAGAAGCTTGAAAAAGCACTCACTAAGGACTCCCATGCCATGCTGTATTCTAACGTATACCCAAAGTGTATACTTTGCTATATTGGGAGGAGAGAGATTAACAGTGCAATCTTATGCATTTCTAAGCAGCAATGAATCTTACTCTCAAGGAAATGCATGAACTAAACAGTAAAATGAATTAGTAATTTGTTGGTTTTTTGTGGGGGTGACTTTACACAAATACTTTTTCTTGCATTAATACAGCAATTTCACTCTTTACTGCTTAAATCAGTTTGGGGAGAGGTTTGACCAGCCCTGATCCACCGGATTTAAGCATATATTTGCCTGACATGTGAATTAAGTGTATAGGCAGGGTAACGTTTTCATGTTAAGCTATACCTTCTTTGTATTTAACCTGTATCTTACAAACAAGGCCTTCCACCACATCCAGGAACAACGATGAAGTTGCCTTCATGCTTGAATGGGCTGAAGTGCTTCTATTCATAAGTGGAAAGATATGCCAACAGTGGTCCTGATGTTGTCTCAGCATAAATGGATGAAATGAAGGTAATTAATCTAGTCTTCTCCACAATTTTGGGTGTAGACATTAAAGAAAAACAAGCCCGAAAGTAGTGAGGTGGGAAAAGGGAAAACAGCGTCAGTTGTGTCAGTCTTATACTGCTGCTCTCTCTCTCCAGGGTGGGAAACCCTTTTTGTCATGCTTCTCCATCTGTCCAGTCTTAGCATCATTGGAACACCACATATGGCAGCTTAATTGGGACACGTCCTTGGGGATGTATCATGCGTTCACACAAACTGGGCTCATCCATTTCTTCTTCTATGAACATTTATTCTGCCATTTTTAGGTTGCTATAACTGTCATGAAAGCGTTAAAATCCCAGAGGAGTGGGGGAGAACCAAACCAGATGGCTCTGATTGTTTATACTGCTCAGAAATTCCAGTGACTAAGGGTGTAGTTCTCATCCAACCATCAAGGATTAAGGGAGCAATTCACATCTTGATGTTATCAAGACCAAAGGCCCAAGGATGCTGGAGATGGCAGGGCCAAACATTTTGTTGCAGATGACTCGGGATGGCACGAGAGGATTGGAAGACTGGCTATCACCCCACTAATCAGCTGACAGAGTTGGGTGGAAGGGGCTGAGGGTTATAGCAAGAGCACATCTCTTGTTCCTCTCCTGGTGACTTTGCCTGCCTTCAGCAGAGAAGAGACTGGTTGTTTCCCAGTCAGCAGTTGCTATAGACCGGAAGGCAGTATATACAAATAGCCTAGTGCAGGTGCCATCGTTCTGATTTTCTTTTCCTTCTGGTGCAACAAGACCTGAGAGTCTTGGGGGAAGTGGGGTCAGTGTTTCTGCAAGGCTTGGATGGGGTCGGGAAGCACAATAGAAACATTTTTTTCCTGGCCAACTGTATCTTTATTGGATTTTTGAAATATGATTGCTGTCCTGGTGGGAACTGTCATCCTGTTGAAAACCTAAACCCCAGTGAATCTGAGTAACTGGTTTCTGTTAAATGCATGGTTCTTGGATGGCTGGGGAAGCAGCCAGCAGGAGCTAGCTGGAGGATGAGAGCACTATGCAACTGTCACATAGAAGGCAGTTTGGATTCAGTGCTGAAGGGAAAAGACCCTGAGACTGCTAGAAGTCCTGGTGGACTCCAGCCAGAGAGAAAATACAAAGGAGATAACTGGAAAACAGGAAGAGTGGAAAGGTGGCATCAGGGATCCAGGATGTAAGAGACTGGTGAGATTCTTGGAGAGATGGGACTGGTGAGAAATAGAGGGAGAAAAAGAAGGCTAGAAAAGATAAAGAGATGAAACATCTACTATATAAGCCTTGGGTTAGAGCAGGGAGGGCAACTTGTATCCCCCAAATATCTTGGCCCTAACTAGTATAGTCAATGGGGAAGGCTGATGGGAGTTTTAGGCCAAACTATCTGGAGGGTTACAGGCTGCCCACAGCTGGGCAAGAGACCAGAATGCTTGCAGGATGAGCAGAGAGGCCACTGCCGCATGGGTGCAGGCCAAAGGTTGATGGTAAGCTGAGAAGTCGCAGTGGAAATTGTCACCTGGAAATTGTCTTCCGGCAGTTATCAGAAATCAGGATCTGTATCACTCAGTGATTTATAAAATAAAATAAGATCCCCGGGAAGAAAGTTGTGGGAAGGGGAGCTGGCTATGAAAAACAAACAAAACAGACTAGGTCCTGAAAGTGTAACAACCCTAAATAAAATGAGCCTCTTGTTGCAGTAACGTGGGACTTGTTGCAAAAACAATTCTTGCGTCTGGCTCTGTTTATTTGAATAGAGAAAGGCAGGCATGGAATCACATGACATGGAACAGCTTCCTCCACCCCTCTCCCACCCAGTCCAGGGAGACAGCAACATTGCAGGCTGAAATGAAGCTGGATGATTTCATCAATGAGATTTCTAGAAAGTTTAATTTGAATCAGAGCTCTTTATAACATCCGTGTTTTCCCTAAAATCTACAAGTTCATTTCCAAAATCTTCTTGTCCAAAGAAATCTTCTTTCAAATGTATTTGTATCTTGGAGCTTGTACAAAATGTCTTTAGCATAGTCCATAGTCCCCCTTCCCCACTACCCAAAAAATCTAGATTAAGGATTAAAATAATTCAGGGAAAGGTGTGTACATTTAAGGTACTCTTGGAAAATGATCAAGGGCCCCCTTTCCATCCGGTATTGCAGACAATTAGAAACATTATATCTTTATCAAAGATGAATGCACAGCCACCAAATTATAGATAAGTGTAACTATTAAATTAATTAATAGAGATATGCAGTGCTGGCTAGCTATTTTTTGAAATGATCATCAAGGTAAAAGAATCCGATTTTTCCAAGGCTACAGTGCAGTTAAAACCATTTTTACTGCTTTACTTATGCAATAGGATCCATAAAAGTTCTCCTGTTAATGAAAACTTTGTGAGAATGCCATCTTACATTAATTGCTTCTTGAGTTTTTTCCTAGTTATTTTTAGTTCTGGGGCAATAAGTCAGTCCTTTTTATTCTGAGGATTTTTCCCCCCTTGGCCATTATTTTGGGTATTATTCCAGTTCTTTTCAGCTTTTTTGCTGTTCATAATGATAAGCTGGCAAGCTCTTCTGAAAGTTAATCTTCTGTTAGTTTTTGGTATTTGTTCTATGGCAGTTGATTTGCTTTTCCTAATCCAGAGCAGAATCTCTTTCTTATGCACATATGTATATTTTCATTTGATTAGTTCCAGAAGTCTGCCAATAGACCTTAAATTAGATTGAGGGCCAATTTTATACAAGTTAATTTTATGGCTTCAGTCTTCAAACTGACTGCTCTAGTGTAGGAGTGACCAGGGATGGCCAAACTGTGCCCTAGGCAAAGAGCTAATTCAGTGTTTCCCTCAATTTATTCAATTTTTGGATACTGTGGGTTTTGTAAATTGCATTTGTACTCCATTTCATGACATTGATACATGATTTGCATGTGTGATTGTGCTCTGTTATATAAAGCAAGATATTTGCATGCGTGGATCTCAGTGCAATAACTCATGCACATACTTTCTGTGGGAAGGACACCGAAATTTAAAATAACAGCAATGAATATTGATGCAATGCTGGCCACTCAGTTCAGGGTTACCAGCTTTACAAGTCAGGATGAACTGACTGTTATTATTCATTTCAACCTTTGAGTTGATACTCAAGTCAGACAAGCAGCTCCTAAGCATGACAATTTGGATTGGCTGCCCCTAAATCTGCCCTTGGTAGTCATCAGCCTTCAGGGCATGTATATCTAGCAGTAGCTACTGAAGAGGCTCAGTAGGCCAAACTGCCAGCACCCAGGGTGGGCAATAGAGCAGGAAGGGCTCCTTTCAAGGTTGATGTTCCACACGGGAAAGTGGTGATAGAGGTAAGGGGTTTGTTCCCAAAGCAAACATCATGCAAGCACATGGCTTCCTTCTGGATGGTCATTCCAGCGTGGAAAAAGGTTGCTAAGGTCAGTAAAGGTGACCATCCAGTCAGCAGCCATGTACTTCTGCAGTACTGGTGTTGCCACTAGTATCTTTCTGAAACTGGGGCATTGCATCTTCCCCACCCTGCTTGCCATATGTACCTCTGGGGTGGGAGATATTGGCAATTTTAGTCCAATGCATCTCAGGGGCACCCAGTTGGAGAAGACTCCTATAGCTACTCAGGGACTTGTGGAACAGGGCTTTCCCTCAACACAGTCTACTGGTTTGTTTCAAGGCAGAGAGAGCGATGGTCCATCTGGCTCAGAATTGCTTACCTCAACCGAGTGCCCTCCAGATGTTTAGGACTACAATTCCCAACATTGTGGGAAGTGAGAGCCGGTGTGGTGTAGTGGTTAAGAGCATGGGGCTGGGACTCAGAGGATCTGGGTTCTAGTCCCCGCTTAGCCATGGAGCCAACTGGGGGACTTTGGGCCAGTCACAGACTCTCAGCCCAACCTATCTCACAGGGTTGTTGTTGTGGGGACAAGATGGAGGAGGAAAGATGATGTAAGCTGCCTTGAGCCCTTTGTAGGAGAAAGGCAGGATATAAATCAAAATATAAATAAATAAAAATAAACATTCCTAACCATTGGCCATGCTGGCTGAGTCTGATGGGAGCTGGAGTTCACAGCATGTGCAATCTGTGCAAATGCACCCACTTCCCTTGAGTCTATTGAGCTGGAGAAAGTGATGAAGAGGACATACAAGCTGGCTCAGTAAATTCTGTTAACTATAGTTGGGTGATTGGCCAGTTTTACATTTAGAGTGGGCCAATGAGCTGAGAAACCATAGGCCTGCATTTCAGCAAAAGTTTCACCATCTGTTTATTGACAAGAAATTCCATACAAGCTCTTTGTTTCTGATGGCTGCCAAGCTAAGCCTTCCTGGTTCAGTGCCTTGATGATAGCTTGCTGCCAAGGAAGATGAGCCTTCAGGATTGGTGGAAAATACGGGTGGTGAAATCTGATTTTGCTCTTGGGTACTTTGTCAAGCAGTGTTCATTTAGATATGATGTGTCATGATTAATATTCCCATTACAAAATCGGTGCTTAGGTATAAACCCAGATGCAATTTTTCTTCCAACTTTTCCTCCATTTTACTTCTTTGTCATTCCAGTAGATCTGATATCATAGATCATTCAGAATGAAAAATTATGTCACTTGTAACTTAACTTTTTTTTATTCTGCCATGTTCCAAATGTGGTTCTTTTTGGTGGAGTCATTGCAAACCTGAGGGGCACTAGAATAGTCAGATGCCTGAAGGGCTACTTAGAGAACTTATATTGATTAAATATATATTAAGCTTCTTTTGACGGACTTTTGGATTCCTGCAAGGGTCACATTAAAGGCTTAGAACAATAACAATTAAACATGTTCCAGAGTGTTTTGCTTTTTATTTATTTTTTAAAGAGAAACCTTTCTTGTTAGTTGTTTGCATTGCACCAGAAAGCCTGAGGATATATGTGTAAATTTATTTCCTGTATTAATGTATGCTTGTCCTTGTTATGCAAAACTTTGAGAATTAGTTGGTCCAATCAGAAATCGTTTTAGAACAAAATAAGCAGCATTCTGAGCAGTGAGATCCTGGTCCAATCTGGGGTTCTTCTCTATTGTTGAGGGTGTGCTTGTGAAGGCAGAGATATTTTTTCAGCTTGAGGCCCAAATTCTCTTTTTGCAGAGCTCTTGCGTGGATGGGCCCAAAGGCAAAAAGGGTGCAGGAAAACAGCAAAAATATCATCAAACTTAACCTACGAGAACAATCCTTCCCCCCCCCACCCCCCAATATGGTCTGGAGGCCATAGGACAATGCATATTTCAACATCCAAGGTCAGAACTCTGTCCTCTGAGGAGAACTCTGGTTCTCTGAGGACCACTCCTCAGAACTTGGGATCTGTGATCTCATCCTCCTCTTTCCCTTGCAGCACACGCAGAAAGAATCATGCCTGTCCAAGGTCAGGAAATCAGCCTCAGAAAGGAGGTAGAGGAGGTGTTCTGGAAGGTGAGGAGGATAGAAGCTCAGAAGCTGGCTGTGCCCTAGCTTTATTTTTGCCCACCTGAAGCATCTCAGGAAGTTGACTGAAAATGGCTGCCTTGGAGAAACATAGAGGTGGTGGTTCAGGGAGGTATAGACAGGCTCCACCACTCCTCCTGCTCTGTACTGGATACTCATGAGCCCCCGAGCACTGCATCTTTAAGTGGTCCTTGGCAGTAACTAAGCTTCAGGAATGGCATTGCAACTTTGGAGAACAAAGAAAAACAATGCAAATGCTTGGAATGGCCAGTAATCAGCAGTCTTGGAAAAGGTGTGGGGACAACAGAAGGGGTTTGGTGAGCTAGGGAACCCTGCAGAGCTATGCTTGGCTTAGAGGTTCCCCAACCCTGATCCTTTCTCAACCAGACTTTGAAAGACTTCTAACCTGCTTGGAGACCCACTTGGTCTTTAGCTCTAACTAAATGTAGTGATACTAATACTATTTTATTTTACTAACATGAAAGTAACATGTGGGTACCGGTCGTGTGTATCGTGCAGGTCATGAACATCTGAAACTTGAGGCTGCTACTTTGATGGTCTGATGTTCTGGCTATCCAGACTGTCATATTGACTAATTCAAGCAAATAGGCAGTGCATTGGCCTTCAGCTTAGCAGGCAGCAGATCTGAAAGAGAGAGGAAACTTTTTACAGGACAGCACTCCAGTCAACTCTGTCTCAATTCTTAGCTTTTATTTCAGACTATAAAACTCCTGCTTCACACAGAGCACAGGTTCCAATCACTCCTATCCTGTGGGTAGGTTGTCCATTGAGGCAAACATCAGAAACTGCTGTAAGAGGGTAATCCCATGCATGTTTAAACAGAGAAAGCTCATGCTGACTGGTTGGGACATGCTGGGGATGCTATGACTTCTTCCCCCCCCCCCCCCTAAAAATGCATAGGGTTGTTTGCTAGAGGCTCAATCCTATAAATGTTTGGACAGAAAATGGCTGGCTGGGGAATTGTGAGACTTATTTCTGTCTAAATGTACATAGTACTGTGCCCTAAATTATTCTGATGCAGCCTCACTCATGTATGCCCAACTCATTTCTAGACTGGACTACTGTTCTGTACTGGGCTGCCTGTGAAGAAAAAATATAGGTTGGTTCAGACTGAGGTTCAGATGATTTTGGCTGAAATCAAGATCTGGATGCCTTTTGCAAATTCTTTGCCATGTTTTCTGGTCAAGATGCTTATAGTTCTGTCTATCCATTAGACCTAAGGTAGGGATGCAGAACCTGTGATCCATGGGCCAGATGTAGCCCCGGGGGGTTCCTCAGCTAGCCTGCAAGTTTCCTTTGCTGTTATCTCCAACTAGTGGCCACAATTTACCCTGCAAATACTGAAGCTGTGTTTTTGCAGATGAGAGCTATTGCACCATGATTTCTCCTGAGCAGACTTGCTCAGAAATGAGCTGCATTGTACACTTGGTGGGAAAACATCCAAATTGGTAAAAATTCCAGGCAAACCATAGTGAGAAGTGCATTCTCAGTAATTAGCAACCAAACTCACAACAGTGTTGAAGTCTTATTTTAAAACAGGGCTCACATCTCAGAAAATGTTTAAATGTATAAAGCTTTATGAACTTGGTATGTTGAAGAAAAGCTTATCTTACAGCAGAAAATCTTACAGGTGTCTACCAGAAATAAGTTCATTTGATTCACTCCCAGGCAGACAGATATATAATTGCAGTTCCAATTTATCAGTATGGTGGGTCACTTTTCTTAAGAAGGTGTTTGAGACTAGTTAGAAAAGTATGACGAGGGGGGCACATGGCAGATCTTTATAAAATGACATAGCGTGTGGGAAAAGATACAGATATATTTCCCTCTCTCATAATTCAGGATCATCCAATTAAATTGATAGGCAGAAGACTGTGGACAGAAAAAAAGGGATTTTTAAGAACTTACAGAAAATGTAATTGATTTGAAAGATTTACTCCCACAAGATGTGGTCATGGCCGCTGATTTAGAGAGCGTTAAAATGTTGGCTGGTACTGACTCAGGGATCAAGATTCAAACTGTTCTGAAAAAAGCACTCCTTGATCCTAAGATCTTTCGGTGACACAGAGTGCACTTACATAATTACAGTTGGGTAGCCATCTAGGATTTTTCCTGGGCCTTCTAACTTGGCAACAATTCAACTATTGCAATGTGCTTTACACGGGGGTACTGCTGAAGAGCACCTGGAAGCTTTAATTGGTGTGAAATGCGGAAGCTAGGCTGATAGGAGTGCACAGGATCAGGAACATACTCCACTCTCTTGAAAGACCTGCACTACTTGGCAATTGCTTTCCAGGCTCAATTCAGAGTGCTAGTTTTAATCATTGAAGCCCTAAATAGCTTGGGACCCACTACCTAAGGGTCTTGGCTCATTATAAACCTGAACAGGTATTAAGGCCTGCAGGAAAAGTGCTTTCAAGGGCACCATTACCTGTAGATGCCTTTTGGAGCTTTTCCACTGTTTTACTTGGGGCTGCTTCTATTGTTTCCATTGCAGGAAGAAAATGCATCCCTTACACAGTTATTCCTCCCCATTTCTGGGGGTTTGTCTTTCTAAATATACTCTTAATCAAGCACATGGTGGCACTCCATTACATCTGCAGTATAGCAGATTTTCAAGTTTACATGAAGTTTTTGTTCCATTTTGATATCTAATACCAGACTTTCCTCACTCTAAAAAACTTCCATGAAAATGGCTAAAAACACAGAAGCCCTGGGGGGACACTATTATCATGAAATGGTCCCACAAACTTCTGTGAGTGAAAGATCATTGTGAACAATAAATGCCACAGATACAGAAGCCCTTGGTCAGGCACAAGTTAAAGGACTTTTCCCTGTGATGCTCCCAAAACTGTGTAATGAAATAAAATTGGTTCTCACCATCTTAGCTTTTTGAAACAATGTGTAGGCACATCTTTTTAATTTTGCCTCTTAAATTGTGAAGTTGTTTCAGTGTTAGAGTATTTTACTGTTTTGCAAAAGCCTTGTAAAACCCTAAAACTGCCTTTCATTGTTTGATGGTTTTACCATTTTGCAAAAGCCTTGCAATCCTCTACTCATTTATTTAGGACAGGGATCAGCAACCCGCGGCTCCGGAGCCACACGTGGCTCTTGAACCCCTCTGCTGCGGCTCCGTCACTCAAAACACGCGCCGGCACAGCCGCTGATCTGCTTGAAGCTCCACTCAGGAACGCAGTGCTAGCTAGTTAAGTAAATCAGCTAGTTAAGTAAATTGCTACATTCCTCTGCTAAACAGGCTTCCTGCAGGCTCTCATGTTACACGAAACGAAACGCTGCTGAAAGGATTCTCTTTGTCCCAGTGCAATCTCCTTCATCTGAATGTTAAAAGCTGTGCTTGGGACCTGTCACAATTCACAGCACTTGACTGTTTATCTGCTAATCAGTCACTAAACACACCTATATCTCCGGCACAGCCGCACAGCTGCCGATCTGCAGGTGCCAATTTACGGAGCTCGCCCCCCTCCGGGCCCCATAGGCCAACCATGGATAAATCGAAGAAAAGTTTCTGAAGAAAACCAAACGTTTAATGGTACGTGGGTAGATTCATTTGCTTTTACTGCTGACGAACTTATGGGGTGTTGCTGTTTAATGCATGCAGCCCTTTAGCACTGACTTTGACTCTTCAGGAAGCTGTTCTCCTATTCAAAATATATGAAAGGACTCCTACTAGTTTATAATGTAAGATTAAAAATAACAGTTTTTAGTGACTGAACAAGAGCTGCAGCTAAATCATAATGAAGATATACATAGTATTAAGGTAAAAAGTGATATATGCAGTGTTATCTTCATTTTAGATGGCAAAAAGGTTTTGCGGCTCCTGGTGTTTTCTTTTGTGTGGGAAATGGGTCCGAATGGCTCTTTGAGAGTTAAAGGTTGTCGACTCCTGATCTAGGAGAAAGACCCATTGAAGTCAGTGAGACTTACTTCTGAACAGAAATGTGGATTGCACTGTGTAAGTCTACAGTCATATATGTGCATGCATCTGGAGGTAAACCCCATTGAGCACAGTGTCATCTGCTTACAAATAAATAAACATAAGTGCTCAAGGCACATTAGCCCTGCCTCACCAGTTTTCAAGTCTTGTTCTGTTTCCCATAAATAGAACCATATTGTATTAACATTATTTGCTTCTTTATCTTCATCAAGCAAAGCCTCAACCTAATTTAACTTTGGAGAGAACAGTAATAAATGACTTAATCCTTTCTTAATAGGTTCATACGGAGTGATTGCCAATCTCTGTATGGAAACGTTTCTGTGTCTTTAAGATCTATTTGATAGGGAGAAAATTAGCCTCTAAAGCTTTCCCTGGAGATGTACTGCTGAAATGGGAAAATCTAAACCTGCCATATTTCTGTCTGTCTCGGGTAGCTATGAAGGTTTAGGAGTGCCCAATCTCCAATAGTTTGCAGTCATCTTTGATAAAGCTCATGCATGGCACTACCCTTTTATTAAAAGGCTAATAGTAATGTATGGAGGTCCAAAATGAGGAGTCAAATAAAAATATACTGTCTTTCGAGTTTTAAGCAGTAATACAGGTGGATAATTTTTATACCCTGGACTTGATGGTTTTACGGCAGGCTCCCATAGGTGGTATATGTGTCATTTCTTTCATGAAACACACAATTAACACCTCTCATCTCCATCCCCGTCATTCCATGCTTCACAATTGCTTCTACATCCCTGATATATTGGACCAAAACCAAACCAAACCTAACTGGTAACCCCAATAAAAGAATAACAAACACTCCAAGCATGTGCGGATTTGCACTTTAAACTCACATAATTTATGGACGATCATGACTGCAGGAATAGGACTGCAGTTGTTTCTGCTGCCCTGATTCTAAACACATTTACTTGGGAACTAGCATCATTTCATTATAGAAAAGAATATTATGTCCAATAGGTAAAGGTAAAGGTTTCCCCTTGATATTAAGTCCAGTCATGTCTGACTCTAGGGGTGGTGTTCATGTCTGTTTCCTAGCCGAGGGAGCCAGCATTTGTCTGCAGACAGTCTCCGTGGTCATGTGGCTGGCATGACTAAACACTGAACTGCACAGAATGCTGTTACCTTCTCACTGAAGTGGCACCTTTTTATCTACTTGCATTAACATGCTTTCGAACTGCAAGGTTGACAGGAGCTGGGACAGAGCAACAGGAACTTACTCTATTGTGCAGACTCAAACCGGCAACCTTTCGATGAACCAGCCCAGCAGCACAGCAGTTTAAGCCACTGCGCCACCTGCATCCCAATTATGTCCAATAAAAACAATCAAATGAACATTTGCAACTATGCACATGCCTATTGCATTATCTCCTAAATATATTTATAGATAGGTAATATCTAGATAGAACTTCATGATGTTCTTGGAAGCAGTCTTAGATCTGATAGACACCTTCATGCCCCTGCAGGCAGTGCGAAACAACCTCTGCATCAGCATCACCTCTTGGTCTCTGGAAGGCTGTCTGGGCATGCTCCAGACTGCAGGGGCCCTGGACCTCAGCCCGAGCTGCATCGCTGGTTTTACCAACTAGGAAAACACGCCCATTTCTTCCTAAACCTCCATTAAGGCAATCTATTCATATTCTCATACGTGGCATTCATTTATGTCCTTTCATTTACGCACCGTTTTAAGGGCGTGGGAAAGGGGGCCTTACGTTTCAATAACGAGTTTGTATCTTCCCTTTGCTGAATGCATGCGTAGAGTTATTTACTGAGGCTCTAGCACTCTTCTTACTAGGGTGTACATCCCGTTAAATAAATAAAGACTTCCAAGCACTGGATCGGGTTACACCAGTTTCTCCCCGAGGAAGGTTTCCACAAAGTAACAGAAGAGGGGAAGCAGCGACGTGGGAAGCATCAGGAACAAACTGAAACAACCGGATCCTGCCTTATCTCGCCTAAGTAGGGTCAGGCTTGGTTGAAATCTGGACGGGTGTCCTAAACGTCATGAACCGCCCAGACAGCCTTGCCCACGGGAGCGGCAGAAATGGAATGATAATCCAAATAGGCGAGAGCAGGCATTCCCCGGAAAAGAGTGACTACGTTTCCCAGAAGGCTTTGCCCAGAAGGCTGCTTTGGGATTGGCTGCCGCCCAGGCCCAATCCGTGCGGAGCTCAGTGGCGTGGATAACGGCGTTCTGCAGGTGCTCTGGAGGAGGCTGCTGCGTCGCTGCTGGGAAGCCATGGCATCATCACGACGCCCGGCGCCGCACCTGTCCGCCAGGAGCGGCCTCCTTCCTCCCCTCCTCCTTCTCCTCCTCCTCCTCTGTGTCCAGCTCGGGGGCAGCCAGAAGAAGAAGGAGGTAGAGCGGCTCGCGTCTCCGCGTTCCCCTCCGCCGCGACCCCCCTCTCGTTCCTGGGCGCACAGCGAAAAATCTCTAGAACCGCCCCTCCCCCCCTCCACGTCTTCTCCATTGCAAGCATCTTGTTTCTGAACCTAATGCCAGCTTCACTTTCCAGCTCCCGCCGTATGATTTGGCATGCATATTTTCTTCTCCCTTTAAAGGGAGGGAGAAAAAGCTGTGGGCTTTTCATTTTAAGTATGTACACGCCTTTCTAGGTTTCATTTAAACATTTGTCCTCTCTGCTAGTGCCCCATCGTGTGCACTGGCACTTCACAAGCAACTGGAGCGTGTGGGAAATACAGATGTTCAGGACATTGGCGTGTAGAAAACGTGAAGGTGTTGCCAGATGGTGGATTCTCAATTAAATGTCTCCTCTATAAAGCAGAGTTTCTTAAGTTTTTGTCTTAGAACCCTGCTTAAAAATATATTTTTTAAAAAATTGAGAGTCTGTTTACATTTTAAGGGTGCATTTGAACCAGGTGCCCATATACTTAGATTTCAGAAAAGTATAGGTATTTAATGCAGAGCAGGATTGGCAGAACTGATCTTTGCCTCTTTGAGCTGCTGCTGCATTATTCATGGGATGGGCTGCTTTTCCCATCTTGTTGGAGTGTCTTGGAGGGGAAGAGTATATCTTTCATCCTGGCTTCTGCCCCCTCCTATCCTCCCTAAGACCTGCAAAACCTCCTTTGGTATCTCTCCAAGTTCCCTTTCCCTATTTTGGGGAAAAGCTAGCCTGGTCTTTCCATATTAGTTTTGAGGGGAGGGGGCCAGAGCTCTAGTGCCCACTTCTGAGCTTGGAAAGCTGTCTCTGACCTCGGAGCTGCAATCTGACCTTTCCTATGGCCTCTTAGACAGTTTATATGGTCACAGGATCATTCCCCAAACCATGCAAAAGCAATCAGTTGCACAGTCCCTGAAATACAGGAGCATTATTCTCCACGCTATTTTATCAGTGAAATGTGTCAAGCAGTAGTGGAAAAGACTGCCTTGGAAGAGGTGATGAATCTCTTATGGTATACTTGCAAGCTATTTAGAAAGACAAAAGGAATTCAAATCAAAGGGTATGATTTCCACACAGTGCAAACATTTATCCTTATAGGAATTAAGTCCTGCCATATTTTCTTCTCTCCTGTCACATTTGCTCTTTCTGTTACCATGAAGGGTGCTTCCAGACAAGGCTTTTTAAATCCCCACATTCCCTGGAATTTGTTGTGGGATGGGCATCCAGATGTCAGAACCCCATTTCCCTTGTTTTCCCATGTCTGTTTCTCACACACCTTTTTTGAGAAAGAAAAAAAAAATAATGAAGAGAAAGGGATGGAGAACATACACCACAACTGTAGATTGGTAGAACTAAAAGTCCTTTGACTGGAAGCATCAGATATGGCTTGCATTTTTGAAATGTTCTTTGAATATTAAGCCCACTTGAAATGGGATTGCTTGTAGAATTCTTATTCCTTGTCCTTGCATTCCTTTCTTGCTCTCTGCTACACAGTAAGAATAAAATAGACTGAAATAACTGTTGTGGTTACATTAATATCAATGGTAATTTAATTCCTTAAGTTTGCTTAAATTAGTGCTATGCTTGAATTTTACAGCCCTCTGTAACATGAACTCTTACCTAGATTTCTTGGACAAGATATATCCTGTTTTTCCATTCTTGACCCCAGTGTTCATGTCAAGCATCTTTTATTGCTCCCTGAGGTCTTCTGTACTGTAGAGATGATGTAACACCTCTACATGTGATATTGCCTCTCTTTATTCCTTGTTTAGCCACTAACAGGATTTGCATATCTATTTTCACATAAATATACACTGAAGAGGTGGGAAAAGAGCTCATCCATCACATATATTAGATGGATTAATAGCTCTCTGAAAAGCTTGAATTAGCTACCCAGGTTAGAAAACAGTTTTGCTGGGAAGTATGTACCCAGATTACTCTTCTCCATACTGCCCAGTGGCTCCCACTTGGCACCTTTTCCAGTAGGTGTGGCTAAACTAAGCCAGAACTAACAAAAAGCATCTTTACATCTGAACCTAGACCCCTCCTTTATTTACTTCCCTAAGAAACAAGCACTGGGAAGCCTACTTCAAATCCGGGCTTCAGCAACAAAGCTGGAAGGTGGGTTCAAATGTAATGAGAACATTTTGTTTTAGTTGGCCAATTTATTGTGGAATGTCTGTGGATGGATACAGAGAAGCCCAAGTTGAAACTCTCTTGGCAAAGAGCATAGGGTCAGGGTAGGCTGGTAAGTGTTAGGGTGCTGGAAACAGGGAGAAAACTGAATACATGGGCGAAAGAAGCGATGTGAATCTGTGCTCTCTGTTGAAGTGGGGAAGCACAAGGGAGAGAATTGTGTGTGGTGGAACTGTGATTAGGAAGAGGTAGACATGCCAAGAGAGTACTGAATGGGAAAGAGGATTGCAGGTGGGAGAGTGCCTTGGGGGCGTGAAATAAAGGAGCAAAAATTGGAAGGTGCAGAGGAAGACAAGAGGGAGGAAGAAAACTAGAAAAAGTTGGATTTTGCAAAACTTGTGTTTGTGGGCATTGGGTCTATTCCAATGCTACTACTGAATCTAAATGCTATTGCTTGGTCTTGAAAAAATGGAACAAGAGGGTGTATGGGCAGAACTAGGAGAAAATAAAGAAATCTCCATATCCAATGAACTGTTTTTGGAAAGAACATGACATTCTGAAACCTAAAGGTGATCAGGCCTGGCAGTGCGTAGGATCTGCTGTGCCAGTGTTACGTTGTGTGTTGGAATGGGCAGAAGCTGTCCCATGCTGCCTTGAGGGTATTTCTGGATTGGAAAAGCAACATAGAAATCCATAAGTAAAGCAGAAGCCATAGTCTGTCGTGCAAAACATTTTCAAGATGAAGCGGGCATGTCTGGTCATCCACTGGCAGCAGAATCATTCTCACATTCCAGGGAATGGAAGGCTCCTCAGTCATTTTCTGGCTGGCCAGCTGGGCTACAAAGAACGAAGGAGTAGGAGGAGGCACTCACTAGACCTCTGCTTCTGCTGACCCCCTGTTGCTACCACAGCAAAATGTAGTGAGCTGTGCTAACTGAGTTTGAAAGGAAGGACATCTCGACAAAGGGAGTAAAAGGAGGCCAGGCTGTACAAACAGCACCACGTGCTGGAGGAGGAAAAATTACTTTCTGCCTTTGGCAACCCAGGTACCAGCCATTAGGAGCATTTTCCTTTTGGTTCCTAAGTCCTATTCCACTAGATTAAATTTGAGGCCAACTTCTTGACTTCTGATTTTGACTCTCCCCTTTCATTCATTAGCTATGGTTACTTAAATGGCCTTCAAAAGCTTTGGAACCCTTCCTGGTTTGCTGGTTTCTGAGCCAATTCTTTATTCATTTCCTTAGAGATCATGGGGTGAATTGCATCTGGTCTTGGCAGTCCAATATGCCAGATTCTATTTTTAATGTGTTGATCTGACCTGCCTGAATAATGGGAAAAAATATTAGTTTGCAACTTACACTGTGTTCACAAGAAAGGGATTACAGCTACTTTTTCTAAACTCTGTGTGGTTTATTCCTTGGCTCCCAAGGAGTAATACGCATGTAGTTTCACATTCTCTCCTTTGAACTGGGATGCATTAATTGAATGATTGGAATGATAAGGAAAAGTGAGACCCATTGTATCTGGCCAAGGAACCACAAGGGCTGCCTCAGTTTTACAAACTTTTACAGGAATGTACTCGATGGAACATTTGCAATAAGGGGTGGAATCCACTTTGTGGAAAGTTGAGCTGTTCTTGATACTTAAATCTCCAAACCAGTTTTTATGGTGGAGTTCTTCTAAGTAGTTGGGGCAATTCCAAAGTAGGTAGAGTAGTTGTCGTTCGAGACAATGCATATTTTGCAAGGAAGGTCCTTGATGAGACCTCTTATTTATTTCCGGAACATGGAAATCTTGTCTGTTCATTCCATCTGTCACCAGAAAAGAGCTCATGGTTCTTACTGCAACTGATAATCCAGAAGACAATACTTTGCATATTTTCATCAGAAGCAAAAATCATATTTCTACAAGCCCTTTGATTTGTTATATGAATCATACTTAAAGCCAGTGATTCACAAACTTAGCACCAAGACATGCTGGCACGGCTGAAACAAGTCTTGAAAAATTCAAATGTCATATTGGGAGCAATCACTACTCAATTGGCCTTGTAGAGGGGAAGTCCCATCCTGCATTGAATCCAGTTTGTGGTCCATGAGTGCATTCAGAGATAAGAAGTAAAGTTGCAGGTGGCAGCTACAATCTGTGCACCATTTTGTCAGGAGAAGGATAATCCCTGAAGAATCACCATTACCTAGACAGGGCTTCTTAAAGGTGATGAGTAGGTTGTCAAGAGTTGCAGTTGTAAAGGGGATGTCCAGCAACTATTCTTGATGCAGTTGATTGTGAAAATACGTAAGTGAAACTCTTTAATATCGAGGAGAGCGTCTCTCCAGTATTAAACCAGGGAAAAATGTGCTTGGTGTATCAGTAAACAAAACATTAAACACTGCTGAAGAGAAATGAATTTTTTCCATCAATCTCATCACAAATCCCCTTTCTTCTGCTACTGCTGCTTATTTTCTGGAGTACAATTGATCCAGAGCAATGAACTGCTGCTTACCTACTTTCTCAGCTGTGATGTGTTGTTGACTTCTCAAATATGGAAAGTGAAAGCTCTGGAAGCAAATATCCTTTTTCCAAACATAATACTTCCTGGTACCTCCAAATTTTCCTTCACTTTCTCATTCAAGATGCAGGGTATGAAGAAAAATAATGGAATCAGCCTTTGGATCAATGTTGTCTTAATTGTGCTGCATTTGACTCTTGGCCAATGTGCTATTGCAGGAGGCCAAATTAATGTCAGTAAACACAAAAAGGTTAAGGCGTCCTTTTTTGCATTTTTGGATGAAGTTCAGAAGGCTTTTTCAAAGACTTGGTAAATGTAGCACTGGCAAACAAAGTAAGAGAGATGACCGTCTTCCACTGGTGAAGGGATTCTTACATCCACATGTTTAAGTCTCTTTGTTTTAGAATCCTGTATGAAAGGCAATTGCCTGTGTTTTTCACTCTATGTTGCCCTTTGTTCAGGTCTGCAAATACCAATTTGGAATGCATCAACCTGGTTCACAGAGCCCCTTTCCTGGTGTGCAAAATATTATTTCTTAAAGATTTTGTCCAATAAATCTTCTTTTAGACTAGGCAGTAGAATGAAAAGAAATCCATCTACTTTTTCCAATGCATCTTGACCCTGGTGTATACTTCTGTGAACAGGAGAGGTATTCTTATAATGGAACTTCAAAAAGGGGGTGGGGGGGGGGAGGAAGAAGGAGAAGAAGAAGAAAGGCTGTTGTCAAACCGTAGAGTATTATTAACTGTTTAAGCTATGAATTATTATATGTTGCAATGTGAGAATGATCTTTCCATTGTCCACTGCACACTTTATTTTGCTGCTTGCATTTCTTCAAGTCCATCTCTAAACAAATCTGGGATATTTTCTGGACTAGATCCATGCACCTTTCTTTTTCTTTACTGACCCATGCACTCTTAATAGCACTCCTTTCAAATTTTTGTTCTTTAGATGCAGGATTGTGTTTTTAATCTAGGGCTAAGTTGAGGAGAGACACTTCTAATGAAAAAACTCAGCAGTGGTGAGAAGTATTCTCCATCTTCCAGCAGTTTTGCAGGGAACTTGTTTGGAGAAAGGGAGAAAGTATTCACACATTCCAAGCGAGGACAGTGGCAGGAAGTCCCATCCTCTCAGTTGACTTTGTGGCATTACCTTCTATCCAGATTTGTAGCATTGCAATGTCTCTCATGTGGTCCCAGGCTGGGCTTCCCTGTGAGATTCTTCTGAGGTGGAATGTGACCTCACTCCAATCTAATCCATTCTTTGGACATCACCATCTACTATAAACTTGGTGATCAACATTGTCCCTGAATAATAAAATCAAACTTTTGATAAGGTCATTATCTATTCACTTAATCATATTCTGTAGTGTTACTGCATCTCTTTTGTTCTCACTACCAATTCCCACTTATTCTACAATACAAGTTGTAACTCTAGTCTGTGTACAGTATCATTTGAAAATGTTCTCTGCACAAAATATAGAATATAATCAAGAATGCTTAAGGTGATGGAAACCCATAGGCTTATATTTGCTTAATTTTAATGGCTTGTGGGTGTTGCCTCTAGGTACATATAAATCTTGAAGCTACCTTTCAGAAAGTGAAGATTTAAATGCAGCTGAAATCAGTGTCATTTACTACAATGCATAGCTAGGAATGCAGTGCAGGACTTCTCAGCTAGCATACTTCAATACAATTTTTAATTTTGTATACTATTTGAATCACAATGGATTCAAACAAAGCTTGAATCCTGCATTTTTAACACCCCCTGCATATAAGTAACATTCAGCATTTCTGAAAAGTTTTCTCTCATCAGCATATTAATGGTATCTTAGTCCACATTCCCAGATAAACTATCCAGGTGGTTTCATGTAGAGGTTGAATAGCATGGGAGATGAAAGTGAGATTAGTAGAACATTGAACCTGTGATGAAATTGCCATGGACCAGGTCAACTCCAGTGGAAGACAGGGTGGATATGTGAACCTGGGTTTCCCATATCAAAGCCTACACAGAACTGTTGTGTGTACTTGTGGAAAGATAGATGACAGGTTCAGTAGTTGTCTAGGTCATTCACATGGGAATACATATTCTTGGTGGAAAGTAAGTCTAGGGACCTTATGGACCTAGTCTAAGGAAGCTTGCTGAAACTCCAATTATAACAACAGCAGCAGCTGCAGCAACAACACAGACTTGTGCTATTCTTAAGAACTAACACATTTATTCTTGCATAAGGTTTCATGCACACTGTCCACTTCAGTGGCATGTAATGGATTGGGCAGTTGCCACAAAGCTTATTCCAGGATAAATTGTTCGTTAAGATGCCTCAGGCTAACACAGATTCTCTTCCAAAAATAGTATTTTACATATGTTTTAGTCAAAACATAACATATATCAGCAAGGAATTCTGTTTGGGAAAAAGAGTTTTGAAAATGTGATGGAAAAACTTTTTTTGTCATTCACAACAAATGAAATATGGTGCGTATAGCAGCCCCAAAGCACTCCTGTAATTAGATTGTCTGGAACTTTGTTCCCATCCCAGATGTCTCTAGTTGGCAGCTTAGCTTCTGTAAGACAGTTCAGCGGCTTAATTGATCTTTCTCACCAAACTGTTCTGCAAGTACTTACGCGGCACTTCTTGAGCAGCCACGTGGAAAAGCCAGATTGTTTGCTTTGGCATTAGAATTGTGAAGAGTAAATCTCATTGCAGTGAATTGGACTTTTCAGTCCTAGCCAAAATGGCTAAGCATTTGTGTGTGTTACTTTGAAACCCTATTTTAAAACTGGCTTGATGCTGTGATAATAATATTAGGCTGTGATAATAATATTAGGAAATAAATATTGTATGTGTATTGCAGTTTAATAGATAAAAGAGATTTCTCCTCCTAGTATTTATTATATTTATATTTTACCTTTTTTCTTTCCAAGGAACTTAAGGTGATTACATCATTTGCTTCTTGCACTCAGTCTTATCCTCACAACAACCCTGTGAGGTTGGTTGGGCTGGCATTCTGAGACTGCCCTCAGCTTATCTTCCCTGTGTACAATTAAGTGTTATGCATTTGCTGTAAAGATTACAGAGATATATAAAACACTCCAAATGCTAAAACAGTGCTCTGTAAATGCTAAGTAGAGCAGTCCTTCTCTGGAGGTGAGGTGAGTGGCTATTAAAAAGAGAGCCTTCTTTGTTGTGGCACCGCAATTGTGAAATGAGCTTCCCAGAGAAGCTTGCCTGGTGCCTACACTGTGCTCCTTTTGGTTCCAATGAAGACCTTATTTTCAGGAGCATTTTAGTCTTTCAGTCTCTGTTGTTTTTAAACCTGCTACTGCTTTTTCAATCTTTTCCTTGCTGCTAGGATTTTTTTTCTTTGGGAATGATACTGCTGTTTAAAACTTTTATGGTGTATCTTTCATGATGCACTATAAAAGTTTATAGCTTTATTGCTTTTGAATTAGGTCCAGCATGGACTGGCAGCCAATACAGATGGTAAAATATTGGCCTAATAAAGATCATGCGGGCTGGTCCCCATTAGCAATGTCCTGTTTTGGACCAGCTGAAAGTTCCAGACTGAATTCAGAGGCAGCCCATATATAATGTATTGCAGTAATCCAGACTCCCAGGAACTTATGAACTGGTCAGAGAGCTTTGGGTATTGAGCAGCACAGAAATATAATAAATAAAGAGGAAATATTGTTGTAAATGAAGATAATGTCCTGAGGCAACAGTAGAAGTTGGATCATTACAAAAGCCCCAAATCCTAGTGCTTCAGAAAGTCAACAGTCATGCTGCTTGGAGGTAAGCAGAACTGGGATGTAGGGCATTATGTGATGGTGAAGATAGTGTTTGAATCAGTAATGGACAAGGGTCGGGGCCAGGATGTAGGCAGCTGGTGTCTTTGGCTGGAGCATCAAGAGTGATGGAGTTGGATGGAGATCTTGAAGTGATGCAGTAGGGCCAGAGGCAAAACAAAATCAGTAACAGGCAAGGGTCAGATACTGTCAAGCCATGACCAGAGGAAAAAGTGAGGCTCAGATACCCAGCAAGCCCTGAATGGTCCAGAGGAGAAGGCAGAACAAGGTCAGAGAATCAGCAGGATCTAGTAGTGAAAGCTAGGTACAGAGTAAGCAAGTATGAGGTACTGGTAAGGCATGGCAGAACCAGCTATGGAGGCAAGGTGGTACCTGGCAAGGTGGGGATCCACTGGAGGCAAGGGCAGAGTCAGAAGCAGAAGCAGGTAAGATTCAAGGCATGGCTGAACGCAAGGTGAGACTAGAAGCAGGACGGAAAAGCTGTCGCCACAAAGGGCCGTGATGCTGTGGCAAAGCTGCACAATGCAGCGAAGTCTTTCAGAGCTCTCAGTTATGTTGCATGATTGCACAGGTTCCAGTCCTTGCAAGTGCCTACAGGCTGCCTTTTGCAGAGTCATCACTGAGCATGCTGTGTCATGGTTTCAGGTCCTAACAACAAGAGGCAACTTGTAGGTCGTGGCAGCAGTGTTAATTGCACAACTTGTCTAGGTACACCTTCACAAAACCCCAGCCTATATTTGAATATAACTTACATGTTGCAACAGGATAGATGAGCTCCAAGAACAAAATGCTGAAAAAAGGTCCTTCCAATGAGCAGTGGCTGCAGTACAGGGTTGTTGAGGGAGGACGGGGTGGAGTCTTGGTGGCTTAGAAAGAACCAGTCAAGTTAATTGTACAAGTCTTTCCATAAGTTGGCCAGTTAACAAGGTGCATTTTGAGCAAAGCTGGAGATCAGGAGCACTGCATGGGCTCAAGGAATGATAATGCATCAGAATCACACGTCGTTCCTTGAAGAAGAAATTAACCAGGGGAGGGTAAGCAAGCTCCAGAACACTATGGAAGAACTGAGTGGGCTGCTGCTTTATCTAGTTTAAGAGACAATACTGTGGATCCCTCTCCAGGAATGTTTGAACATGTAATTGTTTTAAAAGTAAGCAGTTTTTAAAAGTAAGATTGGGGGTACAACCTCTCCTCCATCTCATTATTAAATTATTCCACTTCCTGGAAGGTGTCACAGGGCTTCCTATGGGCATCTGGCTACTATGAGAGCAGGGCGTTCTTTGGGTAGGCCTTTGGTTTGATCCAGCAAGGCTGTTTCTTAGTTACGTTCTTATGAAACATCTCTTGAATTTCATCCAAAGCCTTTATTTTGTGGCATCGTTTAATTACAATGCAGAATAGGTCTTGTCTTTTAATTTTGAGCCAATCACACCTGGAACAGCCCTCAAGGTGACATTTGAAGTGGGGAGCGGCATTGTACTTCACACTATTAGAGTTGCTGCTATGTGTCAAATCTTTTTACAGACAACAGAGAAGGCTAATAAATGAGTAGTTCTGCTTTGCTGACTGAAGTGCCTCTTTTATGGAGGAGCTTCAGTCAAAAGAATCACATCAGTAAAATTCAAAACACTTGTCATGCTCTTCTTGCTAGCTTCTGTTTTATGGCTGAAACTCCAGACTTCTTTTTCCTCATCTCTTTTTAAAAAGATGGCCAGTCTGATGGGCAGCTTGACTAACATATTGGACTGAACTGTAATAGAAAGTTATTAAAATGTGGGGCTCCCAGATTATTTTAATACATGTTTAGTGTAGAAAAAGAAAGGTGTGAGGCTCAGTTCAGCTTAGAAGTCATGCAGAAAGACATGGAATGCCTTCCTCACCAAGGAAGAGATTGGTGATGGTTACATAGCTGGTTGGGAAGAGCAAGTTTGGGCATGCTCAGAAACACTTTATCTATGCTTTAATTATGCACTCAGTCTCTTCTATGAGGGTCATGACCCCTTGGGAAGAACTAGAATTTCATGTGGCTTGGCCTTTTTCACTGGTTTGGTCAGGCTGAGGTGTCTGATGGAGAGAGTCAAACCAACTACCAGGCTGGTGGCACAAGATGAGGCCAAATCCTACAAGGTCACTTCAGGCAGATGTGAGAAAGAAGCATCAAATAGGACTGAAAGGGAATGCCAGCAAAGGAGTGAATTTACTCTATGGATTTTATGGTTTTTGTGTTATGGCATTTATTTTTACTTTTTCTGTAAGTCATCCCGACTTTATTTTTGGGCAGGCTATTGGGTGTTGGTAATTAATCCATAAATAAATAAGGTAGGGGAACAATGAGGGGCAGAGTCCAGGAGCTGCAAGAAGGAAGAGCTTCATTATATGGGTGATAGGAGGAAGATGCCAATGCATGAAGGGAAATGGCAGTGACCCATCCTAGTGCAGAATGGTGGAGCAAGGGCAAAAGCCAATATAACTGCTGAGAACCAAGAAGGTCCATGTCTCCACAGGAGGACTGTGTTCTTGAACGAGCTGCTTGAAGGTCCACAGTTCCAACTGCCCATGTATGTAGCTAGCCTATAAGTAGAGATAAATAGCCAGGCAATTATAAACAATAATAGCATACTGATAAAACAGGGGGGATAAAATATTGCCCCCCTCTTGTGCCATAGGCAAAGGAGCTGTGCCAGTGTTTGATATAAAATCCAATGCTTGAAGCTGGGGGATCTTGGATAAATCTGTACTTCACAATGTCATTTATTTTGTTGTGGAAGTGGCATGGCTCCTAAGCCAAGCTGAAAATTGTTATTTCCTTGGGTAACTGCATAGTTGTGGAATAGGTTGCTCTCGTTTTGTATTCTCCCATAGCCCTATGTAATAGAATCAGTGGTGTCTAGTTGATGTCAAGGTTAGAATAGCTTCCTTTAGTAAAGTATGCCAATGCACAAATAGAAACCTATTTTAATTCACATATTCTAGGACCAGGCCCCTGGCAGCCTAGCTAAATAAAGCCCTGGATGTTGAAAAGGTATTTGGATTATGCTAAGCCTTCTTTCTTCATGCAAATTGTCATGAAATGTCAGTTTCTGGGAGGGTGTTTGAGAAGTTGACCAGTGAGCATCTGGTTCAAGAAGCATCTCTCCGGCCCTCAGACTTAGGAACAATGGTGTAAATGTTTGAGGACCCCAAAAGTGGGAAGAATGCAATGAGATTTGGCAAAGATCATATAAACAAATAACAGCATTTTAAAAGGGATTACTTTGCCATACAGAGTGCATGTCTTACATGCCTAGATGTACATGCCTACTCAGGAGTAAATCCCATCCCATGGAGCTGAATGTAGAATTGCACTGGGAAGAGGCAGCAGTTGCACACACACAAGGCAAGGCAGAGGGTCCTGCTAAAGCCAGAAGCCTCAGTTCTGAAAAATGAATAGTCACATCTAGTACTGGGCTAGATGTAGTGGGCATCTTGGAAGCCTGGTGGAACTGTGATGGTTGGTGGGGCCTTACTATTCTGTAGAAGAGCTAAGCAAGATACGATGGTGGGATACACAAGAGAAATGAGATCCTGCAGAAATCACCCTGGATGGAAACAGCAAGTCCAAAATGTAGTTCAGTTTTTGTGCCATACCAGCCGTACCCATGCCAGAGTCAGTTTTTTCGGAAGGGGGTCAAAAATAAGACCCCCCCCCCCACAAATCAGCAATAGGGCAACTCTCAGGTTTTGAGCTTGTTGGCATCTGAGAAGGAAATGCAGCTTGCAGTAGTGGGGATGGGTGAGGAGAGAGAGGAAAATATTTATCTCCCCCCCCCCCCCCCGCCCCAGGTGCCCCTTTGTTGTGCTACTCTTAAGAAGTGTTCTTCTTCTAGCCTGTATGGGTCCAAATGTAAAAACTCAGAGACACTGGAAGAGCAGCCGCAAGAATGAACACTCAGGTCCGTAAGGAGAGCTCTCTGTTAGGAACCTCAGCAGTTTTCTTGATGAGAACATCCAGGAACCAAACCCTTCAGCAGAGAAAACCTACAACAGCGCGGTTGGGTAGAGGTGCACAAACCAGGTACAACTTTCTAGAACATGCACAGGGTGTTTTATGGTCTCTCAGTCATGTACGCAGGTAGAGGGCAGATGATTAATAATAGGCACATAATGATCTAGGGATAAAGCAGCGTGAGTGACTGGCAGAGGGGACATGTGACAATCATACAGTAAATATTGATGATTACAAAACGTTGACATGATAATCAGTAAAACATGAGAAACTATTACAAGTCTGGCGTTATTGTTTAAACATGCAAACAAAAGCAATTGTGATATGGCCAGAAAACTAGTTTGACAACTTGGTTGAATCTGCTGGGGGAAGAGGGCAAGTATGTTGCAATCTGAATTGGTTCAATTGGAGGCACATGTTCTGCATTCCACTGAGGGTGAACTTTCAACATTCTTTCCAAACAGGACTAGTGTTATACAATGTATCAAAAGCCTGAGGCTGAATGGATCTCAGGAGTCCCTTTCAGATATGACAGGCTTGGGGCAGATTCTCTTCCTGCTAGGAAGAGTTGACTCAAGCAGCCGCTAGTTCTGTTCTAAAATGGGAGCCAGGCACTGTGTTTAGGACCAGACAACATCCAGATCCTTTCCCCCATTTTCTCATATAAGATTTATTTGGATTTTTCCCAACAAAGATTGTGCCATAACTGAAAGCCACCACTTCCCCAGAGAACTTCCACGTTTATGTTTTTCTTACAAAGGGAGACAAAGGGAAGTGTGGGGAAGAGGTGGAAGAAATGTAGCAGCTCAGCTTGAAGCAGCATATGTTCACTAGAAGCAGACTTCCTTGGAGGATTTTGTGGATTCTGTTGCAGCATCTACTGGGAGGAAATCTTTCAGAAACAAACCAACAAACCCTCAGTGCGGTTGTTGGGGAGCATAATAATTGCACTGCCAGATCAGACCAATGATCCATCAAGTCTAATGTTCTTGCCAGGAGCTTAGGAAAAAGAATGACACAAAATGATTGTTGGAATGCATTGATTCGCTTAGGATTGACCATAAAAATGCACTGTTTCCCCAAATGCCATTTCTTGTTATATTATGTGCGACAATCATGCTGTTGTGTGCTACATTATGGTACCTTCTTTTTTTCAGTTTGCCTCACTTTGTAGTTCATTTTGAAATCTCACCTATGCTTATTCATTTAGTGAGAGCCCTTCACAGTTGCTTTGGGAGTTTTCTTGCATGGATATTTAAGTTTCATCTGCAAACTCGCTTGCCTATAACTTAGAAGTAGGTGTATGTGTCACAGGGTTGTAAGAAACTATTTTTCATCCTGCTTGGTTGCTTTGGTAAAAATGATAGATGTTTTTCTTTTGATTGGGGTCCAGATTTAAGATGGTAGCGCATAAGCACATGGTCAAACTGCACAATGATAATTCCTGTAGGCGTAACTGCTTAATATTCTCCAACAGTTCCTTCTGAATATTTCTTAACACTTTATGACCTGGGCTAATAATTTGGATGTAGTCCAGTAACTGCTAAGCACTAATTGGAAGAAAGAAACAGTTATGTGGTGAAGATATCCAGTCTGTTTGTAAAGAAATATGGGTTATAACTAGGGCTCCAACTTTAATTGGTAAATTAATCATCTAAATATTTAGGTGATAAATGGAGAAAAAGAATTTTATCAGTGAGGGCAGATTTTAATTGGTGAAGCTCTATTTGAGGTTACTTTTGTTTTGGGATTTTGTAATAAGTGGGCAAAGAAAAACAATGTTATAAACCATTTCCTTATAACTCTGAATGCTATCCTTTGTTATACTGAAGTTATCCCACATTATTTCAAAGATACCTCTTGTTTTTTTTATAAAATAAACATTTTTTAAGATGCAATTAATTCAGGAAAATTAACATGAAATAATCTGACTGTGAGAAATCTCCCATTATAGTAGTCAGGTGGGGTGAGGAGTAGAAAATCATTTTGGGTAAAAAGTCTAAAATCAGAAGGCTGTTGTGGATTCTCATTTGTACAACTGATTCAGCTGATTCACATGTGACAGGAAGAGCATGGCATGGGAGCTACAGTAGTAAGTCATTTTGTGGTAATATACTCCATTTAATGAGTTACTTAGCTGTAAGGGAGATAGTGGTTTGCCACAAACCATGAAGTAAATAAAATCCATGCACTAGGCAGGAGTAAGTGCGAGAATACAGGACATGTTCCTTTAGGGATGTAGGTCAGCAAATTCCATCTTTCCTGATCGTGGGCTGTCCAGATGGAAGTTGGAATCCCACAACTCTGGAGGGTCCCACCTCTGTTGTAGCACCAGATTGTGGTTGTGCATTACATGTAAACTTGCTGTTCAAATAACTCCAGACAGGGCTAAACTCACACCCTTCTAAGATCAGAATAAAAGTACAAGGTATGTAAGTTTGTTTACAGATCTGTTTGCTTGAAATATATTTTCAGTTTTAGTTTGCAAATGGTAACTGATTCAGGCTTGCTATGATCCTGAACTTAAGGTCCAGTCAGCCCAGCCCTGTTTGCATGCCTCAATATGATAGAAAAATGTGGATGTGTGTTTTTTTGCAGGCTTGCTTGCAAAGACGATATTCATGAAGAACTGTCTGCCTCACTGGCAGTAATGGACTGTCCTCTCTCCTTCCATGGATTCTAAATTCGGTTCCTGAAGGCATACCTGCAGATATTCTGGATGGTTGCAGCTTCTAGACTGGAAAGTTAAACACCACTCTTTCTAGCCTTTCCTTCTCTTTGCTTTTGTTCTAAATTTGGATGGGCAGTGGCCAAATGAGTTTATAAGCATGTATTGTTGGTTTCAGCACATTTGGAAATCATGGAGTCTGTATATCTGGCCATTGAAGTGAAAGGGAGTGATGCAGAGCAAACGGTTTTAGAATCTGGCAATACTTGAATACCCAGCTGAACAATTCTTCAGTCAACGGATTCTGAAAAGCCGTTCTATACCCACTTTATTTGGAATAGATTGCAGATGTTGGTGATGGACTGACACCAGCTGGCTGTGTGCAGTGGGAGCATGTTACATGCTCATAACTACATGACCCAAATGGTGTAAATAATTCACAAGGGCTGGTGTAGAATAGCAACAGTGTGAGAGCCCGCAGTTCAGATTTCATCTCTCCCATGAACTTGCTCAGTGACCCTAACTAAGCCGCTTTTCTAGCCAGCTGTGTTGAAACACCATGATATTAATGATATTGGTCTACCTCATATCTTGACTGCTGGAGTTTTCAAGAAGAGGTGCATGAATTACTTTGAACACCCAAAATGTGCACTATAAAAACTTATATTTCTAGGTGCTGTGTTGGTAAACTTAGAACATACAAGGACAGTACCTGCTTTTTCAAAACCCAGGTTCTCTCAGCATTTATTTTACATTGTGGAAAGTTAGGGCTTGCCTTTCTGTCAAATCAAACCTGCACATAGGGGAAGAATGTTTGCTTAAAAAGAAGTTAATGCCGTGTGCTTTCATGCAGAACTCATGCTTGCTTTGCTATCAGAGAGTAAATTATAAGTTTGTTAGCTGAAGCAGCAATTTGTTTTTTAAAAGCAATTAAAGCTTTGTACTTCTGTTACATGGGTAGAGTCCCCCCACTCCAAATTAAATGAGCAATTTTCATATGCAAAATTGTCTTGGGAACTATTATTTTTCCTAAACTGTGTAGAGCTGTACCCCATTCTGTGGTGTGGGTTGATTTATTTTGTAACTGCTATATGTAAATTCTAGAATTGTATGGTGCTAACTGAGGAATGGTTTACTACTGAAATGTGAGTTCCTAAACATGTAATAGAAATAGTGGCATTCCTTCCATTTTATCAAATGGCCATATCCACAGTCTCAGCCTTTTTCATCTCCTTGTTTGGATGGGTATAATAACCTTGTTCCTGAAGGCTGATGAATCAAGCTTATCATTTGCTTGTTCACCTGGGATGAGCAGTGTCTCATCTTATCCTGCTCTGCCTTACCAGATCCTTTCTGCCACATCTTCAATACAGAACCTGCAAACAGCCTTTTAAAGTTTGTAGGGGCAGGCTGACTGTTCCAGATGCATCAATGACTTGGACAGGCACCAGCAAAACTATGCTAACTGAAATGGTGGCAAGCAAAAGTGGTGGATCTTCTCATTACCTTCTCATTTGTTTTGAATATGACTGTTAGTACTATGAACTACTAAGGTAAGGGTAGGCAACTTCCAACTTTTCATGCTCAACTTTTTTGTTATTAATAGAATGTGGATGTCCAGCCATTGGATCCAGGTGCCGAAAGGTAGCTCAGTGGCTAGATACGCATCCAAAACTATGGAACAGGTGCCTCTGAGCATATGCTCAGCCTAGTAACTTGTTTTCAGGAGCAGAACTGGGCTCAAAGTCCTCTCACACCAAAGTCGTCTCCCTGCAAGCTTTCTTAGTTTCAGCACTCTAATTTAGAGAGGCCATGATGGTAGAAAGAAACCCAACTATTCTGTTGGTATTGCAAGAATTGGCCAGCTTATTACAAGCTGTTTTGCAAGGCTGAAACTGCTCTTTAGCACAGGGTAGGAGGGTTATTATTGGTGAAGTAGGTATTCAAGGTAGAAGCATCAAAATGCTGGTCTACATGGAAATGTTTGATGTGTTTGTATGTGCTGTGTGGGCACATCTTAGCTTTATAAATCCTGAGTTTTTGCACAGGGCTTATGCAGTGTCTGCATAAAGTCTGCCTTGTTTCTCTGTGTGTAAACTTTCCCCTTTCAGTTGGGTATGTTCAAGTTTTTCTTGAACTGTACCCACTTCGGGGTATATTGGAGATGTTGCTTTGGTGTTTATTTTTATTAGCTTGGTTTTAAGACATTTATCCTGCCTTTCTGTGCAAAATACATTAGAATATCGGCAAAACTCTGCTGGATGAAGAGGCTGTTGCAGTCATGAGCTGCTTCCGGGCTTCCCAGAGGCCTCTGGTGGACTACTTTGGGAACAGGATGCTTGCCTAGACTGGCCTCCAGACTGAACCAGCAAGAATGTTCTTGTGGTGTGGTGTTCCTGGGAGAATTCACCCTCTGCTGCTCCTCAGTGTCTGGTGTTCAGAGCCATGGTGCCTTATTCTCAGTAGCCACTAATAGGTCCATACCCCATGAAATCACCTTTCCTTCAGTATTAAGAATGCAGTTTTCCTCTTCATTGTTTACAGAAAGGTAAACAGACATGGGCCTAGTGAACTTTCTTTAGCAGAGCTTTCCATGGTCCTGGCACCACCACAGAAAAGGCCCTGTTTCTGTTACCTGTCTTCCACACTTGACATGGTGGACGAACTCAGATTCATCTCAAGTATGAATTATTTGCATGGGTGGATATTATTGTAATCATAATCTGGTCCAGGCAATTTAGGGTAAGGAGTCACTGCCCATTCAAATGTTTTCTCCCCAGACTATTTCAAGAAAAACAGTGCAATGTGGGAAAGGAGGACTCAGGCTATCTTTCCCCTTTCCTGAGTGTTCTTCCATAGCAGAGTGGAAAACATGCAGTTGCTCACTTGCCTCCTGAGCTAGTAGAGTCCAGGAAAAGCTTTATCACTTGCTTCCTCAGGCTGAATAAATTGGACTTAATATTGTACTAGGAGTGAAAATAGTACTTTTGCAGAGGTGCTCAAAGGGAGAGCACTCTAAATCATGGGCAAATAATTGTGGTATATCAGTGGACCACTAGCCAAATTCTTTTGGGCTTCCTTGTACTAATTTCTGGCCAATCATGCTTGAACTTTAAGAAAAGGTGAATTCTCAGGATCTCTTCATGTGGTTATTCCTAAGAAATTGGGAGTGTACACTTCTGAGGATGCAAGTGTGAAATACACATTGGCATTCTCTTCTGCTTCTTGTTTTTAATTCTCCTTTCTCCTTGCCCAAATAGATACATTGGAAAAAATCACCAAGTATGAGTCAGTTTTATCTTTCTTAATAAAGTGTTACTTTGCTATAAATGCTCTTGGCAGAATAATCCTGCAACCATCTAGACAGCATCTGAAAGGCCATAGAATGCTTAGGTGCAGAAGAACTTCAACTTCATCTAGATCCCACTTTTCTCAGGCAGCTGGCACAGAAAGTACTGCCCTCAGGGAAGGGGTAAAGAAGGGGTCCCCAGGGTAGGGAGAGGAGAAGACTGGCTTCTCCAGGTTGGGTCGTATCCAGGTGATGCTTCAGCCACCTTCTTTTTTTGTCCAAAGTCTCACTATTTAACAGCCAAAGTCGAACGTCTTAGCTGAAGTGGGGAGCTGAAGATCACCTCCACATATTTTGTACCTTGCATAGTATGCCAGTAATCCTGCAAGGACAGAAGCTTACTGGCATCCCTTTGGATTGCACCCTAACCATGTTACTTGCGTATAGGTAATCTTAAGCTCTGTAGGAACTGCCAGTTTAGTTTGTATCCAAAGAGCCCAGGATAGAAGTCTTTGTCCGGCATAGGGTTCAAAATGCAGAGTCTGTTGTAAAACCTAAAATAGCTGTGAAAGATGAACACTAGGAGAATAAGTCCAGGGAGCAGCTTGCCCAGAATCTGCTTTTTTATTTTTTATTTTTTGAGGCCCCACATTTAAAATGTATTGCATTTTGTTATCAAAGAGCTGTGCAGGGAGAAAATGCCATGTCAGTGTAAAATCCTATTGTGGATGTTTGCCTTGCACAAGGCAGATAATTCAGTACATAGAATAGTGCTTATTTTGAATGTAATTCTTTTTTAAAAATAGAATGGGTTTTTTGAATGGATAAATGAATGAATAAATGACACATTGGTGAAGGTCAGAGACCACAAAGTGACCTACTGAATTTTAAAAGTCATTATTCATACAAAATGAAGACCCTCAACTTTAATGAAAGCTAAATTTAACAGTTGCAATATGGGGTTCTGTATTTTCCATGTAAAACTGTTTTCTTGAGAAAGTATATTTTTAGTTTCCCTCAGCACTGTATCCAGTTTCCTCTTTGTCACAACAAAATAATAATGCAAATCCGTCCTACTAATTAGTGGTATTGTAGATCCAGTGTCTGAATGCTGACATTGGCAATTGTGTCTTTAGACTCTAATGTACTTTCCAATAAGCATAACCATGTGTCTTCTGTTTTAGTGTAACAAGGTGTGAGAAGTAAAATTTACTCCTTAATTTTCAAATAATTTATACTAATAAAGATGTAGAGGGCAGATATGATTTTAAAATGCATAATGCTTGCCCTAAAGCTTGGCTGAAAGAATAGGGGGGAAAGTGCATAGACTGAGAGCGGAATCATTTATTGAAATTGTTGCAATACAGTCTCTGTGGTATTTCAGAAAATGTATATGCAGAAGCCATTTTTTTTTGTCAGCAGTTCTTAAAAGTGCAGAGAAGAGTTAGGATGTTTTCCTGTATCACCTTCTAATCTTTGCTAGTTTAATAGGCTCAGAGCTTTGAGCCGACTAATTTCAGGGTAGCCACTTTTCTGAGTAACTTAAGTTTTAGTCTTCTTTGGAAATGGAGATTGCTGGAAAACTAGTGGAAGAGGAAACAGACTGGCAAGATAGACCTTCTTATTGGTCGTCATTACCCAGGGCTTTCTTGTCAGTGTTCACCTACCAACCACTTGTCTCAATCCTCAGGCTCTCTCCATGCATGATGCTCTTCTCTAGTTCTGTTTAGCCTGCTTTACAAGACTGTTTGGTGGTACAGACTATTTGGATTGAGCAAACACCTCCCGCTGTGTTGTGAAGCAGTACCTGTTGGAGAGATGGCTCCTCCCCCTGGTTTATACAGCAGCATTTGGGACCCATATGGCATAGTCAGTCAGCTGGTTCAGAATGTTATCTGGAAGCACAAGAACACTAGCATAGTTTGCTAAATTTGGTAAGGGCTTGCTTGGTATCTACAGGAATTCTCAGGGCAGTATCCAATGGGGCACATATGCCCCATCAGTTCCTTTTGCAGCCCACAGCTTTTGTTGCACAAGTAGTGGGTCCTGCTGGTTCTGTTGTGCAAGGGAGACTCAGCACTTGCACAATAAAGTGGTGGTGGTGGTGGTGGTGGTGATACTTACCAGAGGTAGGCCTGAGACAAGCAGAAACACTTGCTTCTGAGTCAGAACAGGATGTGTCTCATCCCAGAATCAGTTGTTTCTCATTTCTGGCTGCCCCAGGAAGCACTCACTCTCTGCAATTTCCACTGATATATTTCCAGATATCAATGGAAATTGGAAAGGCACTAGAGAATTGGACTAACTCTGAGTACCTTGTTGGGTACTGCCCTGTTATTAAAGCTTATAGGTGTCTCAGATGATTCCCAAAATGTCTAGCCAAAACTTTCTCTGTAATTTGGAGCAGAAGATGGCCTGGGACTCTTCCTGAATAATTAGCCTGAACCCTTCAAAGGCAACTCCAAGTAACAACTCCAAGTTGAAAGAGAAACAGAGAGTTCCTTCCTCCCTTGCCATGTAAATCTATGCACAGAATCGTGCTCAGTGGATAATATGAGAAGATGTAACAGGAACACAGGGACTTTTATCAACTCCAAGGAAATTGCTGTTATCTGCCTTTTCTCCGTATAAGCAACATGGTCTTTATGGAGATGAAAGAATACATCTCTTGAACAAAATTCAAAAAATGTATGATTTTTAAGGATCACGGGATGATCTACTGGAGCTTGTAGGACTTTGGTTGGTTTGGCAGTGGGGCTGAAGAAGGTGCTGAACTGTCTACCTCTTGGCATTTTCTTCAATACACAGCAACATGAAGGTTAATGATCTGTGTGTCTTCAAGCCCATCAGAAGAAATCTTGCTTAAGATACCTCAAACTTTCCTTTGCCTGGCCTTGGAATTATGACAGGACCAGTAAAGATAAGTGATGTGGCCAGGACACATTTGAAAGGCACAGACATATAGCCATTTCTTTTTTCCTGTCCTTACTTGCCATGATATTCTCTGCTCTTAGAAATGGTGGACTGCAGATGAGCTTCAGCAGAGTGACTGTGGTCTTTACTTCCAATTGTGGTGGTCATTACTAAAAACTCTTTTGCCCTGTTTGTTCCATATTGCTATACCAGTTCCACTTTCTCCTTCCAGAGCTTTCCAAATATGCACCTGATAAAGCATCCGGAGTTCCAGTGTGATTAGAATCAGAGGTGTTATAGATCTATACTCCTTGTGTGGCAGTTGCTGAAGTGATATTCACAAATGATATTAATTAGAGGCAATTAGTAAAGTGGGAGTGTAAGAAGTGGAGGAGGGTGACTCAGAATAGAACTGTTATGTAGAAATGGGAGTGTAAAAATATTGCAAACATTAATAATATGCTAAAGTAGCAGTTAGAGATGTTGGATTGATGCCATGAAGACACAAAGCCCAAGGAACTAGTTTGGTGTAGTGATCAGAGTATTGGACAGGGACTGGGGAGATCTGGGCTATGATCTCCGCTTGGCCATGAAGCTCTCTGGGGGACTTAAGGCCAGTCACTGACTCTCAGCCTAACTTACCTCACAGGGTTGCTTTGAGATAAAATGGAAGGGAGGATTATATATGGTGCTTAGATTCCTTGCTGGAAAAGGGGCAGGATATAAATAAAATAATAAAATGAAGATGCATGTTAATTATTGTAAAAATGAGAAGTTTGTGACTGATAGTTGCATGTTGACAAAGCATCAGAAAAGCCCTTAGAAGTTCAACTCAAAACCTACAAATATGGCCAATTTATGCGTCATATTGTTACTCATTGGATTCCACTCACCCATTCTTTCTCCTAGTTCTTTTTTTATGCTTCCTGGTATGGACAGGAGCTGCAATACCCTATTGCAGGGGACTCTGTTGTGCCTAGACAAACATAATCAATTTCTCTGAAAATGATGCAAGGAAACATGATGCTGTTAGACTGTTAGAGCTGTCAGTCTCAGGAAAGCAGATCCTTGGCTACCCTATGCAATATGTTCTTAAGATTTTCAAAGGAAGAACAAGATACAGCTGTGATTAATGAATGCTTGCATATTTTTAAACAGTCAAACCATAAGCAATCACTGGGGAATGAGTGTAGTTTGGCAGTAGATCCGGTGCCTTGAATGCATCATGTTCCAGGAAAATTCTCAACTTATTCAGGTAAAGAGATGTCTGCTAAGAGCATTAGAAGATACCTCCATGGAAGCATCTAATGGATCAGGTGATCCTGGGATAAGATGGAACAGTGGCCATTTTCTTTCTAAGGCAGCTTCATATACCAGTGCATTAATTGATTGGAGCAGGGACAGCCTCTTAGTGATGTCTGCATGTTTGGGGTGGTGCCCCTGCTTCCACATCTGGATAGCATGTTGATGCTGAGCTCCAAGGTCAATATTATTACCACTAATGTCATGGCTTGCATGGAAGGTGTTGGCAGAACTTGGAGTAACCTGTTTACATGTATGCATCTAATGAAAGAAGATTGATTCCTGCTGAAAACAGTAACTCTTGTCAAACTGCATTAATGTCACACTGAGCCAGTGGCTTAGAGCTGTGGCAGTTAAGTGCTTCTAATGCATTTTACATTAGCAGTGGTTATGGGGAATCATGATATCTTTATGCTCAGATTCAGTTAACTGTATCCATTCCTTACGCTATCTTTTTTTTCTTTTTTTTCTTTTTTGGTATGTACCTCTCTCCAGGAATTTGCAAACTAAACATGCTGCTTCTTTACATATCTTTTTGTGTAACCCTCTTGTGATAGCATATTAGAAAACTGAGCAAATATTCTAGTGTTGTTTTTTCTAATTTTGCTAATATTTGCCCTTCTGAACACTTTGTTCTTCTCCCTATCACTTTGTCCTGCTTTGCTTTCATGTACTCACACGTTATCTTGCAAGGCTTGGCTATGCAGTATCACTGGCCAAACAGAGCTTGTTTTCTTATGCAACGTATCTAGATGTTTCTGCATTAATGCCCCCTTTTATGGCTTACACGCTGAGAAGACATGGTGTCTCATATGAACTGGATGCTCTGCTACTATACTCTCAATTAATGAAGTTCTACTTTAATTGAACTTTGTTGCTTATATGGGAAATGATTGTTATGTTTCCATCTTTCTCAACACACATAACATGTTCTTGTCCATTAAGTTTTTTGTAGGTAAGTATGATTACATAAGGGGATGGAGGCAAGAGGACATGAATATTGCTTTTTCTACTAAGGAATGGATGATTGATAAATGTAGTACTGTAACTTTCTTTCAAATTAATATAAATAAAGGAAGGGTTTCAAACATCTTACTCTAATAGCCATGTAGACAATGCAAACTGAAAATTTCTTTTAAAGATGGTTGAGCCGCTTTGGACTATCTTTCCAAAAGTATTAGTGTTCCTTGCAATCTTGCTGCAGTCTTGGAAATTCTTGGAGTGGGATGGAGGTGGAGTGCTAGATGGTTGAAAATTCCAGCTTTCCTCCAGCTGTGACTTGTATCCTCCCTAGCTCAACTCCCCTCATGTGGGAAACAGGATGGGGCAGCTGCCAGAGGAGAGCTGGGGCACAAGAAGAATGGAGTCAGGGGCCTGTGACTGCCTCCATTCTATCTATAGCCATTCATTCCCAAGAGCTCACTCAACGGAGCATCCCTGATTCAAATCTGTGTCCCATCCATCACTGAAATAATATATGCTGTGACAAGATCGGAGGAAAGCTCTAAGTGGCCCAGCGTTCCTTCTCCTTCAGGATGCTGGGCTAGATGTTACAAAGGGGCTCTCAAGGAATGTACGAAAACCCTGGGTAAGCACTGTGGCCATTGTCGCTGGCATCTGGCACCCCCTCCCAATTGTATCAAAGCTCTTACAGAAGCCTTGATGCAATGACTTACTTTTGTGTAATGGCCCCCTGTATTTCCAGACAGTGAAGTGCTGTGCTGCATTTCTTTTGTGCCTCCATATGTTTTGAGGCAGTTGAGTTTACTTGTCTTTGAGTCAGCAATGTACTCTGTTGACATTAACTTGGGAGCAACTGCTCATCTTCACTGCGGCTGAGATGTATCATCTTGCCCTTTCTTCTCTGGGCAGTGAGCACAGCATCTTGCCCTTGCTGCATTAATGTTATCCTGGACTGAACAGCCTGTACTCTCAATTTACTTTCTTTCTTAGTATTGGCTAACACACTTGCATAGTAAAACTCTTAATGGGTCATGCAGCAAAATCTTGGATTAATGAGTTCGACTTGTTCATGAAGCCGGTTGCTAAGGTTGGTGGCCAATAAAAAAAGAACATTCTGACCTTGCTTGAGTAGGTTGTGGTTAGTTCCTTGCTTGAAGCAATTTGCGGAGTTGCTGTTGATAAAAATCACTAACATAAAGCTCTTCAAATGTGAGGAACCCCATTTCATGTGCTATAAAGGTCTCTAAGTGGGTTTTATTAATGCTTTTTTACTAAGCACGGCTTCTAATAGGGCGCTCAGGGGGAGTGTCCTACCAGGACTGCATCCAAAGCAAAGCTGCAGGGAACCTAGGTGGAAGTGTTTCCCCAAGGTTTACAGAAGTACAGTAAAGTAAATGAAATGAAAGAAACCTGAGGTGGCAGCCAACTTCAAGATCAGCCCCTGGAACACACGCAGTAGCTCGAGAAAGTCAAGTGACTGCTGCAGAAGACACATGAAATTGGGGTTTGGGAAAGAGGGAGGTGCCCTGATTAGAAGGAATGAGTGTCTGGAATTCTGAGCAGTATCTTAAAATAAACTATCTAGTTTAGGCCTCACTGATTTGTTACTAATATGTGACTTCTGTCATGTCGATTTTCAACATATTTCCTTGGAATGTTTTTTGTAGAAAATACGAAATGCAGACTTGCTACCTTCCCTGGGAAAAATATTTTTATTCTAAAAGTTAGCTGTTTTTCTTTTAATCTTCCTTTTAATTTTCTTTTAAGTTCCGCTACCAAATCCTCTGATTTTTCTTTTGTTACAGACTGTTGCATGATGAATTACTTTATTTTAATTTTGTTTGAGGTTACATTAAGGGGATATATGGAATTTCCCTGCAGGTAGTAGGTAGGATCCAAACCTACCTGAATTACCCTGGGGGGAAGTTCTCCAGGTGGTTTTTCTTTCCTTTGGCTAGGAGACCTGACATGTCAAGTGAAGCATTACTTCTAACGCTCAACATTAGTTCCAAAATAAATTTTTCTTAAAGGCATGGAAGGTTGCTGTTGAAGAAACCCAGGTCTGACGTCCACTTGGCTTTGTGGTTGTTAGAGCTAGCCCATATTTGTAGGTATGTAGCATTATCACTGGAATCAGACTGAGTTCATATTCAAGATCAAAGTCATATCTCAGCAGTGATTGAGTGGCTGTGGAAGGGTTCAGCTGCTATGTGTAGGAAACCACTGATTTCAGGAGACTGTCTTCCTAGCAAAGGGCTTCCACTGGGCTGTGACTGACCATCTTCGCTAGCTATTGTAGTTTTCTTAGTGGACAAGAAGGGATATAGAGGTCTTCCTTTTCCAGCTGTGCCTTACTTGGGAAGTATGGTCTTTTGCTCTTTGGTGTATTCCTGTATCCTTGACTGTTCTTTGGTTCTACCTTTGGGTTTGCAGACATATTCTTTGGTCCAGAGTTATGGCTTATTCTACATCTTATGATTCTTGGCTCCTTGCTTATCCGGCACTGTTAGCTTAATCTCTAGCCATGCATAACTTTTAAATTGTGTTGTTTAAAATTATTTTTAGGCAGCTTTTAAGGGTAGAACTCTCTCAATGTGGTAAAAAGAGTTCCATTCAAAATAAGCAATACCTATTAAATAAATTCATCTTCAATTAAAATTAATAAACAATTAACTGTTAAAACCAACAGCCCTAGACACCATGATCAGGTAAGCCAGAAGGTAACCAAAAGTGGTTTATTAAAAGTTTCCTGAAGACCTTCAAAAAAGAACTTAGATAAATACCTAATGGAAACTGGCACCAGAGGTGGGGCCATCACTGAAAAGGCTTTCACCCTCGTATTAACCATCTTAATCAATGAATAACCCTGCTGATAATGTCTTCCAATCTCCTGCTTAAGTTTTTTAAATGGACTGATTCTGATACTTTGTGATGCCACTGAATAAATTAAGGGTACAGTCCTATGCATGTTTAGACAAAACAAAAAGCTGTACATTTCCCAGCACACTCCACCCAACAGCGTTGCCCAGAGAATGCTAGGAGTTCTTTCTAAACTTGAATAGGATTGTGTTAAATGGGTTGTGATTGCCACTGTACCAACATGGAGTTTCAAGGAGAGATTATGCCACTATTGCAAGTTTGTAATTTGAACACTGTAGGTAGCTCTGCACAAGGTTTGAGTGCCAAATCTGTTGTTGCAGTCACTTATTTCCCACTATCAATGTAGAACTTTCTATATCCAAAGTAGTAGCTCAGTCACTCTATAGATGACAATTTTTGTAAAGTTGTAGTAAGCAGCCTCCTGACTGAAGAGACTACTTCAATGATAACTTTATTGTATACTTAAATGCTTTGGTTCCATACTTGTACTGATCTTCAGAGCCATATGTTTATATGCTTCAGACAAATTAATATCTTGATGACAATTCTTAATGTGCTGGTAACCTTGTACTAGTAACGGTGTAATTATTTTTGCCTGATTCAGAACTGCAGTAAACCCAGTGTATCCCTGGCACATTCTGAGGAAGCCATGTGTTTGAAATCTTAAAAGTTCCAATAGCTAATTGCAAAGCAAATGCGTAGCATCACCCTTAGAGTGACACTATTCAGAACCCGTTCTTCCAAATGGGTTTTCCTGTTCTCCTACTGCCTTTATTGCATGTAAGTCATGTACACATAGAGAAGTTTCCTTTATTCCTGTTGAGCACTCTTTTGATAGGTTTCCTTGTCTATGCTTTACTTAACTTTATTTATTTATTTAGATAAGAATGGCATTCCAGCAATTTTAAATTATGCTTGCCCGTTTATTCAGTGGCGGCATGTTCACATGTACATAAGTTTGCTTTCATTATAGTGATAGAGTTCCTTAAAGGTGGTGGGGAGTTTTAAGGCTCTCCATATATTGTGTCCCGTAACTCTCACCATCACTAGCAAGGATTAATTATGGGGAGGGATGACGGAGTTCTGGCACAAACATCTGGAGGGTGGTTGGCCAGTGTTTATGCCCTGGGTGGAAAAGTATAATCTGTTGACAGAAAGGGAGCTTGCCTACTTTGGTCTGCTAAGAACAGCTCACCTTTCACATGGAACGTTCCAGCTAAAATTCTAGTTCCGAGAGAAAGTAATAAAGATTTTGTTTGGGATAGTTTTTAGTTTTTCTTGGGAGCTGATATAAAAAGTTCTTTAGTCCCTGTAGAGTAGACTGAAATTTGTGGACTCAAAGACGTTTTAATTGCTTTATTAGATTACAGGAAAATATTTTTGAAGGCTCATTATTCATGTTTGCATATCTGTAGTGTGATACTCTCAGTGAAGAACTTTGTGTTTAATTTGATCAATGACCAGAATTGATTTGTGGCTGCGCTCCACCATTGTAGTTGCCAAGCTTGCCTTTTGCCTGGGCTGGTGGCCTGGAGGCCACTGAAGGGTTCTGCAAGCTAAACAGGCAAATCAGGCATTGGTACTTGGACAGATGATAAAGCACATCAGGGGAGGAGCTGTACAAATTGAGGAGCAAGACCAGAGCAATCAGCTTTGTAGGTCCAATGGGATGCTGCTGGCTCCTTGGTTTCCCTTAATTTCTGGTGGGGTATAAACTGTCATGCCTCTGTCAGTCTGTCCGTCTGTCTGCAAGAGTGGCACTTCAGAGCAGCTGGATTAGACTAGCACCTCTTGATCTTTGCAACCCATGCCGAGAACAAAATGCCTTGATTTTTCCTATCAGAGCACCCTGTTTGAGGACCCAGATTCCCTACATCTAGTTTCTTCACTATGTATTTAGCAAGAGATGTATTGACTCCATATATCAGCAGGCAATTAATATTAGTTGGTGGCATGATGCGTTACTGAAAAGGTGGGGATTCTGGCACTGACTTGTCTTACAGGCTCTTTATCTTATATATGCTTATCTGCATGTTGCATAATGGGCAGTGTGAGGGCCGGGGGCAAAATGAGATATACACCTATTCAGGCAGCATCTTTTTAATGCAGCATTATGTGAATGGAAGGCCGTGTGTGCCCACGGAGGTTATCCACACAGACAAGCTCTAAGTCTTCCCTTACCAGCACGTTCCATTCTGGCTGAACCTTGCCTAGGACTTTCCACAAGGAGGTTGTCCCAGCATCCTGCATTTGTAAAGTTTGCCTGAGCCAGGCAGGTGAATAGAATAAAATGCCTTTCTGTTCGATCATCCATTAGCAAGCTACTTTCTGGCTTGGGAGTAAATCTTAGTACATGCCTTTAAAAAAAGAAGCAGCAGCACCAGCCTTTCTTCTTCTGCCTGATTCCAGAATCTTTTGGCCGAGAAGGTGGAACAACTGATGGAATGGAGTTCAAGACGCTCAGTCATCCGGATGAATGGAGACAAATTCAGAAGATTTGTGAAGGCCCCACCTCGCAACTACTCCGTGATTGTGATGTTTACGGCTCTCCAGCCGCAGAGGCAGTGTTCTGTTTGCAGGTAAATTATACCCTAGGAAGTAGAACTGTCTTCTCCCCTTTTGTCTCCATTTATTTATTTATTTATTTATTTATTTATTTATATAAAAATAAAAATAAAATCACTGAAAGAGTTCCTTCTAGGACTCACCAAGACTCATCTAGCTGATTTCTGGTGCGGATAATAACTTCCCTCTAACCTGTTTCTGTGGTATACAAGTTAAATGTTCATTTATTAATTGCCTTTTAAAAGACCCATTTATGAATGGCTTGTTACTTTTAGTGGAAAAGTCATATAAAAAAACCTGAAAGTAAAGACTTCCAGTATTTCACAGATTGGTTTCTGCTGTCATATTTGGTACAACTTGTATCCTCTGGTAGGGTTTTTCATAACCTTCCTCAGCTGACTTGCTATGGTTTGCTCACAGTCACTGCTGAGAAAAAAATGCTCCAGAAATGCTTTTTAAAAAGTCAGAAATATTCACTTAATTTGCAGTACTACAGACTAGATCTCATCATTTCCTAATCAGTATAAATTTCAGTCTGAATAACCTGTGTCAGTTAATCAAACAAGATGCCTGGGTAGCTAAACAAGGTACCTCGGCAGCTAAAGCCCAAGCTGCTTCATAGCTTGCAGAACAATGAATATGTCCCATGGTCTTTCAGGCCAGGGGGGCATACATTCTGTGTATACATCTTGGAAGCCAGAGCCCCTTGCATTTCCTATGGCATGTTTATGAGATCAGCGAATTTTAAAGGCTCTCCTCTATCAAAGGGGATGCCATAGGAATATGCAAGCATCCATCCACTGTTCCTGCAACCTGTCCGGCAACTCTTGAAAAGGCTCGTACCTGTGCAACATGATAATACAGAGATCTGCCAGACACTCAGCTGTGTAGAGCTTTCCCATGAAGCTATAAGCATGCTTCATATGGCTCCTTATTACTGCTGTATTCACCTAATTACTGTTGCATTCACCTGCAATTCCGTTTTAGCAGCTCAGTTCTCGGCAGGCTGCTATAGCTCCTATTCTGAACGACAGTTTGGCATGGCAGAATTGACTTGGCAAATGGAATATGGCCTATTGTTTGTTACTGTGAAAGTGTTTTATCCTCAGTAGGCTGAAGTTCAGGAATAATCAGGACAGCTTTAAATTGTTGCTGTTCCGATTATTACATGAAATAGCCAGTAATGCATTCCCTTATGTCAGCTGGTGTGTAAATCTTTTGTTACTGGGATTTAATTCTGTACAAATATTGTCATTTAATAAGAGGATGCCATTTACTGCAGTGAAAAGGGGGCTTAAGGTTCATCCTACTATATGCCATAGACCCTGAACATGTCCCATTAATTTCAATGAAATTCATTTCCAAGTAAATATTAGGACCGCAGGCTTAGTCATCTCAGCAGAATGCAGCTGGACATCTAAAATAAGAAACAATTAACTCATTGCTTCTAGTTCAAAACATTTAAAATAATTGTGAAATTGAGATCTGGCTTTGCTGGAGGGTACAATATGAATTAAATGAAATTGATGCTGCTGTACCTGAAAATAACAACAGAAAACTGAAGTCACTCAAATCACCAAGCAATTAGAAACTGGGAGTTGTAAGTATATAGAGAAGATGAATTCCTTCTGCTCTATTCAGCATATATTGTGGACTTTGCTGTGGACAACCTAATGCATCACTGACTGAAGATGTTCTACTATTTAGGATTCAGTTCCCTCTGCTATCAAGTTTTTGTTTTTTCCTAAATAATATGACACACCAGCATTTCTCAACTAAACTGTTCTTGATATGATCAAACTTTCACAAAACAATTAATCAATCAAACAAACAAACCTGGCATGTTATCTTTACTTTCTGCATGGTATTGTTCTGAAACTATTTAGTTTGTTGCATCTGTCAGAGCTGTCTGCAGGATGTTGCTTTTTTCACCTATATAGTTTGTCCTTCAGCTTTCATGTGCTTCAAATATTAAGGATACATTAATGCTTAAAAGGTTATTGTTCATTTGTTCCTGCTTTTATAAAAATCTTGAGACATATTTTTAAAGTCTTCCCTTAACTGTTTTCCTCTTCTCTGTTTCTATCCTTCTGTGATCATACCAAGTCCAGAATCCAGGTATTGAGATTCTCATCTGGATTCCATTCCCTGCAGAGAATTTTTATATCTTAGAACTGCAAAGATAAATTTTGCATGTGGGCAATGCATGTTGCAGACTCTGGAAACCAATTGAGAGTACAATTGTTGGACAGGCAGGACTTCATCACTTACATTAGATGTTTGCCCTTCCCTCCAGCAAGTCAAAGGAGAACAAATGATGCAAACTAGAAAAAATGCTTAATTTGCAGAACTTCTGGTTGCAGAGTGCTACTTTTGCACCCTTTTTTAGGGTGCAAAAGTAGGCCCAAACATGGGGCTTTAACACACAGCATAATGGTATCTTTCTTTTTGCTCCTCAAAAAGTCATCTTTAGGTCATCTGAAGTGATTCCACCCACCATGCCGCAGGCATCTGCATCAGTGAAGGAATTCAGAGTCTTGGTTAAATGTGTCCCTTATCATTAAATCTCACTTGATCATCCACAAGCTAATGATTAGTTCCATGAAATTACTTTCTCCTGTTCTGTAAGGTAACTAAGTGAAACCATCAATTTTGCTCAGCAAATATAGTAGCAAAGCTACCTGTTCGCACAAAAAGCTGCTGTCCAAGTTCTGACTACAACTGTGTGAAAGCTGGATTGAATTTGGTTCAAATAAACTGGATGAAATTAGAAAATGTCTCTGTGAGATCTCTGGAAGTATATTACTCATCTAGCTGTAATAGGGTCTAATGTAGGATCAGGCTTTTCTAGGTCAGTTCTTACCAGTATGCCTCTCCACCTGTTCTTTCACCCTCTGATTCTTTTTGTGTGGCCCTGTGGCCTTTCCCTGTAAATCTCTTTTTCTTTGGGCCTTCTGAGGTTTGCACTTTACTGATCTCTCTCTGTGTTTGGCTGCAAGATGAGGGTTGAGGTCTTCCTTCTGTGTGACAACATGCTGGGCTTGGAAGCTTTCCAGATGCCCTGAAGACGATTGCAACCACAAGGCAAGTTCCAGTCTTCCTCCTCTAGCTTTGAGAGGCAGGGGAGTTGCTCCTGCAGTGGAGTGTTGGAAAGGCTGAGAAAATAGTACAAAGTATGGGGATTTGCCCACACTCCAAGATAAGGGTGGGGGACTGCCCCAGTCATCTTCTAACCCTTGATGGAAATCTGAATTCACCAAGCTATCTTGCCACTTTTTAATTATCTCTGGACAAGGAGCATGGAAAGTGGACATTCCACTGCTTTTTTTTTCCGGGTATGCCAGGAAAAGACTAAAAATCATGGTTGCTTTCCAATCACTTCTGAAGATAGTTTGCATCCTCCAATATCTCTGTCCATTTTCTGCTTCTGGAAAAGCATAGAGAGGTCTCACGTGAAGAACAACTCACCAGTGATGTGCTGTTAAGTATTTTCATGATCCCCTAAACCCAGCCCAGCGTTTTGTGAGCGTATCATGTGAGTTAACTGATCATATATGGAGGGGAATTGCCATATGGTGAGTGACGGCCTTTCTTCTGGTGTACACAAACCAAACTTCACACATCTAGAATGATCCCATTCATGGCTTGTTGCATCCTCATTGCACACAGTAAGGTACAAGGCTAGCATGGAGCTCACTGGGAGCAATGCGGAGCCTGCAAAACTAAAAGTATGAAATAAGAGCTGAAGTGGATACATTGAATTCATGCTAAAGGTGAGCATGTCACTCTCTAACAGCATCGGGAATGCGTTGAAGGGTTATGTGGCAATATTATTTCTAAGAATTCATAACTACAGTGCAGCTTTCATCTAGAGAAAATCAAATATTGGGTAAATATTGTAGAAATAGCTGGTAGAGTGGAAATATAAAAGAGGATAAAAATTGGTGTGCCCTCCTGCGGTTAAAGTACTTTCCCATGTTAGGAATCAATTGCTACCTTTTGTACCCTTTCTTCATGCAAAGCATACAAGACCTCAAACAATCAACTTGCTTTCCATCATCCAGACAGATGCCTGCATTACATCTCTGCTGATTCCCTTAATCTCAAATCCTATAAATGCGTTCCTTAACACCAAAGCGAGAACAGGTCCCCATTGAATGTAAATCTTCTTTCGCTAAAAGTTGCCCAATGAGGATTTTAATCCTAAAATCTTTATTTGGGGCTTTGTGGAAATGAGAATTTGCAAGGCGTAAATGCCAAGGGTGTGATTGAAGGAAAAATAGTGTTAACTGTTTCAGGAGGACTACAGAAATAAGCCACTAGAAAGTAAGACTGAGAAGCCTGGCCCCTTGGATTGTTTTTGGAGGCCATTTGTCTTTTTGCTTGGTTTGGTACCAAACCTGAGGGAGGTCGGTTGGGGAAGAATGGGACTTGGTACTGTCCAGTTCATAGCCACTTGGAAGTAAGCCCCACTGATTTCTATGGGACTTAGTCTCAGATAAATATGTTTTAGGATTGCAGCTGCAATATGCCCCCACTTCCTTATGCAGGCAGGCATTAGTAGAAAGCCACCAACATGCTAATCAGTAAGGGCCAGGTGTCTGCACAGGTCTGCTGATGGGTTTGTGTATCCCCGGGCAATGCTATCAATCTCCCAACTGCTGATGGGATAGGAGAAGGAAACGGTACTCACCTGAATCCTATCTCCTCTCCCTTTCCTATCATAAGTAATAGATACTATTAGTAGTAATGTGCTTGCAGTCCTGGCTAATGGGGTGAGGTTAGGCACTAATCCCCATGTGCAGGTTGTGCTAACTATAAATGTAGCTGCTTAGAGTCTAAATCAGGGTGGTCCAATTTTTTGTACCTCAAGGCCTGCATGACGACTTCGACACAGAACCTGGAGCTGCACAGTGAATTATATTTCCATATGTAAATTAAAGTGCTTGCAGTATTTTTCTTTAAATGTAATATAAGCAATATGTTTAAATAAGGGGGAAAACTGATACCAGTTCTCAGAGTTGGCCAGCCCTAATTGAATGAAAAAGGATGCTTCGTTGCAAAGATCATAGGCAGCTCCGATTGCAGCCCAAGCACAATGCAGCTCTGGGGTGGCCCGTCCCTTTCTTCCCTGTTTCTCCTGCAATCCTGGAAACCCTCCCGTGTGACCCCCCCTCCCCAGCCCCTCCTTCCTTCTCATAATTGGCACGCTGAGCCTCTTGTACCTGAGTAGACAAACTCCCCACAGCTCCTGCTGATGAGCACAAAGGCACTCAGATCCTGAATAATTCCTTTCTCCTTCCCAGAGTGGTTCTCAGAAGTTTCCCAAGTCAATGTGGACTTTTTTTTTTCTGGTGGTGGTAGTGGTTGGGGCGGAGAGAGAGTCCAGAGCTACCAAGCAGAGCTAGGACAGCTGTTGTCTGGCAGAGGTTTGGATAGCAGGCAGAGCCCCAATTGGATGCAGGTCCTGGAGCTGACAGCTGGTGGGGGGGCGCGTCTTCTGCAAAGCTGAAATGAGTGCCACGGCCATGTCCATCACGCAGGACTGGACTCCCAAGGAGAAGCCCATAGAGAAGAACAGGTGAGGTGGAAGAAGATTAAGATGAAGAGAATGCAGACATGCTGGTTCTGGAAGAGTGATATATTCATGAAAAATGGGATGGTGCTTCCGATGTAGCATATTTTGTTAAACATGGCCTTGAGCCTGGGCCATCAGGACCATCAGTAGCCACCTTCCTTTCTGTGCCATCAGTGTTCTGGACTTCAGGAGTCAAGCTGTTGCTAAACTGATGCCCTCCAGATGTTGAGAACTACCGTTCCCATAATGTTGGCCCCTGAACATGCTAACTGGAACCAGTGGGAGTTGATGTGCCAAATAGCTGGGGGGAGATTGGGCTTTGAAGGCTGCCTTCACTGCCACAGAATGGGCTGCCTTCTAGGATGCAGTTTGAGCCTGAATGGATCCCACAGACATCCCTGCTTCAGTTCAGCCACTTGATGTCCTTCAGGCAAGGAGGACATGCCAGGCCCTATAAAGCATTGCAGCTGAGCCAGCTTTTCAACATGGACAGCTCCTTGTACACCTTCATGCTCTGCCTCCTCTGAGCTCCTGCTAAGAGGTCCTAAGCACCTTTGTGCTCATCAGCTTGAGCAGCACAGGGCATGCTGGGACACACTCTCACAAGGCCACCAGCCCAACATGCTCTCTTCTTGAGCCTCAGGAAGAGAGCAGGGCAGGCTGATGGCCTTGGGAGAGGCCACTGCAATCTTGCCCGTGCCATCACTGGTATCTGGAGTGGGTGCGAACAGGGAAGCTCTGAGCAGCAAGAGGGCTGTAGAACAAGGCATGTGGTTCATGGGACCATGCATCAAACCATCCTGGTCTAAATATTGATGTAGTACAATGAAATACTACCTTAGAAAGATGAAGAAAGTTCCATTTCTCTGGCCATCTACCACCTGCCAGTGTTCAGTATTCTTAGCAGGTCAAGGTTGGAAATTTTCATCACACCATTGACAGACTGCACCATAATACTCTAATAGATTGTTTGACTCTTCAGGTTGCTATGAATGCTGTGAAATGTGGGGCAAGTAAGGGAAAACCCTGGGAAAGGAATAAAGTCTGTGTATCATCCATTAAGGAACAGTTCCTGTTCTTTCATTTCGGGATCAGGGAATCCTACTTCTTGGCAGTGTGGAAATGCTTTAGCTCCAGATTTGTGGGGCGTACCCAGGACCACATGCTTCGGACATCATGCAGGAATAGCAAGCAGTGGAAGTAGGAATCCACCCTAGCTTTGTCTGCTTGTGTTTTTTAACCATCAGAGCCCTCTCTGTCTACATTCCCCCCTCCTGCTTCCTGCTCTCCAGTTATGTAACCTTTTCATTTTCACCTTCCTAAAATTAGTACCCTTGCATGCTGTGCAAGTATGAGGAGCTGGAGTCAATGCTGATAACTGGATGAGCTCCACTTTACTGAATAGCCTCTTCACAAAGCCCAGGCCCAGTGAAAGATGAAAAACAGCTTGTCTAGCTTGATACCTGCCGTGCTTGCTGACAGCCTGCTGTACATTCTTAATCACCATTCCGAAGCGAGGGATGAAGTAGTCTTGCCAACTGTTTTGTTCTTCACGCTGGTACTGTCACGCATGTATACTTGAAACCTCCTCGTTTAACTGAAGTTGATTCTGATATCCAAACCCTGGTTTTCTAGGGTGGCGGGGAGTTCGCCACCCCCCTTCCAGTGCCAGGTGTTGGTCAAAGCAGAACAGCTGTGTGTTCACTTTGCAGCGGAACTAGTTCGGAAAAGTAAAAGGACAAGAAGCCAAGAATTTCAGCAAGGAGACGACGGGAGAATGAAATACTCTTGGCTGAGTGTACAGAATCCCCTGTAAGGTGTTGTGGTCTGCTGCATTTGCTGTTAAAAGAGGGAAAGGTCAGGCTTCTGGAGAAAAGCAAGTAAGCACTTACGGTTTCAAATGTTAAGAAAATAGGCAGTTACGTCGTTTGTTTATCAAGTCTTTAGATTTTCTTCTTTCGGGTTCAGGTAGCAGCATAAATGCATTCTGGTCTAAACCTAGAGATGTAGTTTGGCTGAATATTTTTATGTTGCCATCTTGCCTTCCAACTGAATAATTGTGCAAAGAAATTTCCAGGAGGCAGCAAAGCAATTAGCCCATCTCTTGTTCATAGGGCAGTCAAGAGAGGTGTTCGGGAATGGGATGCTGAAGTCTCATGGGCCTGCCGCTGCCATGATGTACAAGCATCATTATTCCAGCCTTGCAAATATACTTTAGTACTGCTTCATTGCCTGGTTACCCAAAGAACAGTTTTTATTGCAGGGGATAAAACCCACACTAGGATAACCCACATGCAGGATTGAGCATAGGTTGATTGTGGGCTGCCATTGAATCACAGGTTGTTGCCAAAACATAGGTTATTGCATTCTCTGAACCCAGCTGAGATAACAGACCATGGATTCTCATCATGGTTGTTTGTGGTTAACAAGTCATGAGTTGTTTGTACATTTAGGTTCAGATAACATGATGATCCACATTTCAACAACAGTCCATGGATCAATGACAACCCTTACCAAGCCTTGCATATGGGTTATTATGTGAATTTTATTCACATTATATTATCATTATTGCCTGAACCCAGTCATGGGCATGAGGTGCTCTTCCTAAGTCTTGAGTTACTCCCACTTTGATTAGCAAATACTGGACCTCATGCACAAATGGCATTTTTGTCTAATTTAAGCTAACTGCACAAAAATAGCCAAAAGAAGGCTAGGTAGGCAGAACTATACCCAGTCATACTGATACCCCAGCTTTCCACCCAAGAGAGCAGCATATGTAGGATTGTCCCATTTGCTCTCACCAGTAATCTATGAGATGCATTGAACAGATCAGGTGAATTTCATGAATGTGCAGGGATTTGACGCCAGGTTCCCTTTCCCCCGCCTCTCTCCTAGTTCTATTCAACACTCTATTCTATTCGCCTTCTCCTCATACACTAATAACAGACTAACTTTCAGAGTGTACAGACTTGTGTACCCAAGGGGGTACAGTCTGTACACCAGAAGGAGCACATAAGGTGTAGTCCTTGGTTTGTGGAGGTGGGGGTGGATCTTCAAATTTTGCAGCAGTCGGAGAAAAAATTACAAAGCAAGAACAAACAGATCAGTGAGCATTTCACATACTCAGTGGCATGGAATGCCGATGGGGCAGGGGAATGGAATGATGTGTCCTGGATGAGAACATGGCTGGCAAGCCTGGCTGAAGCACCGAACAGGAGCATATCAGGCTGCCATGTTTTCTTGCAGGCCCCACTTGTCTGATGCACTAGGCAAAGCAGTTCTTTACAGTGTGAAGTACTTCCTACCTATTCATCTCCGAGACCCATCACATTCTAAAGCAGGGGTGGGCAATTAATTTTCCTGTGGGGCCACATGAGAAACTTTGACAGTTGTTAAGGGCCGGACCAATACGCTTACAGCTCTGCTCCATATATATCTCCATAAAAACAGTAAATGAAACATTACAATGATACAATGAAAATGTGAAGCACAGAACAACACTATTTAATGAATATTCACAAAAACATTAACATTACATGAAAAGCAATAAATTCAATTCAATTTAGCAGATCCTTCAAAATAAAAACAGTGTAGTTGTATTGCTTGCATCTATATTATGACAATATATTATGACTTTTAGTTTGCCAGTGACCTCATGCGGGCCAGTCAGGAAGCATAATGCAAAATCTTTCTGAGTAGATTTGGAGAAACGTGGGTGCATAACCAGGGAAAAATTGTAGGGAATTCCTCTTGAGAGAAATGCATACAACTCTCCCTGTCCCTCCTTCAGCCATGCAATTTTTTTTCCTGAAGTAACTGCCAGGTTTCAGCTCAGGATACAAGTGTTGCGCCTGTTGCTCTTATAGTTCATCTAAACATTTCTTGTCCTTTTACTCTGCAAAGCTATCTTGGGCATTTTGCCACTTGTTCTTTGCGTAAATTGTTACTGATGTCTTCCAATAAGATGGTAAATATGAACTAGCAGGTAACTTAATTAAAGGCAGAAAATGCATTAATATAATGATTTTTACTGACTCTCAAATATTACCTAAATGTTTTTATGCGTTTACAAAATATATTCTGGTAGACAAGTATAAAGAAAATCAGACTGGAGCTAAGTGATGTTATCATTTTGTTCTTTTATGAAAACCTGAACTTTTCCATTATAGTCGGTTTACACAAGTACAGTTATGACTCAAGTCCTGGCAGGATCCATTTGATGCTGCTTGACTGCCCTCTACAGGCTGCCAAGAAAGATGCTGGACCAGTTCATTAGGAAGTGACAGATTCCACTAGCAAGGAGAGCTGCCAGGCTTTCCAGCCTTGCCCCCTAAATGGGATTTTGAAAGAAGGAAATAAGTCTCAGCTCACCAGCTGACAGCAAAAAGCAAACATTTTGCTTTCCTTTGACTCCAAATGAGTGTTCAGTGTCGAGGGTCTTTATTTGGCTTATTATCATGGTGCAGAGATATTGGTTTTCTTTTCCCAGGAAGCGCAATGCTGTGTTTAGACAAGGAAATGCGCATTTCTTCCAAAACGGCATTCAGAGTTCTATTTAGTTTCAGTATCTTTTACCTTTTTATTTGTTTAGCAATGATTGCATTAATCTGACTTGAATGGCTGTTGCTCTTCTGGGCCTAAATGTGGCCGTAATTAGAAAACAAACAAAATTCGTAGCAAGGTCATATTTGGCAAATCTTGGCAAGGAGAATGCCAGTGTTTTTTGGAATTGCCCGCTTCCCAGTAGCTGGCACATCACATGCAGAATGGAATTGTGTTTCACAGGATGAAGGTTAGTTTGATCTATGATGGTGGCAGCAACTGATTAATATGTGTCTTCCACTAAGCCCAAGAGTTGCATTTTTTCCTTCCTCATATATAGTCATAAATATGTAAGGATTCAATCCAAGTTTAATTTGTCAGGGCTTACAGAGTTTGAAAGGAACAGGGTGCATTTTTAACAGGTGTAAATGGTTGGTGATGTTGAGGAGACTTCACTGGAAAAGTGCCTTGAAAATAAATCTAAGAACATAAGAGCCCTGTAGGATCAGACCATAGCTTTGTCTAACCTGGCTTTCTGTTCCCACAGTGGCCAAACAAATGCCTATGGGAAGTCCAGAATTACTGACAAAACACTTTATTGGTCCTCTTTTTCGCACACATGATGGTGGTGCCTTTTTCTGTAACACCCTTAAAATCCTTTTATCCAATACCGTTAAAAGTTGTGCTTTGAAAACAAATGTTATGGATTTAGAAGATTAGGAAGAGAAGAGGGAGCTGAAAGAGGGAAGGAAAGAGAGAATGTATTTCCAATTTGTGCTAACTTCAAAGGAGCAATTTTCTGTTTTCTTCAAAAGGCCAAGGACCCTTGGTTGTGGCTGAAATTTACACAGTGACATTTGGCTTTATTTTACATAAGCTTCCTTAAAAGTAAATCCAACTTTATTCAGTAGAGGTTGCATCCAGGCCAGTGTGTATTGGACTGCAAGTTGGCCATGTTGCTTTGAACACTTGCCTGATCAGTAAGCCCTGTTGAATACAGTGAGATGTAATTCCACCTAAACTTTAATGGGAACAGGGAGTCTCTGGCCAAAAGTATTTTTCAGACAGTTTTCTTCCTGAGAACTCTGCTACTTCCTGAGATGAATAACTGCAAATCTTTCCAGATCTTAAATAACACAGAGATAAAGGAAGCAAGATCGTGAACTAGTGCAGGTAATCAAGCCTACTCAGATAATTGTGGGTTCTTAGTTAGGTATGAAACCCAATACAAAGGCAGCCTTGCTCTTTGTAAAACAAAGCAGGAGACGAAATTACTTGTTCAATCAATCCATCATATGCACTGAAAGTTTACTCAACACTGAGCTGAAAACCTGCAAAGGATATGCTTCCTTTTTAAAAGAGGGATGTGTAGCTTTTTTGCACATCCAGTGCACAGAACTGCACCACTCCTGGAGTATTCCTGGAAAATGCTAGAGAGCCACCAGGAGACCTGGAATATGGCTCCCTAGGATATTCTGCAACACTAGGAATGGGACTTGATGGCAAGATAGCAAGTTTCTAGAGCATTCCCTTCCCCGCTCACTTTATTTTTTAGTTTTTGTACCTACAAGTAGATTCTGAGAAGCCAACAGACAGATCTTTATATTTTGGGGGGGTAGGGTGGGGGGAGGTCTATTTCTTTCAACCCTGTACTCCTGGCAAAGAGAAGTTATAGACTCTGGGTCTACCCTGAAAGTCAAAACTGTTTTCTGAATACATATGTGAATACATATGTGTGCATGTGCAGATGAATTAGTATACGTTCTTCTGTGTCTCAGTTTACTTCATTTTTGTGCTCTTTTGAAACATAAGACCTCAGTGCAATGCATACCTCTCGCTCAATAAATTTGGTAATATGTATGGAAAGGTATAAAAATAATTTTGAGAAATTCCTGAGGAATGAAACTCCCTGTACGTTTTGTAATTTACAAATGATTTGCACAGTTAAGTAGGTTTAAAGTTACAGTAGCAATAAATGTTGAATGTTGCACTGTTGGACTCAACTTGTGAAATGCAGTGATAGTTCCCAGAAGAAAATGCAGATCTGGAGGAACATTTCAGTTATCAGATGTTCTTTTCAGTGATGTACAGTGTTATGCATCTCCTGTAGAAGCACCCTTGAGGAATGCTCTGCTTTTTGGTCATTTTACAACATTTCTATACCATTCCACATCCAAAGTGACTCCACAGATATACGATAAAAAAGGTTCAACCCCCATATTAAAGGGTTTTTTTGTTGAAAGGAAGCAAATGGCACTAAAACTCTGGCTGGTCAGTCCAGGAAGGATTCTTGAAATGAAGATTTCCACAGGAGAAGCTGAAAACAACCTGAGCTGGGAGGTCCACAGAAAGGGAGGTGCCATGCTGAAGGCTTCTATCCAGTGTGCCATGCAGTTCATAAAATAAATCTATAATCCAATATACCCCCACCTTGAAAACTTTCAGATTCACCACCCTTTCTTTCCCATCCATAGATACGCAGCTCTATATGATGGGCTATATGTGCGACAGACAGGCAAGCTAAAACAAGCACTTGTGCCAAGAAACACTCCAGTGCAGCGTATTTCATTTTGTCACCTTCCTATCTGCTTTTGGCACATGAGAATAGTACAAATTCTCCAGTCTTGGACTGATTAAAATAAGGATTCTACAGAATGTGCCAGGAGATAGGACCTGATGTTATTTCTTAGGGATGGAGCCTGGAAAATGAGTAAGCAAAGCAGATGCTACAAGTTTGATAGTGGTGGAAGCAAGAACTAATAAAAATCCATGCAGAACAAACACTTTGCCAACTTATAACGTATGCTAGATTGGTAAAGAAAATAGACCATTTAGAGTTCAGTTGTCTACATATCCTGGCTCTGCAAGACCTATTGATGAACCAGTTTGTTGTGTAATTGTACTGCCTCGTTCACAGAAATTTTACAGGCTTTTTTAAAATACAAGCTAGCGTTTGTGGGGAAATGATGCATATAACATTTTAATGTCAAGTTAACCTGTATGGTTATTAAAGTTGACTGTGTGCCTCTCTGTGACTTTACAGGCAAGCTAATGAAGAATATCAGGTGTTAGCAAACTCATGGCGCTACTCTTCAGCCTTTTCAAACAAACTTTTCTTCACTATAGTTGATTATGATGAAGGCGCTGACGTTTTTCAGCAGGTAAGAGTGGGACTTGTTTAATTACAGAACTGCTCTCTATGGATCTCTTTTTCAAGGCCTGTATTAATGTTCTTCAAGGACAATCATATTACCTCTTGGCAGTGTCTGAGGACCGTAGGATTTTTTGGTTTCCCAGAATGGAAGTTGGATCACGCTTTCCATCCTCAGAGCTGTGGTTTGTAGATCTACTCCCCTGCCCCCTTGTAGCTGCCATGGAAAGAATGGCACCAGCTGTTCTCCAAGGTACAAGGGAGCATATTGGGAGAAGAGAAGGAGACTGGGGAGGCAAGATACAAGGTTCCTTGAAGTTGCTTCCCTCTCCCTCTGAAATATTTCAGGTAAGTGGGTGAAAAAGTGCATTGAGTGAAAATGCAAACCAGGGAGGTCGGGGAGATGGAAATTGCCTCTACTGCTTTTTCCACTCTGAATGTGATTCCTGTAAGCCTCTGAGTTTGGGGACTTAGCATGCATCCCAGTAGGATTATGCCCTTCATTGCCTTAACATTTCAGAAATGCTTTGTTTATTTACTTTCCTTTTTAAGGGGAAGCACAAGCACAGAAAATGGATAGATTTTTGTTTGTTTGAGATTACCGATGTACAAAAATCAACACACTGCATTAGCTACTACCAGAGAAACATTGTAAAACAATGCATCTGGTGCCTACACATATTAATATATTTATCACTATTTGGTGTTGTCCAATTTCCTTAACCTGAGGTAGGCAGAAAGAAGATTACCCTGTATTTTGGACTTCACTTTCCAGTGTTCTTGACCACTGGTCATGATGGCTGGACCTTGCAGGAGCTGAAGTACCAAACATGTGGCAATCTATAATTAAATAAGAGATTGTCTGTTCCCCTAATTTGTAACAGGTCAAAGTAGTTCCCTAAGTACATACATAATGCAGAATTGTTTTCTTCCCCTGAAATCTTTATCTTATGAACAGGTATGGAGAAGAGGAGAAGGGAACAGAGCTTGTATGGTACCAGTTTGGATTGTCAACTGAGTCAGCTGCTATGTCAGTCGGGGAATAGCTTAAGAATTGACCATAAGATACAGAGTCTATTAGGATAAGAGAGGTTAACATAAGGTTAATGGTTTCAATTGCTGCTGCCATGTTATGATTTGGTTTATGATTTTAGCACCAGGTTTTATCTCTTGTACTTTTTAATTATATTTAAATGCATTTAATTTTTTTCTAAGATGTTCTTAAATAGATTTCTCAAATTTATGTGTATTTTTATTATTGATTTGTTTTTTACTATGGTTTTTATTATGTATTGTTTTAAATACTTTATGAACTGTTTATTTGTTGCATAACATGTTGTGAGCCGCCTAGAGAGCCTTATGGCCAATGGGACAGCGCACAAGTCAAACAAATAAATAGGAGGAAACATGTAATTTGATGTAAGGGAGCATAAGCTAAATATTTTTACGGCACTTAAATTTTTAAGGTCAAACTACAGGTTAGAGTGGACACAGAGCAGCTCTCTAAAACAGGCTCTCCATGCCATGTCTGCACTTTCTACATGATCTATATCAATGGTCTGTGACCTCACTGCACCATGTATGTCTTTTCTTCGTGGTTGTGTCCTGCTGCGTGGGACAATGCATAATGCTGGTTTTGGTGGCTATGCTATGTTTGCTGCGATGTGCAGTTTTGCCATTATACTTGTCCCTTCCCTATGTGCTCTTCCTCCTCTCCCCTGCCACTGCTTGAGTAATTTAGCTCACAGGTCAATTGATCTGCTGACTTACAGAAAGGGAGGGAAAGCCCTCACTTTCACTGCATCACAAAGCAACTTTCAGTCTTACTGAACAAGGCTATGCACTGCTTTCTGAAATATTTATAAATAAATAAATAAATAAATAAATAAGCCGATGCACATATTTGCTGTTTTGTAACATATTGGGCTGTCAACAAATATTCAGTGGAGAAAGAGAATTTGCTGTACTTGGAATAAATCCAATTATTTAACATCCAACTTGATCATTGTGCATAATTTGAATTTGCAGTTTTTAAATAATGCATTTATGTAACGTAATTTAGTTGTGTAGCAAGCATACAGCTCTGGTAATGAAAGTGGCTGTGTATGTATATATCATTAGCAACAATCTTGTTCTATCCCTCTTGCTAGCATGCAGCTCTGTCTCCCATCCCTTCTTCCAAATTTCAGTGCAGCCTTATTTACACATATCCCTTGGAGTCTTGAAATGTAGAGTATGTGTAAGTAAACAATCCTGCACTTTATTCATGGAAAGTAATTATAATATTTAGCATTTATATGGTGCTTTAGAATATACACTGTTCCACATGCATTTAACACTTAATGATTACCATGGCCCTGCAAGGTAATTTGGTATTATCATCCCCATGTTGAAGCCGGAGGTCGAGAGAAACTTAGTGAATTGTTTTAACGCCAGCTAGTTAAATTTTATATATTGTACTCTTCGATACTGTAACTGTACTCAAAAAGATTGACAAAGGCAAAGAACAGGTATGCTTATTTAATATTTGATGGCGTCTCCGTTGTCTGTTGTAGCTCAATATGAACTCTGCTCCAACGTTCATGCATTTCCCTCCGAAAGGTAAGCCCAAGAGAGCTGACACATTTGACCTGCAGAGAATTGGATTCGCAGCAGAACAGTTAGCTAAGTGGATAGCTGACAGAACTGATGTTCATGTAAGTCACTTGACAAAAGTTAAGAGACTGATCCTCACTTATCTTCATGTTCTGTGACAAATTGACCTAGGAACTGTGGTTCCCCCACCTTCCGCTGCCTCCAAGGGACTTTTTCCCATAAGAGTCTTCCACAAAATCCATTAAAATAACAAAAGTGCCAGCTGTTTTATTTCATCACTGTCTGATAGCTAAACAACCCCCAACACAAAAAGATGTCTTTCACTCTGTTTTGATAACTAAAATATTAATCTTTCCAACAGAAGAGGAGGAATGATAGTGTTCCAATTATTTTATTAATGTGAGCATGTAAATGAAATACTGCTTATTCCAAGTTTGAAGGATTAAAATGTTCTAGATGTGCAATTGTTAAATATTTTGAAGAATTTTATTTAACTATGTACACTTGTAATAGGCAAGAACACTGTTATGAAACCATTTTTAAAGCAAAACTAGGGATATTGCTAGAATTATAATAATCCATCTGACTGAGAGGATGCTAAGGAAGCTCCTCTAATAATTATAATGCTAAAAGCAACTTGAGTTGATGCATGGGGTGGAGGGACAGGGTGGTGACTGGGAGGGAAACTTAATTTCATATTAAAAATAGGTCCTGTAGTCTGTATGTCCGGGAAAAAAATCAGCTGCAATTTACCAGAAACTTCTGTTCAAAGCTCACAGAAACAAATGAAGTTACACAGGAACCCTTGTACAGTCCCTTTCCATTTCACTGAGTCTTGCATGGGAGAGATTCCCAGTGAAAGTTCATTCAGCTTGCCTCCCTGATTTAGACGAGCATCTTGCCGGACCCTCTCGCTTGTGTCTGTGCTAAACCTAGCATAATCTTGCTGCTCTCCAAAGGTAGTGTAATACCATTGAGGCCATACCAGTCAAGAATTTAAGCAAGGCACTTATTGTTTCTCCAATAAATGCAAAAACAGCCAGAAGAAACTCCTGGCACCAGATAGACAGAGCCAAGTCGAATGCTACTGAGTGGCTATGCCATATAATAACACTATCCTCATAAATGCCATATGAAGATTGACTATCATGTATACAGAAAATCAGTATGCAGGCAGTCATTGTATTAGTAACGATGAACAATGTACCTAATTTTTTCAATGCTAACTTCATGTCAGATACTTTTCAGGAAAGCAGGGTACAGGAAAGCACTTATCTTATACATACGTGTCTAGACAAGGAGAGTTGATGTACATGTCTGTAGAGAGGGGATCCAGCTCTCACATATCACAGTCTGTTCAGATGGATTCATCGGATTCTGAGAAGAAGGCAGAATAGCAAAGAGGGCAGAGGACTTGCCAGTTTCAGGGTTACCTAGTAAACCTGTTTAGGTTTATCAGAGTGTGAGAACCAGCCTGCCTTGGGAAGGGAGAAAAGCTTTTTGGGGCCTGGGGGCAGGGACAGGTAGAAGAAGACCTTCTTGACCCAGTCATGAAATGACAGAGGAACTGAGTAGACCAATTACAAAGTGTCTGACATTCGCTCCATCTAGACCACAACAAGCAGGAGCTGCCCTGAAGGTGGATTCAGAAGATTTATAGAAAAAGAGGGATGAAGGAAAAGTTTCAGTTTGGTTTTATATGGACTTGTATGGACAGATGCTTCTTTGATGCCTACTGTTCTGTAACCAGTTTTAATAAAAGAACAGCATTTTGAGGTTTCACTTTGGGACTTATGAAGGTGAGGGAAGAGGTAGGCAACCTCACAACAATAATCTGCTTCAGAGTATCCTAAGAGTTGTTAAGGCATTATATGAGCTCTTAGTTCTTGTGCTCTGTCTCCTGGTTTTCCACAGGGAACATCATAACTGATATTTCCTGTTGTATCTATGGACAAAAGTCTTAAGTTGTTCCTATTTCTGGCCATTTCCTACTGCCACCTCCTCCCCCATTATTTTAGGTTTCTCCTTTCTTTCTTATGCAGAATTGGTGTGACTGGATTCATCTAGGCACCTTGCTAATTTATCTTCCAGTTGTCGCATGCAGAATCATTTGTGTGCCCTTCTGATATTGCCCCTCCATATCAGTCACAGCTATGCTGGCTGGGGATGGGTTTCAGTAAATATTGGAAGCTGTGAGAGTAATGTGCAGGTTGGGTTTGCCATCAGCTCCTGACCCAACAACCAGCACAGCTGGGCACATCCTTGTACGTTATGCATGCTTTATTACATTTTTGTAGTGATCTGGGTAGCTGTATGCAATGATTCTTTCCCGCTTCCTAATGGAGAATATGAATTTGTAATAGTTTATTTTAAAATAAAAATATGGTGTAAGCCACCTTGAGTTTCTTGAAAGAAAAAGGCAGGATATAAATAACACCAGTGCAGCATAGTGGTTAGAGTACTGGAGTGGACTCAGGAGATCTTGATTCTAGACTGCACTCAGCCATGGAGCCAACTGAGTGACTTTGGGCCAGTCACAGACACTCAGCCCAACCAGCCTCACAGGGTTATTGTTATGATGATAAAACTGAAAGGAGGAGGATAATTATGTAAGCCATCTTGAGTGCCTTAAAAGGAAAAAAGGCAGGATATAAATATAATAACAGTCAATCAGTAGTGGAAAGAGATTTGTTGTTTTCACAAACCAAATCTCCATTTAGACATGAGAGAGAGAGAAAGACAGAGGGGCAGAATGTATTGCTCAGTCCTGGTTCAACAATAGAAGTTCAGCATTTTATGCTACTTTACCAAGCTAGTATTCGAAGTAAGGTAGTATGGTCTATCCTGATTGTTCTGGAAAAAATATGGGAAGGCTATGTCCCCCTGTACCCTACCTCCAAACTCACAGGACTTGATTGAGTGATCTCTCTTTTTTGTTAGATTTTTCAAAATTGTAAACAAGTGAACATTTTGAATCTAGAGCTGCATCATTCCATTTGATTGGGCTGTATGGGGACCTTCCCCGCCCCCATCACTGTAGGCAGCAGCCTCTGCTTAGTATTTGAAACCTGTGACTGGAAATGTGTATACTGTTACATCACGAAAGTAGAATAATACTTGCTGGTCTTCTGTTTTACAGATTAGAGTGTTTAGGCCACCAAACTATTCTGGCACTATTGCACTGGCCCTTCTGGTGTCCTTGGTTGGTGGTTTGCTCTACTTGCGGCGAAATAACTTGGAATTCATCTACAACAAGACTGGCTGGGCAATGGCAGCACTGGTATGGGCACTTTTAAAAATGTTTCTTTCAATCATTTATTTGTTCATATAACAAGGTTTCCAGTCCCATTTGCACTGTTAATGAGAAAGCACTGCATTAATAAATAGGTTAGAGAGAGGCAGCATTGGTTATGAAATCAAAACAGAAACAGCTGGGCCAAATCTCAAGGGCGATAAACACGGCTAGTTGGGAAGGGCATGCAATTAAGAGGCTGCCAATCCCTTGGTTAATTGTTAGGGGTTCAAGCATTGTTAGTAGAAGTTGGCTAAAATGACACACTTTTCTAAAGTTCATAGAGATGAGGATTCTAACTTATGACTCACTGTTGCTTTGAATTAGAGGGCCAGTGCTTTTGCTATTCAAACTATGATTGTGACTTATTTATTGTATATTTAAATAAAGTTTATTTAAATAAAGCTGTTTATGGCAACTGAAGACAGAGCCAGGCATTTGGAAAGTTAGCTTGGAAAAATATCATGAGCTGTGTAGCTGCAGGTAATGTTAGGTACTTGAACAAAGCGTTTGCATACTGTCTGTCCGGGAGTGGTGGAATATACAGCATCACAGGGTTTATCTCCCTGAATCTGCCTTAATTTTTTACCATTTTTATCCTTATCATGAATTTGTGTGGTTTAACACTTCATTTCAATATTATACTGCTGTTGCTGTCCTGTTTATTTCTCTCAACCATGAGGGAAAGGTAATTCTATTCTAAAATATTGTGGAGGTTAGCAAATCAAACTCTTGTTCTCCTTCCCCTTGCAGCCTATGAAGACAATCAAATGATGGATATGGTGGAATGCCAAGGCAGAAAACATGCCATTTAGAGTAGTATCTATATTCCCCATGTGCTAAAGTCTTCCATCTATTCTTGTGTACTCCCTGCCTCAGTAATAAAAACTGGCACGCCATACTGGAAGCAGAAACAGCATGTACAAACTTACCTTTCAATTTCTTTTTCATAGGGTCTGCCCCACATCGGTCGGTTGGTTGGTCAGTCTGTCTGCCTGTGTCTGTCTGTCTGTCTAAAATAGAAATCCAGCTTTGTTTTTGTCCATCTACTCCATTCGATAATGGTGGCCTTTGCTGATTGAACAAGCTTGGTCTCAGTTGCAATTCTTGAAAGACATACAGATGTGTTAACCTGACCCAAGATACATAAACTTTTCTTCCTTTGGGTGCAGCTAAAAAGTACAGGAGAAAGCCTTCCCTGTATATTCAAACTTTTTCTGCTTAAGAATGAAAAGGCAAGGTAGCAAGAACTATGTAAAGAAAGTTGCATACTTAACAACTGGCTTAACATGCATATAATCTTTTCAAAAACCATCTATATTCTTGAATTGCTCAGATCCTCTGATACAGGAATGTTGCATTTATTCAGTAATTTCTAAACACCATTTAGCAGATCATTATCTGCATAAGGAAGAATGACAGGGATGAGATCTTCTGTTGGAATATTAAGATTCAGTGATGGGCTCATTATTGGTTTTACAACTAGTGAGCTTAAAACCCCCAGCACTTTACTTCTTTTAAGGAAAGGATCTTCTCTGAAGCTTATTGGTATGCTTTCTGAGACACAAGGGAGTGCAAATACTCTTTATCTAGGGGTTGCTTCATTGTTTTCTCTTGAATTTTTTCTGCTATTCTTTTTGGCAACTCCATTTTCACGTAGTTTTGATATGGCTTCACAAAGGTATTTATGGAGTCCTCTTGCTATGATAGTATAGGAAACAGAAGAGGGCTGTTGCTATTTTTGTAGATGGGATGTGAGAGCAACCAATTTCACTTTTAAGACATTAAGTTTACATGACTACCAACTACAATTTGTGTTTCTACCATGTGTTTCTATGGTGTGATTTTTCTGAAAGGTAGGTTAGGCAATTACCTGAATATATCTCACCTTTCCTAGATTTCACCTGTTTGAATAAAATGGTAGAATGAAAAGATCTGGAATGAAAAAGTAACCATAAAAAGATTTTAGCAGATGCAGACACAGTTAGTGGAAACTAACCAAGTGGAATTACTGCAAGCCGTCCCAAGACATTCTGTAGGGGTCGGGATAGAAAACCTTCTAATAAATAAATAAAATAAATTCAGTATATCAGTGAGCACCATTCCAAGGAGATTTATATTTAGTTTCTTCACTGGAGTTGGGAGCATTAGATTCCATGGAGTGAAATCTGAGACAGCTTGAAGATGTACTAACATGAACAGGAAAGCGGTGCTGAATCCTTTAACAAGGGCAAAAAGTTATAAAGGACACAATAAAATGAGCCGAGTTTTGCAGCATTGTGAAAACAAAAGCAGCTGTGGAGGAATTGAAAAGAAGAGCAGCTTTCTCCATGAGTCCAGATTGCTGTTAGTTTCCATGTGTCCTGCTTTTCTAATCAGCCTGACATAGATCTAGAGGATTCATATAACGGCATGAACTCCCTTTGCCTCCAGGCTGCATGTGAATTCAAATGGCCCATTAATGTAGCTCATTAGCTTTCACAATAATTATATCCTAGCTTCTTGTTTATTCATAGTTAATCCATTATAATGGTGAGAAGAGGGCGCAGTCTAGTCTGTGCAGTTGTTCAAATGGGGAATAGGTACATGGCTGTCGAAACAGCTCTTAACCAGATTCATGTCAATCAATAGGCAGCTTGTGCTTCAGAGCTGTCTGCAGCCTCACACAGTTCTAACCACAAGCTGCATTTTGCTCCCTGCTGGACCTGAGATTATCATATATATGTGCATTAAGCTCACTAAGCTTTAGGAGGAGTGACACAGTCATTAACTTGTTTGTTGGCATACAGATAGTTGACAAGCCACATTTACTCCCTTTCTATTCGGTCCCCATTCCCATTCTCTGACATGCTGCTTGTTGGTTAGCAATGGAGAATCCTTGTCCGTGCAAACACAATTAGAAGATGAAAGAAGGTCCCTGCATTATGGTTGGTGATTATTTGAATCCACAGGTGTGGGCTGCTATTCCATTTGTATGCCCTTCTAAAATTCCACTACTCTGGGAAGTTGCTATTTTAAATGTCTCGCGGTGTGCCAGAATGCCTGAGGTAGCGAGACTCTGAGGCACTATGGGAAATTTAAATGGCAAGATTCTTTCCATTTGCCACTGGCAAATACACCTTTGGCCAGGGAATGGGTGGGCAGGAAGGTCAAAGCTGGGTTTGTTGACCACAGGCTCACCTGAGGCGCTTGGGCCTCACTACTTGCCTTTCAGAGAATGGGTTTGAAGAGCCTGTGAGCTTTTGCTTTGGGAAATAGCTTTTCCCCCTATAATGTATTTGTCAAACCTCTACCACTAACTTGTAGTGAGCTAATTTAAAATATATCATTGGCCCACAGGTGGGACATGAAAAAAACAGGATCCAGAGGGGGGAAAAGAAAAGGCAGCATCCCAGAAATAAATGGCCATGGCCCTCAGTTCATGGAACAAATGTCCCCACAGGCCTCCAAAATGCCAAGTGTCTCTGCAGGCTCAAAAATGTCTCCCTACCCCTTCTCTAGTCTTGCAAACACTTGTGCTTAGAGGATTGGTTGTAAGCAGCAAAAAGCACAACCTCCTATTATCTCATTCATGGGTGCCAAAATGAAGGCCATGCAGTTTAATTTGGAAGCCCATGCTCTTTATGATAAGCTTTTCTTCCATGTACATGTCAGTGCAGGAGAGGCCCTCATGGTAGTCAATGGCCAGATGCCATTCTTCCCCTGCAGTGGTGCTCCGTTTTGATATTTTACTTGGGAGATTAATACATCTTCCCCCGTGGTTGTCCCTAAACTGTGGAATGGCCTGCTGTGAGAGATGCATCGGAGATGCAGACAACTGTTTGCAAGACTCCCTCTTGCTACCTTCAAGAGGGAACATTCCTCTTCGACCAGGTGTTCCCATATTAGTTTCATGCTTGTTTTTAGTCAAAATTTTAATTTCTTTTTGTTTTAATCTCTCAGAGCCTTTGAAAATGGGGTGGTATAGAAAAATAAAAATAATAGTGGCCTGCCATCATTGTTCTCTTTTCTACAGCTTGATGTAAGCAGCATTCAGGGGTATAAGGAGGTGTGGAAAATTCTCTAGCAGCCAGCTTCAGTGAGAAAGTCTGTAATAATTACTACACAGGCAGTGGCATAGAAGGAAAGTTTAAAGCCAGAGCAGCAGAACAGTTTGCTAAAAGTCTCCCTACCCCACAGTGTTCCCTAATACACCTCCATACTTCAGGTGGCTGTTTCAATCACCAGAAAGCAATGGTTTGAGGCCATAATTGCAGTGCCAAATACCTTTTATGTCAGCCCTCGTTATGACCAATGACAGATGCATTCTGCCAGCCACTGGGTCTTTGCAGTTCAATAACTTTCATAGATTTCTGCTAACACTCTTATTTTGCAGCAGGTAGTCCAAAATATCTTGCTCGTCTTCCTCCGCCACCCTCATTGCTCTCTTTTTAGGTCAGACTTTCAAATGCCCCATGCCAGTTAATAACTAGACCAAGAATGGTCAGTTTTGGTGATTGTTGATTTAGACAAAAAGGATCAGGACAAGGAAATGTATGACTTTTTTCCCACAAGATTACATAGAGGGTGATCCAGTGGGGTATAGACTATGATTAGGCCAATGGTAAAGACACCCTCCCTCTTTCAGCATGCCAGTCATTAAATGCAAAAGTGAGGTTGGGGAGAGTGCTCCACATTCTACTAATTTTTAATGCCGGTTTGGAGGGCACACTTATAATCGAGATGAAGGAGCTAAACTTAACATTCATAATATTGCATTTGCGTATCCCTCCCTGAACTACTAAAAGAAGAGCAAGACAAATGATGTGGTCCCTCCTTTGACAAAAACTAATTTTAGGGAACATAAAGCATCAGCAGTCATCTTTAAAGTGTTATCTTAGGCTCAACTTGAATTCTGACATTAGGACATATCCCAGTTAACTTTATGCAACTGATTGGCGGGAGATTTAGCAGAGATAGAAAAGGAGTACTTCATCACACGGCATATAGTTAAACTGTGGAATTTCACTGCAATGGGGAGTGGTAATGCTCGCCAATCTGGATGGCTTTAAAAAGGGATTGGAGAGATTCATGAGGGGGGAGGCACTCCGTGGCTACTAGCCCTGTTGGCTGTGTGCTTCCTTCTGTACTGGAGGTGGCATGCCTGCACGCATCAGTTGCTGACGATCTTGTCTTGCACCCATCCTGCTTGAGGGATCCTGTGGGCGGCTGGTTTGCCACTGCACGTACTGGTCTGATCCAGCACATCCCTTCTTATGTTCTTATGACCATTTTCTCTTTTCTTGTCTTTTGTGACTGGTTAAAATCCAAACATCAAGATTTTTTTTAAAAAGTGTGCTTCTAAATTACTGGCATAGATTGCCTGAGCATGTGGCTTGCAGTTGTTCTTCTTACTATAAACTGTGTTCTGTTGTTTTTCAGTGCGTTGTTTTTGCTATGACTTCCGGCCAAATGTGGAATCACATTCGTGGGCCCCCGTATGCTCATAAAAATCCTCAGAATGGGCAAGTGGTAAGTGCTTTTTTGGTCCAGTGCATAAAAAGAACAATATCAGCACAGAGGCCTATACATTCCATTTGTACAGGAACAGGGTATAAAAATGCATGATTATTTACCCCCACGAACCCTTCTTTTGCCTCCTGCATGTATTTGATACAACAGCTTAATGGATGTTTTGTACCAGTGATCTTGAGCCAACGATTAGACTGTTACTGCAGTCTGATTTGTAAAATGGCTTCAGTTAAATTTTTCTAACAATCGTCTTTCGGGCATTCTGGTCAGGTAGGCAAAGTGCGTATACCTTGTGGTTCTCCATTTGGCCTATGATCCCCTCAGTAAAGTTTTAACCTTTGTTTTATAGTCTCCTTTTCCTGGTTTATGTGTGTGTGAGATGACAGGGTTTTTATTCAGATTCAAGCACCTTCTGTAGTGTCCAGCATTAACATAACAATATGACAATCAGCAGTAATCAGCTCATGATGTTTTCCATATGCATATTTACCCTACCCATGTGTCCAGTGCTGTTTATTCTATAATAAGTGTGTTTGAGCAAAACATAACAAGCAAAACTTACTTACTGCTTGCATAGTAATGAAAGTTGCCAAACATAGCTGGTAGTTTATTTGTCATGACATCTGAGGTTGTCTTTCTTTTGTGTATGTTCCGGCCTGTTTGACAACACCAAGCTCTCTCATCAAAGTGTGTGAAAATGTACAAAACAGATCAAATGAAAGTTGCTTTTTTTACTCTCCTAGATGCTTGGGATTCTCAATTTGCTGTTGAGTATACAGTATTTTCCCATATTCCCAAGAGCTAACCTGTTCGTTACATAATAGTTTAAAGTAGAGATTTTGTTTTGCTTCATTTTTAATAAGAATTTTCCCAGATCTCCTGAGTCTCAATCTAACTGCTATGCCACACTGTATGGTATGATATCTCTGTATGAAAGGCAATTACAGCGTGGTCATCTCCATGCTGGGAATGACTGTACCAACTGGTGGCAGATAGGTGAGATTTTCATTTGCAGTTTTGAATATATAAGGATTTACCAAAATGTGCAAATGGTTTCATATTAAGAATGGAAAGGACTTGAAATACTAAACAAGATGAATGCAAGAGAAACTGTCTGGTTGCACATACACCCTAGAAAAGAAAGCCATATTAAGAAGATATATATCTAGACCTGATATTTTGTATTATCCAGTGGTTGTAGACTTCCCATAAACTGTGTGTCCATTTTTAAAGGTGGGCAGGGAATAATAAAAATGTGACAAAGTAGGGATGGAGTTCTGGTTTAAAATGTAGCAAAGTGTGACTAGGAAAGAAGATTAAAAGATACTGAAAATAGTGTAAAGGTACTGTATTAGGGATGAGTTCTTGGTTTAACTGCTATGCATGTTTCACTATAGCTAATAAATCAAGTTGCATATGATATGCTGTTATTGCATAACTGCAAACAGTAATTTGAATTTGAGGTGCTATTCGTTGTGTGGGAGGAGTGGTTTTTATTTTTGTTTTTTGGTGGTGGGTTTTATTTTTCTGTTGTATGTGCATAGGTTTTGGAATGCAATTCCCTACTTGTATGGAAAAGTGGGACAAAGAGCTAGAAAGAAATACAGAAGATAAAAATAGTAAGAGAAACTATTGCAAGCAAACTAAATTTTGGAGCTTTGAGGTGTAGCTAGTTTTGCCTTGTTTTCCAGTGAACAGAGAAGGGCTAGCAATGGGCCATAAGCTTGCATTGTGCTATGACAAATGAGAGAGGAAAGAGTTTCGTTATTATAAAAGGTGCGCTTTTCCCAAGAGCAGTTGAGTTGGGAACATGCTAAAAATGTGATTGGTCTTCACTTCTCTTCCACCCCGCAACCCCCACTTCATTTCATGTTGAACTTTCCACAGTGCTAGAGCTTTCTTATTATTGGCTAATGGAAAATCATTTGCCTAGTCTTGCGAGAGGAAATCCATTCTTAGTTTTCTTTGATGCTTCATATCTTAATTAGATGAAGAAAAAAAAAGTGATGGACTGAATTTGATGACTGAGCGACTTGGCGGCAGAAGGATAGGAACTGATTGATGACAAAAAATGGCACACTTGGGCTGGCAGCTTTGTTATGCTGCACTTTGGCTAAGGAAGTAATAAATAAGTGTGTCACTAAAACACTGTGTTTAGGAACAGCTCGGAATTTTTTCATTACTCCATTTCAGTATTTAATTTATGATGCCTTTTATACAGAGTGACGGAAGGTGAGAAATGGCAGGGAGCAGACACTGGTACTAACAAGTACATCAGTGTGTGTGTGCTTAATAAATTGTCAGTTTTTTATAGATTCACTTTAGTTTTTCTGCCTGGAGGAGGATTGTCAAGAAAATGGAGGCTTTTTTGTTTCTGTTTGCCTTCCTGGCTTCTTTCTACCGTGTTGTTAGTCCTTGTCTGGTGACAGTTTTTCTGCTCAGGTGCTGTTTCTTCTTGTAAACCAGGAAAGACTGAGATCACAGATTGTGTTTAGAATGTGCACATAATCACTGGAGACAGGCCAATGATACAAAAAGTCTGGCCATTGATCCTTGGGTCCTTCTGGCGGCTGTACTGCTTTGAGCAGCACCTTGCCTCTGAAAAATAAAAGTTTGACAAAACACCCAGACTGTGTATTAATTGTGAGTATACTAAGAGTGCAATCCTATATATGTTTAAACAAAAAAGGGCTAGGCATGCATAGTATTGTACTTTAAGTACATCTCAGTACCTCCTCATCACCACCAAATAATCATTTTTTAAAAGCTCCGTTGCTTTTTGCCATGAAAATAAAACGAGGCTGAGAATTACATGAGGATAACAAAAAGAATGAAACCAAGGAGAAAGCTGGCACGCAACCCTTTCTTTGCTATATCGGTCACACTTATCCTGCTTTGCAGGAAATCTTCACAATTTCAGAATGACAAAGCCAGGCTGTTTTATATAGGGTAAACGTAATGTGTAGCCCAGCTTCATAGACTCCACCATTGTGGGGTGATGCCAAATTGCATTCCCAGCCCTAGAATGTCCCTGTTCCAATCTAGGGCCAGCCAGTCATATAGGTATCAGCAGATCCCTTGGCGTTTTCCCACTGTTGTCTTAAAATTTGTTTTATGACTACCTAGATGCTAGAACAATTCCTATTTCTCATTAATCAGGAGGAATTTGGAACTGATACAACTGTGATGCTAAATTCAATAGTCAAACCTTTGAACACCATAAAGATTTAGGGTTTACTATGGCGTAAGCTTTTGTAGATTAGAATCTACTTTATCTAAAACATATATGTCATCATGTAAAACCTAAAAAACGGTGGTATTAAAATGTTAGAATAGTATAAAAAGGCACATATGGTAATATGGGTACTTGTATCCTCTGAAAATAAGTAATAGGCCAAATTTCTGAAAGAAATGGGTGTGCCTCAGCACTTGATTGGCTTGCTGCATAACCTGTATGTACCAAGGACACACTGTTGGGACAGCTTATGGAGAAACAGGATGGTTTTCTATAGGCAAAGGCTGTACAAGGCAGTCTGCAGAACATAACCTAAGGAAAGCTGAATTAGGCTTAGCTGAAGACTGAAACTTGATGGAAAATACATTAGTAATTTAAGACTTGCAGATATACCATATTGCTGATCCAAGACAGGGTAGCAAGACTGTTAATGGGGACTGGTTCATGAGAACACATTATGCCAGTCTTCTAGCTGTGCTGGCTGCCAGGTGACGTCTGGGCCCGATTTAAAGTGCTACTACTAACATTCAAAGCCCTAAACAGCTTGGGAAAGAAAGTAGGGTGACAAGAAAATTGATGTGACGGAGGAGAGATTTGTGACTGCCTGGACCAATAGAAAGTCAAGCAATCAGGGACTAGATCAAATCAAGCTGCAACCTTCCCTGGAAACAAACATGACAAAACTAATAATGTCATACTTTGGACTTATCAGGAGAAGGTAATAATGTCAATATTAATGGTAATAAAGTCAGAGGTGGAAGAGGAAGACCAGCTAGGAGATGAATTGATTCCATAAAGGAAGGATTACATTTACAACAGGCTTAAGTTTACAAGAGCTGAGCAGAGCTGTCAGGCCTTTTTGGGGGGCATTCATTCATAGGGCCACCATAAGTCAGAGAGGACTTGGTGGCATATAACCACAAGAATAGGCCCACTGTGTTCAGTTTCTTCAGTGGGCTATACCAAACAGAATGGCCTGGGCACTAGTTAAAAATTATTGCACTAGAGAGATGCATGTATGTCTATATATCTTTCACAGACATCTAGGTGTCACAACCGATTCAGCAGACGTTGATTTAAAAATGGGGGGGGTGTCCCTCTTTGTTATTCTGCAGTTGTTGCATGGCCATGAGCATTTCAACACGCAAAGTCCATAAAATAGCCACCATGTCAGAAATTGACGCTTCTAGTTTAGAAGAGGAAAAATGTTCAGAATTTATCACTTGCTTATAAAAAGAAAAAGAAACCTTGCATGCCTGATAATTACTGGAATACATTGTTTTATGTATGCATCTCCACTCACACATGATTTGCTCTGACAAGGCCAACCGGTTGAGATGGAAACAAGTACCTCCTTTGAAGTATATGTGCTTTTGTTTTTATTCTTAAGCACAAGTAGGAGGTTTCCAGTGATTAGCTAGGGGATGCTGGGGTTCAAAGATTGAACCTCCAATCTTTCAGGCCTCTCTATTCAACTGGCTTCATCTCCCCCAAGGCCACGCTGTTTCTGTTCCCACAGTGAATGGCCATATTAACCTTCACATTTCTCCTGATGGCCATATTAACCTTCACATTTGTAACATTGCATCATATTTTACATATTTATGGTTGGGTTGTTTCCCTTTTTTTAAATTTGGGAACTAAGTACTAAATTCAAGTATTAGAAATACTTTGAATTTGAAAAATACCAGCACATGGCATTGTTCACCTTGTGAATGTGTTCTGTATAATTACTGTATGTGCATGGTTAATGGATTTCTTTGAAATATGTGGCTTCTTCAGAGTTAAAGGCACCATTGGATAACACTATAAATATCTGTTCAACTGGCTTAAAATCTTTGTTCCCAGTCCAGGGAAAGTGTATTAGCGCCACATGGAATTTAGGCTATTATTAGTATTACTACTATTATTAATATATTTATTTCATTTCTATACCGCCCATAGCCAAAGCTCTCTGGGCTAACAAAACATAAAAACAAGATGAAGTGTTAGATAAAGGTAGATAAAGTATGAAGAGAATGCCCTGTAGCAATATTTCAGTTCCATTTAGTATCTGGTTAAATAATGAGATTATTCTAATCATCTTCCCAAAGGCTTGGGCATTTTAGTAGACTGCTCTGTATGTTGGAGGAAAAAAATAACCCATCCTCCATCAATGGCATAAAGAAAGATATAATGATGTGTGATTGAAGATCACATAGTTTAATGAAAAGATATCTCTCCAGAATGAATCCGAGGATACGTGTTCAAAGAGAACAAATGATGCTCTTTTTCTTTTGCAAAAAATAATAGTAATTAAAAATACAGAACACTTTCTCTTGGTTTTGAAAACTTCAGAGTAGATGGTGAACTTCTGTTCCTGGCCTTTCCATTTCTCTCTAGAGATTATTCAGAACCTAAGGAGTCTAATTTATGGTCTCAATTTAAAGTAGACTTTTTCTGAAGGTTTAGTGCTGTGTAAGCAAAAAAGCAGGGGAATGCAGTGAGGAAGAGAAAGTATCTATATTAAAGTTCACTATCTCTCATGTTCTAGTGTGGCCTGTATTGCCATAAACAACAGGCAAACATGGGTACGCTGTTCAAGAACTGCTCTAGGAAAAGACATGTAGAAATCACGTCTTTTAAAGTTTTTTTTTTTAAATCAAAAGGGAGAGAAGCTCAACTCTCCATCTATTATTTACTGAATTTTTGTTTATGCTCCTGACGGAGATTTAGCTTATGGTATTGGATTCAGTAAAGCACAGTTATACTGTGGTCATTAATCTGATAAATTAGAAAGCTAGTATAAAGTGAAAATTGTTAAATTAGTTGCACTATTATAGTTAATGAGACTTCTCTTGGCAACAGAGTTTATTATGCACCTGCTACATTATAAATGAGTGCATTATAAATGAGCATTGTTAAATTAGTTTACACCCTTCATTTCAGCTTGTTAAAACAACACTAATATTGGGAAGAGTTTTGAATTTTCCTTTGCCGAAATAACAGAAATGCTAGCAGTTGCATTCCATATAACATATTCTAGCTTATATGGAAAACATGTAATTTATCAAGTTGGACCAATTTTCATTTTCACTGCTGGTATGTTTCCACTTTTAAGAAGTTTTGTGTGTATAATTTCTTATTGTTTTTGTCCCTTTGGCTAGGAATGTATGAAGAATGTTGATTGTAAGCATTAAGTTAAAAAAAAACCCTTCTAATTTATTCAAGAGAGTTTAACTGCGTGCATTCTATACTTACGAATCCCACAACTAGTTCTGTGAGCCAAAGAATGCCTTGAGCTTATTTTCAGAAAAGTATTTTCCCATTCTGAATGCCACACTACTCATCAAACTAAACTCCGAAACATTTTCTGGTAAGCCCTTGTGTGGTCCTGTTTGCAAGATGGAGAGGTAATTTTATCGGGCTAGTGAAATCATTTGGGCATTCATAAAGTAGATCTTTGTATAAGATACTGCTGCCTAAACCTTCAAAAAGTAATCAGTTACCTGTGAGAAGCCAAGTTGGAGTTCACTGATCCTTGGCAGTGGATTGAATTAGCTATGCTATTTGGGGTCACCATATAATTAGGTATATGGATATGGATCACTACGGAGGGCTATCATTTGTGTGTGTGTTGGGGGGTGGGATTCTGGTCTTTCTGTATTGCCTAAAAGGTGGCCATTATTCTTTATTTCCCTTAATGAAATATTAACATTCCAATTTAATTTTGTAAATGAGCAGTTTATGTACCCTATAAATTCTGCAGCTGATGTCTTCTCTTCTAAATGAGAGAATGTTAATATCTTGTTCAGGCATATCCACTGGGCTTCAACATTCTCAAAGTAATAAAACGCAGTTTCGAGAATGAAAACTGTATTCAGCATTGAAAACTGTATTCAGCATTGAACACCTTTAAATGAATGAATTGGTAGCTTGTACTCAGTAATCAGATAGGGGATTTTGACTTTACTCCTGATCATTGTCATTGTCTCTTCTTTCTAGAAATATGCAACATGTTCTCTGTGCTAGGTCATTCTAGGTCATAAACTTACAATCACATGACCACCCAGATCACCATGTTCCTAACAATATGTTAACTGCAGCTATTGGTTTTTCATGGTCTTGAAAATACGCTTCTTTATATTGCTGAATTTTCCTTTAAACAGTGAAAGAATCAGATCAAAGATCTATGATCTGTTAATTAAATGACAAAACCTTAAATCTGTAGCTCTCTCACATGTAATCTCATCAAATTATGCTAGAGATAGTTAAGCAGGAGAATTTTGTTATCACAATATTAAACTTTTGCACTGTAATTCCTTTCTGTTAAGCATGCTTTGGGTACAATCCTACATGCCCATATCTTTGAATAGGCTCCATTGAACTCAGAGATGTTTACTTTTGACACATATTGTTGGGAATGAGGGTTGTTGTTCTTGGCGCACTCTCACGAGTTACACCAGCCCGGACTCTGAGACAGAAGATGAAGGAGAGGAAGCTTGGGAGTGTGGGACTCAAGACCTTGAGATGAGAGAAGTGTTATTTTTCTCAAGGCCACCCTCCCCAAGCGCTCAGACAGGCTTGGAGAATAGCTAAAATGCCCAGCTTTTGAGTTGGGCCATGGGAGAGGAGCTGTCAGTCAGAGGAACCTGGTACAACTCTTAACCCCATGATGCAGTGTTGGGAAAGGAGACCCAGCCAATTAGAGTACAGGCATATAGAAGAGAGGTGGGCTCACTTCCAAATGGGTCCTTCAGAAGGGATCAGACCCAGATCATACTCAAATGGAGGGTTTCCAGAGATAGTTGATTAGATTGGGTTCAACAAACCATCCTGTATGCTCAGACAGACATTCTGTGGGAATTACATTTATTGGGTATACTCCAGTGAATAAAGAGCTTTTTGCAAAGAAATGGTCTGTTGCCTTGAATGTGCGAACGCATGACAGTTACACAGTATGTATAGGATTGCATTGTGAGAAGGTTACACAAACATGAATGCATCTACAGCCAAGCACTCATTGTCATAAGCAACAGTTCATTAAATAACCGGCCTTACTAGCAGCTAAATAGGAGACTTGTAGTCTCATCTGAGCACTCATCAGAAGCATGTTGGCAGGCATGGTGTGTCCCCTTTCATAGTGTTCCAACAAATACCCAAGTAGACAAGAATGCTTCCATTCTTTTCAGCTTCCCAGGGGCATGGACATCGCCTCCACTGTCACCATGTCCTACCTGGCCTCTTCCTTTATATGGCTGGTTTTATGTAAGATGTATTTTAACGTTATTTTTTATTTATCAAAAGTGTCACACTTTTCCACTTCAGTATGAGGCACTCGAGGAACCCCACAACGACACATCAGTGTAAGACTCAAAACACACAGTCAATAAAACATTCAGCTCGGTTTTCCATTGGCAGTGCAAGGCAATGCATCCAGAGATCCACACACAGATGGGTACAGGCAGAAGCTAATTTCCCTGCCCCTTACCAGAACCCATCATCCCCAGAATACTTCCTCGAGTACCAGGGATGCTGCTGAGTGGGGTCAGTTTTGAAAGCAGACGGAGGTTGAAGAGGTACCCTTTATGAAGGGAGCAGAAAGCGCCTTCCAATTTTCTGCAGACTCTCACTTGTCCTTCAGCCCTCCAAGAGGAATTGTCAGGACCTCCAAGAGATGGCAGAGAGAGGAAGAGACAAGAAACTCAGCTTCTTCCTATCCCCTCTGTGGATGGATTTCTGGATCCAACCTGTTGTGTCCATGCTTCAGGCAAAGAGAATAATTCTAGATCAGTGCAGTGGGAGTATTTGAAGTTAGAGACTCATCTTTCATGTCTTTTATTATCATGGCTCACTGAAGTTGGAAGAGAATTCCCACATAGTTAGGAAAGGACTGTAGTGGGCTTTTTCAAAGTACCTTTTCTCATTTGTTGTAAGAGAGCATTTTGCTGAAACTGTGGGTGTTATAATGTGCACCTCTTGATGAGAATCTCTCTTTTTTTAAATTAAAAGATGAGGGATTCTAAATCATGAAATTGTCTAGAGACAGATTGTTGGTATTGCTAGAAATATTAATCATTAGCCTTCCTGTGTCTACAGTTAGAGCCTCTTAGGGATCAAACTCCATGGACATTACAAGAGAGAGAAGCAAAAATTAGAGATTCTGTCCCCTTCGTCCCTGCAAACATTGCTGCTTGGTCCACAAGGAGCAGGTTTTATTAGAATGACACTTTGTCAACGCAAGCAACTGAGAGATAAAATGCAATTCCGGAGTCGACTGTATTTTTATCCTAAATTCAATGTACTGTTAGAGGAAGCAATTGCTGTGCTATCAGAGCTCTGCTGCCTTTTCCCAGTGCACAAGTGATCACACAGTCACTAGAGGATCACTTTGTAAGTCTAGAAGACGGCTGTGCGACAGGAACGCGAGTCAGATTGTCCTCTGGCGCATAATTTAGACCTTCATTTCTGCTGGCACAGCAGGCTTTGGGCTGGTGGAATGATACCATTGGACACAACCCTGTTTTCTTGCACAGAGCCGCCACTTAATTAATGCTGTGACTTCTCCTTTATGCAGCTTGTGTCAAAAACAGGTATGCCTTATAGGCATATTTTTCAGCTTAGGCTGATAAATAAGCCAACCCCTAGGAGAAGAGTCTTTCCTGAGGGACCCAGTGGCCCATGTCACCCAGAGCTGTGCATGTAACTCATAATATAGGCCAGGAATTGGCAGTGTGGTGCCCTCAGGTATACAGGCACCCATCAGATCCTGGCCATGACCTTTTTTGCCATGGCCTTGCTTTCCCTTTGCTTCTTGCAGCTTTGGTTTTTCCTTCCCGGCCCTGCACCTCCCCTTCCATCTGGGGCCTTCCCTGCCCCCTGCCTACTCCAGGCCTTTACCCCGGCACCCAGTGCCACTGTGGCCTCTTCTCCCTGGCTACTGTGGCTTTCCAGAAGTGGGCAAGAGGGAGTGAGGAGGAAGGAAAGAACTTGTGGGCTGCAGAGGATGAGGAAGGAAGGGGGATAAGAAAGGAGCAAGGCATGACTGGGGAAGAAAGATGTGCCCAATCCTTGAAAAGACATGAAAAAATATGAGGGCAGAATTGCAAAGAAAGGAGGGTGAATCTGTGAGCACAATTTTAAGTGAGTTTCTCCCCATGCCCCACCAAGAAAAATGATGAAGTAGAATAACCATGTCCATCAGAGGTAGTGGGATGTGCCTGAGGCTTAGTCATGCTTGTGTGATGAACAAATGAATGGCTTTGGAGGTGTACAACTAGTATGGTTGAAGGTGACATGCACCTATCTATACTTTCACTGAAAACAAGGCAAAGCTTCAATCAATCCTTTCCTCACTTTTAAATACATTTGACTAAGAACAGAAGGTCAGGAGGGGAAGGTGAAAAAGATTAGCAGTGCATTCGCCTAAATAAATCTTAATTGAGGTAAAGAGCACTGTAAAAATGCATTGTGTCATCTTGTTACTATTGGACTCTTCACTGGGGCTTAGTTTAAAGCTCTTACCCTTTAAATCCCTGCATGATTTGGGATGGAGCTAGTTGATGGTCCACCTTTTCACACATCTGCTTACTAGCCTGCCCAGTGTCCATTCAAAGGTGAGTTAGCTTTTTTAATGATGTTGCCATGACTCTGGAATGCTCTTCTTTATCCATTTGAAAGTGTTTTTTCCTGTTTTGTGATGGATAATGAAAACTTGTCTTCTTGGGTAGACTTTGGGCTACAGTAATATAGACTTCTTATAGGCATGGTATGGTTTTAGAGTTATCAATTCTGTTAGGTTTACATTCTAATTGTATTTTAATAGAATAAGTTCCCTGTGGCATACTGGACTCTCACAGTAGAACTAAGAATAAATAACTTCTTCCCTAAAAAGTGGCAAACCCAGCTATTCCCATTCTGTCAACATATATGCTGAGTAAACCTTGTGTAGGCTAAAATATCCACTACCCATGGACCATCTAAAATCCATAAACATTAACTAATATTATGAATATTAACAGCCAGTAAGGTATAGTTAGAGTGTTGGACTTGGACTCAGGAAATCCAGGTTCTAGCCCCCAGCTGTCCAAGAAGTTCACTGGCTGACCTTGGTGCAGCCACTGGCTATAAGCCTAGCCTTATCTCACACCTAGTCTCACAACAGCTAGTCCGTTGTGAGGATAAAATGGAGTGGAGCAGGGGAATTACATAAGCTTCTGTGGGTTCTTTACAGGCAAAAAGGCAAGAAGTGATCATAATATATGTATAAAACAAATAATTGGTATAAAAGTTATGCATGGTTTAATTTGTTAAAAGGGAGAAAAAAGCTGACTTTGCAAGGAGATCGAGGGTATTTCTTTGTGTTTTGTTTTGTTTATTTCACTTTATGCTACACTGTGCCCAAGAGCATTTCTTTAACTCTTTATTTTAGTGCAAGTCAAATAGCGAAGTTTTAAATGCTAGAAGGAAAACTTCAGAAGATACCCAATCATGAAAGGCCTAATTCTTGCCTGGTTATATGAGTGAAAATTGAATATAAATGTGAGTGTCTGATATCTTTAAAATAATAGTTGATAACTTTGGTAGTAAAGAAATATGGATAAAGTACTATTCATTGTAAAGTACTATTCATTGTATTGTATATGGATAAAGTACTATTCATTGGATATGCATCTGGGTGACAGATGCATATCTGTCACCCAGTTCCAAAGGTTTGGACTTTGTGATGTGTTTCAAAACCTGAAAATGATCATGTAACCAACAGTAAACAGGTTCTGCATTTGCTTTACTCAAGCCATCAAATGTGAGATATGTAAGACAAAAAGTTACATCAGGAAAGAGATTCCACAACTGTCCTGTAGTTACCAGCAAATCATCTTATTTGCACAGGAGGGCAGTCTCCAATCTTGGGCCTAATCTGGCCAATAGAGATTGCCCTTCTTGGATTTCCACAGGAGTCAGGCCTTGGTCTTCACAGCACACCCTCTGATCTAATTCGCCACTGTTGGTTCCAGTCTGTGCTCAGAGATGTAGGCAGGGATGCAGGTAGATAAATGACTCATTGGATTTCACTATAACATAGTAGATAGTGAAGACATGGGGCAAGCAAAGTGGGTGGGTGTTCATTGACCTCCTCTAATGGAAAGAGGCTTGCACACAGCAAAATGAGCTCCTGGAAGATACATCAGCAGGATCATCACCCCTCTGGTGTCTCCTTATGCCACAAGGCATAGCCACACCCTCTTTGAAGTCATTCAGCCCATGGAAGGATGGGTCATCCACCCACTTTGGCTGCCCTCCCCTCTTTTATGTGTTGTCACTCATGCTTAGTTCATGGTTGGTGTTGCAGAAAATTAGGAAATTCAGTAGTTCCTTCTTGGGCAGCTTGAAATGTTGTTGTTGTTGCTACATACCATTTATATTTCACCCTTTTTCCTCTTGGAAAGAACCCAGAGTGCCTTATATAACTCCATTTTATCCTCACAACAACTACCCCGTGAGCTAGGCTGGGCTGAATCCTTGCAAATAGCTTGGCCACCTGAATCTCCCAGAAAAGGAAAGGATCCTTATCTTCCATAACACACCCATTTACAGCTTGGAACCAAGCTCGTGCTGGCAAGGCTGGATGCCTGTATGGAAACGTGTAATAGTTTTATGCTATTCAGTCAGCATGATTATGATTAATTCCACTGGGCAAATTCAGCTTTAAAATATCACTCATTCAGTAGCTAGATTGTCTCTTGCTTCAGAAGACACATGGTGAATTGCTGTTATCTTTTGAGGTTTATGGAAGAGCCTTGGATGCAGGTGTCGTCTCCCACATATTTTATTAGTATTCAGTCATTTCTGTACACAGCTTCACATCCCAGGTAATTTCCCATCAATGTTCAGATCGGGTTCCTGATAAGATGTCCTGCTATGCCTGATTGTAGATATTGAATATGCCACTATAGGTAGGAAGTGGCAGGTGGGCTGCGGTAAGAGAAAGATGCCAGTTAAGGAAGCTTCCTGTAGGCTCTAACACCAAAAGGAACTGGGTGATTCTTAGGTGGAAGAATACAAAATCCATTATTGTATCAGAGTTTTATTCTCAAAATATTAGCCAATAGGTAATTGATGCCATGAAAGTGAAAGCACATGTCTCGGATTTAGTTCTCATGATTAAATAAACAGGGAAGAGATACTTCTGGCTTGGCTTGATTGTCCCACGATTTCAGCATGCCTTCATTTCTGCTCAAATTTTTGGCCATCAGGAGAAGAGGGTTTTTTCCCAGATTTGCGCATGCTTTCACATAAATTCACTCACACACACACTGGATGGTTCACAAATCATGACATCCCACATAAGCCACATTTGGCAGCTTGGTTCTGCAAGCAACTTATAGTGTGCCCAAGGTGTGATCCAGTTCAACATACATTGTTCACTCTTTGCCTTCCCCTCAGTTCTCTAGGCAGTATCTTGGTGGGAACAAGTTGTTTCTCCTCACTATGAACAAGAGCCATTTTCACCTCTGTCTGGCTTTTTTTTCCTCCCAGGAATTGCCTTTTTCAGTTTCCGGTCTGGCAGCCACAGACGGCCTTCAAAGAGCCCAGCTGGCATCTTGGAGGGACTTCTGTGGCTGCAGACTGATCTCTCATTTGTTTTGCCCTCCTAATGTGTGCAAATATTTGCACTCAGTCTTGCACAAGGTTTGCGCTTATGGAGGTTCGCTAGTGGGCAGCCTTGCCTGGACAGTGTCCAGCAAAGTACTAATTCCCCCAAAGCCCCCAGATGCTCTTTTTTCCTCCTTCAGTTTGGCAGCTGTCAAAAGGCAAGCTGTCAGTCCAAACCAAAGTCACAGGTGATCTTTGCTTGTAAAAGGGCAATGGTAGGATTAAAAATCCTTCATGGCAAGATCCTCTTGTGTTGTTGTTTTCAGCTACAATGTACATAGGGTGTTTTCACATTTCTACTTGTTCCTGGGAATCTAGTTGCTTGGGATCATGGAAATTGTAGCTCATAGTTTTTTGAAAAGTATGATGAAAAGATTTGACGAGGGTTTTTGAAAGAGTCTCCGTGCCATGGTTCCCCATGGTTTCTTGGCAAGGGTATATGCATCATTGCTTGTTATTCTAGAGAGACTGCCCATTCTCAGACTCCTGTTAGTATTTTTAGTTGGTAGACTTTTGAACTATTTCTTAAAGATTGTAAGTAATGAAGGGAAGCAGGAGCAAATGAATCTTAAAAAATAAGTTTACAACTGTAGACGGTCCCTTCAAGGTACTCCCTGGGCACTTTGAAGGGGTTGTCAGTGGCTGCCAAAATGGGGCCTGACTCCCTAGCTGTCTTTTACTATCTTCTATAAACTTAACTTGCAAAAAAAGGGGGAACTTCATGGTTGAGAGGAGAGGTTAGCAAACTAGCTCCAGCCACCCCCAGTTGCTGCTTGGGCACTTAGGGATTGGCTGGCACTGGCACTGGCACAGGTTGCATGTCTTACTGGCTGCTGGATTGGTCACCTGGGTTTTGATGACCCAACTACCCATCACAGGCAAAACAACCCCTTGAGCAGCTCATGGTTCTCAGGGTGACATTTGAAATCGACAACAACCACCACCCTTCATGAGTTACCTGGGCTGGGCTCATGACAACACAACAACCAACTATGACTTGTTGCCCATTGTGGGTTGTAATGTTCTACAAACCAGATTGTTTGTTTGTATTTTCCTTTTAATATTACACACACACACACCCACGGAGAGGGAGAGGAAAGAGGGAGAAAGGGAGAAGGAGACTAGGTTAAACACTGAAAGCCCAACATCTTAAAAGCATATTATCCAGCTGTCGTGATCATTGAAACAGTTGCACAAAGTCTTTATGGTCTTTATGTGAGTTTTCTCCATGTAATTCTGTACATGAGAGAGACTGCAGGGAGGGAAAACGGTCAGGTCGCACGTGTCAACCAGCACTTCAGAATCTTTCTTTTTGTGATATGTAGGATTGAAATACTTCCAATCATCTCAAAGAGTTGGAAGTAATATTACTTGGCACGGTGCCAAAAGTCTGAGCTTTTGGGTTTGTCCTCTGTTATGGTTAAACTGTCAGGACTGGTGATAGCCCAAGAATAGCTTAATGTCTCTGGAGTCAATATTTATGATTTATGAAGAACAAGTGAGGCTGCTTTGTTCTTGGGCAATGACAGCCTGCTTCTTTTAATTGTTATGCCTTATACATCTAAAATGCAGGTTTTCTTTAAAGAATATGCATCCTTTTAGATGCATAATAAAACAAAGAATCAAATAGGGTCACTTAGTACTTAGATATTCTCTTTATGTAATTCCTGTTTAAGTCAACTTTAACAAAGATATGTTTTCACCTTGTAATTTTTTTCTTACACCTTTTGAAAAAGCAAGTTTGGTTATCCGTGATGTTTTTGTTATCACTGGGTCAAGTCTGGCAACAAAGATGGGAACATACTCAGATGAATAGGGATTGCATTTTAATTCCATCAAAAATGAAGTGAATTTCTCTCTTAGAACATTCAAGTCAGATAAGAGTACATCATACAGTATTAAATGTACTACTTTTAAACAAGACAATTAAAAGAATAACCTTCAAACTTTCTCTGCGACTTTCGGTCTCTTATCAGTCATAGAAATGTCAGAATCATAATGCATGTACTCATGAAGATGTTGAACTATGAAGAGGAAGCTTCTTTTTGCCATTATATTTGCTGGAATGGAAAAGATAACAGCATTATCAGTGTGTTTTTATAGTGTAACCAATTTCTCATTGCATATACTGAAATGTACTTAATGTGGTTCAAATATTAGTCCAGCGATAAGAATTTTGTATTTGTGCAATAAATTCAGTATGTTGCTATGTGGCACAAATAGAAATTTCAGGTTAGTTCTGTGGGAGCTATGTAAGGGCATACTTTAGAACATAATCAAATGTGAAACTGCTGATCTTTTCACAAAAAATATGAAATATGTTCCAAAGATTGGGCTCTGTAACAGAAAACTATAATGTGACCAATGGAATGGCAGTTTAAAATCATTGTCTTTCTAAGGCCAGTCAAGGTGGTTTACAAAACATCCAAAACACAAAAGAGACATTCACATAGCAACATGTTAGAAATAACAGTAAAATCAACAATCTGAAGAGCCAAGTTAAAATGATGAGTCTTGATCCATTTCCTGAACTGCTCCAAAGGACTGTTTGTTCCAGAGTTTGGGAGCAAGCAAGTGAAGGATGTCTTCAGAGGAGCCTCACCTGCTGATCTTAGTAACTGAGCAGGTTTGTACTAAAGTGGATGCTGCATCAGAGAAGAAGCCCAGAAGCTGCTTTAAAAGTTAAAACCATCACCTTGAACTGGGGCCAGGAAACAATCAGCGACAGTCCAGGAATGCTTGGTGTACAGTTACATTGGTGTACATTATTGGTGTACAGTTTAGCATTGGTGTTCATTATTGGTGTACAGTTTAGCCTCAACCAGTTGACGCTTCCTGCCATGAAAGTGCATCAGACACGAACTCTGGACATTGTCCCAAAGATCCTCCAAATAGCTCCCCTCCCCCGGTTTCTTGCTGTCAAATGGCAAGATGTCAAGGTAAAGCAAAGGCATGGAGGATCTTCACTTGTGAGCAGTGGTTGCTGAGATTTGCAGCTGGCAAGATGCTTGTAATTTTTAAAATTTTTATCCTTTTCTTTTTCCCGAAAATCCTCAGGCAAGTGCACATTCTTCATTTTTCTCCGAACTATAGCTGCCTAGGAAAGTACAAAAGGAATCCCACCCCCTTTTTATGGTGAAAAGGTTTTGGAAGCTAGCTGTCATATATGCACGTGGGAAAAACCACCCATTTCCCTGTTGAAACTATCCCTGTTGAGGGAGTGGGATGCACTTCTACAGCTAGAGTTTTGGGGAAAGTACACAGTGTACACTACCAAAAGGCAATAGTAGCAGTAGTAGTGGTGGTGGTGGTGGAGGAGGAGGAGGAGGAGGAGGAGATGCATGGGTGTACTAGGCATAAGAAAAATGGTTAGGGTTTATCCTCGAAATAGCCATCACTTTTTTTCCTAGGAAATTCTGGTAGTGTTCTGAGCAGACAAATTAGCATTCCTTCAACTTTCAGGATCTTTGGGCAAAGCAGAGAAAGTTAAAACAATATTAAACCAATATGCATTCATCATATTAAAAATATGATCATTTTTCATTCTTGTACTTTATTGTCTGTTGCTATACAGTATACAGAGGCCCATAAGATTGATGTGAAGATTCTGAATAATGGGCAAACTTATTCCAAAACCACCCTTGGCTATTGGGCAGTATAAAAATGAAACAAACAAATAAATATGCATTCAATACTGATACATGCAAAGAGCATACTGTATTTGAAGTATATGTCCATACCATACAAAGACATCTCTAATTGTGAAGAACACACTCACTTGGAATTATGTAGATTTGGGATAGTTTTGATCTCCTTCCTTCAGTGCCCTTAGTTTAGTTAGTACATAGCATATTTTTAAATGTCTTGAAGTACTGTCCAGTGGTAATTTATTGTCATTTAGTCATTTTAACTCACTTGAAGATAGTTACCTAAAATAGTTATGTTTTCGTAAATAATATCTCTTGTACAGATTAAGATGTTGGCAAACAAACTTAGGCTCAAACCAGACAGGGCAGACAGCTTGTTGGTCAATACATGGGCCAGTCTGGGATTAGGAGCAAAACCTTTTTTGGAAGCTATTCGGAAAAACACCTTTTCTCTCTGAAGGCCAGTGATTCTGCTTGATCCAGCACTGCTCCTAGACTGTCAGATTATGGCACCAATATAAGCCATATTCCTCTGGAATTTTGAATACAACTGTACTTCTCTATGCTCTCTCTGGGACAATGTTGATTTTGCTTATCCTGCGTAGCTGTGCTACATGCTAATAAACCCTGCACATCAATATTTAGATATTATATAGATTTAAATCATCAAAATAGAAGCTTATAGCAATAAAATGACTGTATAATGAGTCGAGCGTAAATTTAGACAGAATAGTAAAACCCTGTTGTACTACTAGAAAATTGGCCACATCCTTTATGATTTAAATTTTAATATGTTAAGTGTTTATGTAGTTATGTGCCTAAAATAATTGGTGCCATAAAAAAATCTCATCCTAGAAAGCTTTTACCCTCATAAAACTTGTTCACACTAGTAGTTCTACTGATTTCAGTAAATAAGTATACATATTTATAGGCACAGTAGTAGCACCCTGCTTATACTTATAGCACTTTTAGTGTCTATTTTCGAAAGCACGTAATCATACACAAATAATTTGGATAAAATAATTTGTGGCACCAGCCCTTCTTGGCACTGAAATTGGAAAGGTTATTTTAACAGAAATGGCTGTGAGATTATTGAGAATGAGGCAGAAATGTTTTTGTGTCTAAAACTGGTCATTTTTATTACTTTTCAAAAACTTTATGGGGGTGTTTGCCAAAGCAAAGGAGCTAGAGAATTGATATCTTTGGAAATATAAAGTCTTAAATTAAGTGGAAAAAAAAGAAAAGCAATCAATGAAAATGTGTCAAAAACAATGAGGCATGACCCAACTGTTGCCTGTTTCAAACCAAGAAAGGAGTTAGTGCTCCAGACGAGGACCATGTCCTTAGCTCTGAATGCTCAATATTTCATCTGACTCATCTCTTCCTGGAAGCGACTCAGGCCACTCCTCTTCTGCAAAATGCATGGGCTTTAAAAGTGCAATTCTAAAGACCGAGTGAGAACCAGGGTGTCCAATACCAAGGGCTTGTAATTTACATTGCATTGACCTGGTTTGGGCATTAATGCCATTGTCTGTGAAAGAATGTCTACCAGTGCTGCCTGGAAGAGCGGTTGCTGCTCACTAGTTGCCCTTCAGGAATTTCTCCATCCCCATCCCCATTGCAGAGTTCCATTCTCTTCTGCTGAGGTGATTATTACACTTCAGAGGGTTGATGCAGCTTGCTGTGGGGTCCCTACTTTGATCATTCCGCTCTGGGTAAGCCCGCTAGTGGAAGAGCCTGGCTTTCTGGTGGCTCTCCCCTACTCTGACAGATTGAAGCGGTGCGCTTCGAAGAGGGCATCTCCACATAGTTCAGGGTGATTCTTCCTTTTCTAAGAACTCTCCCAGGATGATCAGATCACTTTTGTTCTGCTCAAGGAGTAACTTATTCTATATCGCTTACAGAGTTTCAGCTCCCTTCCTCCCTCCCTTCCTTCCTTCCTTCTTCTGAGATTAAATTAATGAAATATGTTTGATTTTTTTTAAAAAAAAGTTCTACCTGCTTTAGTTGCTGTATTAATTATTTAGTATCAAAAGTCTGATTGGTCTGTTCCCAAAATAAAAATTCATTCAGCCAGGTTGGTACAGGGATAGGCAGCAGTTGATGGCAGTTCCCAAGCTATTCAGCTCTTTAAAGGTTTAAACTAGCCTTTCCGAACAATAAATTGCCAGCCAATAGAACTAGTATGGTATTGGTGTAATATGATCAGAGTCCTTGAGCCTCAAAGAAGGCTTGGTAGCTGTGTTCCATGCTAGTTCAACTTTCCAAACTGTATAAAGGCATTCCCATGTAGCATGTATTACATTAAGCTAGTTTCTCTAAACTAGCCTAAACATTTCTCTAAACTAGCCCAAACGTTTCTCTAAATTACAGTATTGGATAATCAAAGGAGTGATATATTAATAATACCAAAGCTTCACAATAATAGATGTACAAGGTTACAAAATTATGAAAAGTTTTCTCTCTTCCATACTGATATTATCAAGTAATTAAGGTAAGAAGAAATTAATTCAGATTTATAGTGCTGGTCTTGGCAGCAATAATTACTGCAAGAAATAATGGTTGCCCTCTTTGCCTTTGTGCAGAGTTGCATGACTTGTAACTCGTTAGTTTGGAGTTCAGAGAGTTACATTGTTTCAAACAGACCAAGTATTTCTGTTTATATCCATGAGTGTCAATTATCGAAAGGAGTTGGATGAGGAAATATTCAGGTAGTCAGAACATTTTCGTTCTAATCAGCTAATCTGAGTAAATGAGCACAGCTCTGTAGTCTGCTCTTGAGTTCAGAAACATCTGCCTTCGTGCCAAGTTAGCCTTGCCAAGAGGACAATGAAGAATAATCCCATTTAGCTAGAGGGCAGACTGGCAGCTTTTTCAGTAGTTGAGCTTGAAGCAGTCCAGTGTGTCGCAGAATTCAAATGTATAAAACATCACAAAAGAAACCATGAGCTCAAAAGCATCACAGGAGAAAATAGAAAGCGGTATCAGTCCTGTCACCAGGCTTCCTCATTCACATTCAGAGCATCCTTCTTGCAAATTCTTGCAACAACCAAATGAAAGTTAAGCTGTTATTAGGGACTGCAGACTCATCACTGTTTGGTACAAAATAGAATCTGGATGGAGATCCTTGCCAAAGGGGCTTCTCCTTACAATTCCCAATGCAGTTCAGAGATTGTGCATTTCATTCAAGACTTTTGGATAGTTGCTTCCCGATAATTTATGCTCATTCCATGACTGCCTTTCATGGATTCCAAGACAGCAACCCAAATGGAGGTTATACCTGCACTTAACCTTGCAAGTCAAATTTCATCCCCTTATATACAGACTCTGACTTTGGGAGTTTCTTCATTGTTTTGCAAGGTAATGCAAAATAAATCAGTTCAATAAATCTATCTGCTTGTCTCCCTTCCATCCTTCATTCCTATGATGTTAGAAATGACATAAAGGCATCTTTACCTGATGTTAGAACTGAAGAATTGTTAGCTGCACAATCTGGAAAAAGGACCAGTTGAGAGAAGTGTGTGTGTTAGTTAACAGAATGCTGTTAAACATTAAAGATGATTTAATAATAAATAGTTCCAAATCTGGATCATGTATAGCTTTTGGCCATGGAGCTATTAGAGCTCTTCATGGACACAAAATAAATCTCCCACTAATATAATGAAATACTATTGTTAGCCGTGTAGGAATTGACAACAGGCGTTTCTTTCATAGCAACAACATAAACGCTGCGTGCTCTCTGGTGACCGCCAAGTAAGCCTGTGAAGCTATTGTGATGGCTTCATTTAACTTTGTTTCTTTCTTGTCTTGTAACTAAGATAATATGCCTTAGGAACCTGTGGTTGGTATTCACAGTACATTCAAACCCAAAAGCAGCTTGGGTTTGATTGACTTTGTGCCTTTGATAAAGATGAAAATATTGGACGGACACCTGCTGGAAGGAGATCTAAAAAGGTAGCAGGAAAGAAGGGAGCTAGGAATGCCCGAGCCCTCCTCGCATAATTGCACAAAGGCTAAGAGGATCCCCAGCTTCTCTTCTGTGTGGCACCAAGTCTTGCTGTCCAGCCAGCCACTGCTGTTATTTTTAGAAGTGTGGGGATGGCAATTTTGTGGTATGTTAATGATGATTTTCACTGTGCTGTGTTTTCAGTAGGGATGGGAGCACTAGTTTATTAGATTCCTACTGGGGGCAGACAAGGTGATGGCTGTCCACAGCATGCATGTGGAGCTAGAGATGTTTTGAGCCATTCTCTCGTATTACTTGGAAACCCCCCTTTGTTTTATTTAAAACATTCTTATCCCTGTTGTTTGCCAGTGTGAGATGGTTTGCAACACAGCATCTAACCCAGCCATTGCAGTTCTTAAAAACAGGAAAAGAAAAACACAGAAACCGTTTTTTTTAAAACAGTAGATTAATACGGTTAGATTAAGTGGGGATTAGCAAACTAAACTTTGATTAAGTCATTCTCCAACAATAATGGTTTTGTAATGCTTAGCATTCTCACGGGGATGAGTGTTCTCTCTGCAATGCTAGGCTACATTGTAGTTTTATTTTGAACAGTGTTTCATTTTATTGTGTTATTGAATGCCAGGTGATGGTCATTGGCTGAGCAGTAAAGATCGCTCGATCTGAGGCCACTGCACACATCCAGCTCCATAACTCTACAGCCTTCATACACTGAAAAGATAACTAGTCACTGTGTTGTACTTACCAGAGACTGTATATAGGGACCTGGCAAAGGGACCTGCTGTGAAGTGCCTCATGGCCTCATTTGGTAGCCTAACACAACTATGCCTTTTCCACCCCCATCCTCTATTACAATAAGAGGGTAATGGGCTTACTATGTTTCTGTTGGCAGGTTCACTGAGGCAGCTTATGGGAAAAGCACTATAAAAACTAAGACTGAGTAATGCTGATACAAAGATATAATGGATGCTCTGGTACAAGTGAAGGGGACCACACACCACCTTGTTTGTCACAAGGGAAGTGTGGGTGGGTGTTTTTCAACAGTGTACCTCCCTGACCCTAATTCCTCATTTTGGTTACTGTGTTCAGTTCTGGGGACCAAGATTTAAGGAAGATGCAGAAAAATTAAAAAGGGTCCAGAGGAAGACAACAAAAATGATCCAGGGTTTGGAAACACTGCCCTATAAGGAGAGACTGAGAGAACTGGGCATGTTCAGCCTTGAGAAGAGAAGACTGAGGTGGGATGTGATATCCCTGTAAAAGTACCCCAAAGGCTGTCACAAAGAGGAAGGCCAAGCTCTCTTCTTGCTGATACCAGAGTTTAGGAGTTTAGGAATTATCAAGTCAAGTTGGGACAGCCCAGCTTTAGGCTAGATATCAGGAAAAGCTTCCTCACTGTCAGAGCAATACGACAGTGGAACCAGCTGCCCAGACAGGTGGTGGGCTCTCCCACACTAGAGACATTCAAAAAGCAACTGGATAGCCATCTGAATGGGATGGTGTAAACTGGTGTCCTGCAAGAGCAGGGGGTTGGACCTGATGGCCTTCATGGGCCCTTCCAATTCTATTATTCTATGAAGCCAATGGAACATTATTGCAGGCATAATGAGGGACCAAGGCAAGCCCCAGTGTACTAGTAGGTGCTACATTTCCCCCACCCCTTGCTCCATACCAACTTTCCAGGCCACTTCAAACTTTAGAGGAGGCCACAGGCCTTCTCTGTTTTGATGCCTGCCTTGTGGAATGATCTCTATTTCAAGGTACATCTGGCTTCAACACTGGGGTGTTTTAGGCATTTGTTGAAAACAAAGCTGTTTCTATAGCATTTCCCCAGCCATGAGCTATCTTTGAACCAACTGTGTATATGTAAACCACTTTGGGATTTATTCAGATGAGAAGTGGCCTACCAAGATAAATCAATAAAGTGAAAGTGTGTCTGAGCAGGGATTTTGGGTTGTCTAGAACCAGACTGCACAGAACAACTGTGCTGTAGCAGGGCAATGCTCTCACCTGCTGCAGTGAAATCAGGATTATAAGTAAGTCTGCCTGTGTTTGTGCTCTTGGCAGCTTTTTTCTTTCAACATGTCAGAAAAGACTGTTGGAAAGCTGTGAAAAGGGTGTATTTGTATCTCATTGAAAAAGAAAAGTAAATAAACAAATGCTTGATGGAAATATTCTACTCTGCTGCCAGCTTATTAATTTAAATGATGTTTAATTTAATGCTCCCACACAAGCATTTCTAGATTATTATTCCCCTCCCTATCACCTGTACCAGCTTACTGAAGCAGAAAACCCATGCTGTTTTATTCAGGTAACAGCACTGCAGACCGTTGTGGCATCTAAAATATGCAATCATGTTTAAATTTTAATGTGGGCTATTGCAGGAGCTAATTGAATTGCCTTGAGGACTAAAATGTAACTCACACAGGTCTTGTTTCCAATTACCGTTTTCTATTTTATTTACACAGTTTAACAGGGAGAAAGGAATGAGTGCAATCTACATTTAATGTAAGTGTCTTACTGAACCATGACAGATATCACTCTGGAGATCACAGAGATATGCAGTATTTAGAAAAATTTTAAAATATAATCCATTATGGCTATGGTTGATTACTCTGGAGAGTATGTATAAAGTATATACCATTTCTGATTCAGCAATGCCAAATAATTCTAGGAAAGCAGATAAATACTTAATTTGGTTCTCCAGAAATATACATGTAGTGGATTTGATCCATTTTGATACCTTGCAGAGAACATTCCACTCTTATCACCTCTAGCAGGATCAAAGTAAGTCTAAGAGGTGACCTGCAAACCGATGTTCAGGTACTGTGCAGAAGGGTAGGGCATTGTATGATCACAGGTTCTGGTCTGTATGGTATTATTTTGTGTAGGAGATGAGTCAAAAGTACTGAAGGTCATACATGGGCTCAATACTAGCTATGCTGTAACTCTATGTCATGAATTGACAAGAATAATCAAACTTCTGCTGTCAGTTTTGAGCACTTTGCAACCAAGTCTTATTCCTTCTTGGTCTTGAACAATGGTGCTCTCTAAAAACAGGGGTGTGCCACCTGGTACTCTCAAGCCCTTTTGGCTATTTGTTTGTTATACTTCTGTACTGCTTTGTTTGTTTCTGTGCCACATTTCTGAAGCCAACCAAGACAAAAATTTCACAGAACTGAAAAAGTATATAGTAAAATATTAAAAAATTTAAAAGCCATAGTAAATAGCAACCATTGGTTATTCTATCAGTCACTTACAGAAGTAGGAATATTTTGTAATAAAAGTACTTCAAGGGCAGCCCCACCTACAACACATTGCAGTAATCCGTATGTGATGAAAGGAGAGACGGAGAGTCAAGTGCGCTTTGGGTTAGGAAGGAGAAAGCCAAGGGGATGTCAGAGAGAGGAGCCCAAAAGGTAGTGGAATTAAGGTGAGTCACTATCCTAGAGATGTTTTGGGGAGACCTGATGTACTGTGGTGGGTATTAGCTGTTAATCAGGAATTCTCTGGTTCTAGTCCACCTCTGTTCTGAACTCACTGGGTGTCCTTGGGAGATCCAACCTGCCTTGTATGGTTGTTAGGCTTAAAACTAGTTGCCAGTCTGGTTTGCATGATCAGCCCCAGGTTACTTAGTTCCCCTTCCATGCAGGTCAGAGGCTTGTTTCATGTGAATCCACTGTGGCTTGTTAACTACCCTGCAGTCATGCAGACCTGGTCAATGTAGGTAACGGACTTTACTGCACTTAAAAGCTGGATGCAATTATGTAGCAGCAGCAGCAGCAAAAAGATAGTGAGGGAAATTGTGTGGGTAAAGGGAAGAAAGGATTAATAGAGCATCTGGAAGAGAGTGGAGTGAAATGGGGTGAATGAGGGGGAGGAATTGGAAAAGACTGGTCCACAGACTGGAATGCTCTTTTCATCCCAGCCTTTAGTCCTATCTATGAAATTTTGTGTGCCTTTTATTAATTGTAGTAATATACTAATTTTATTATATTTCTACTACTCTGAAATCCTATAATCTCATGTACAATGCTATACGACCATTCGTAACCTACAGTTGATTTTTAGTTATTAAAATGTGTTGCATTAGCATTTTACTGACAAAGAACTCAGCACTTCTGACTATGAAATGCCTAAAATTTCTTTCGAACAAGCTACACTAAAGCCCTCTGAGACAAAGTAAGTTTTACTTGAAAGAGATTTGGCATGATTGCTATAAATGACATCACAATAGTATCAAGATTTAGGAGATGAAATACTTGATCTTCTGCAGTGTAAGAAAAAGACCTTTTGAAGCAGTGACCTTTGAGTATCAAGTTAAGTCTTGTAGAAGTCTGCTGGGCCCTTTAACCATTGGCACTTGCTGTTGCAGTGACTTTGATCACTAAAGTAGATTTAGAAAGGAATACATCAGTTGTAAGACCTTGGGTTCAGACTCTTTGTGTAGTTGTTCTTAAGTTCAGTTAACATATGATGGCAAGTGAGAGTGCTAATTCAGTTGGGGGATGATTTCCTGCAACTATAGGGATTGGGCTTGCTTCTCTCGAGATACAGTATTCTAAGCTAGAAAGGTCAGACTCTTAAAGTGAGCTAAAAGATGAGAAGGAGAGATGAGATGCATTACTGAAATGCCAAGGTTAACAAGCAAGATTAGTCAAGCATTTGATGATGACCAAACTGCCTCTGATTCAAGGGAAGACACTGTAGAACAAGCATAGTCAAAAGGGGGAGTTCATCTACCCAGTGGTGCATCATTAAGCCAAACATGCACTCCAATTAAACAATTTTTAATTGCCCAGAAACAGAACCTCGCTAAGGGTGCAGCTGGCCCAGTTTGGAGGAGAAGAGAAGAGAGGGATTCACTTTGGAATCAGCCCTGACATGGGTAAAAACTAACTTCACCGATCAGAGGGATCACTCCTTTGATAGATGCTACTTGTTAACAACTATATTGTTACTATATTCTCAGCCTGACTGGCAGTCTAGCTCAATATTTGCCTATATTTGAGCAGCTTTTCACTATGATCTACTGGAAAAGGAAGGGACATGCTTACTTTTCCTGTAGCAGCCTTGAAAACTTCATTTTACAAGCTCAAGTGTGAATGTGAGATAATCCATAATTTGTGAGGCAACAATCTCCCAGGAGACATAGGATCTGCTTGTACATGCCAGAATTCTCCACACAGACCAACCTGCTGGACCCTTGAACCCAGCATTCCCCAACCTGGTCCTGTCCAGATGTTCTGGACTGCAACTCCCACTGTTCCTCACTGTTGGCTATGCTGGCTGGGGCTGATGTGAGTTGATGTCCAACTATCTGAAAGCCACCATCTGGGGAAGGCTGCTCCAGCAGGACAGTCAGTGTGACTATGCTAATAAAAGTCCCTTCTGCTTTGTGGCACCACTTTCAGGAGTTGCCAAGAAACAATGCCTTGCCTCTGTTACGTCCCTGTATCTACAGAGATGCTTCTTGTGGAGCATTTTAAAATAAATTCACTGCTCACATTAGTAAGCAATACCCTTTAAAGGCTATTGCTTTATATTCCATCTGCAATTTATCTCTGCAAGCAGGAGCAGTTGCTCTAATTCTTCCTGGCTTTTCACCATCAAGCAGATAGGACGTTTTAAATCAAATGCCAAGCTATGGATGGCACCAGAGTTTGCCTGAGCCTGATTCAGTTTGAACCCAGAGGAATCTTGAGAGACAAAGACAGAGTGAGTGCAAGCTTTCCAGCCCCTGAACTTCCTTCCTTGAACTTTCAAACTGTGGACACTGCAGTCTTTTTGTTCCAGCCCCAATTCAGGCTTTGCCTTGTTACATTGCACTGAGAAGGGAGGGAAATTACAGGGACAAAATTGGATAGCAGGGAGCCCCGACACCTGATAAGAACCAGGAGGGATCGGGACGTTCACTTACCACCCAATTTCACCCTGCAGCTTCCCTGCCCCTTCTCCTCATAGCTCTATATGAGCTCATGGTTCTTTTTGTTCTCATGGAGCATAGGTACAGATACTTTGAGGTCAAAATCAGGTGCACTGAAAACTTGGCTACCATGAATTAAGCATAGGGTAGGAAGGCTGGCTTTTGTCCCCACAAACATTTTTACAGCCACAGATTTTTTTCCATCCTTGTACTAAGGAATGGTTCTCCTCAGGTTGGACTTCAGTGATTACTCACTTATTTTTACTCACTAAAATGTTGTTTACTAAATTTACTAAATCAGGTAAATTCTAAGCTAATCCAAAGGGAAAATTTGAAAGCCCTCTGTATACAAAATTGGGTTTGGAGAAACAAGCATCACATCTATTTCGCTTAGTTCTGTATTTGCTTGCCAGGGGAAATGTAAAAGCTGTGATTTGTATGCCTCTCCATCACACCCAGTTGGTTATTTATGTGTCATTTCCCATCTTCGCAAGTAACTTAGGTGCATGTCCTTAGTGCTATGTATTAATGGCTCTGTGAATAGACTAATTGGCTTTCCAAAAGTTGCTCAACTTAATGTAGGCTGCATTAATTCCCATTCCCTAGGTGAACTTTCCTTCAGATATCCCAACATTTGATAGCATTGTAATGAGGCTTGTAGTTATAGGAAAGTGAGAATTCTGCTTAAAGAGATGAAGTGCCTTCACCACAGTTAGTACTGTTAGGAGGAAACTGTTCAAATGGCTGGTTTCTTTCTCTATACAATTTAATCTGTATCAGCAGTGATTTCCAGGTTTCTAAATTGTGCTTTTGTCTGCAGCACCACAGTGCCCCCAGATATGACTCATACTAGTTTCTTTTAAGTTCAGGATGAATTTAAAATTAACCCACAGTCCAAAGCACACAAACACATGCTCTTAACACTGCAGAAACAACAGTTGTATAAAATGGCAGGTATAGAAGTTTGGTGTTTGCAAGCATCTAGGGGTTGTTCTTTGGATTATATTTAAACACACTGCAGCCTTCTTGGAAATGTTAGCTTTGTCAGGGCTGCTTTAAAGTTGGAATTGGGATTATGTATAAAAGAAAAGATTGTGTGGAGGCAAGTGCTTCATTGCTGGCCTCATATCTGAGTGATTCAATTGGCATGTGTATCCATTGGCCTCAATCTGTTCTTAAATATCTAGCTGGGAAAATGTATTCTTTTGGGGAAAGGTATTCTTCAGTTAGTACATAGGATTGCTTTTTAACTTATTAATAAATACACTTTGCAAGTAATGGGCATTGAAATGCTGTGTCTTTGTGTGGAAATGATAGTCAACTCCCTCATAAATTGCAGTGAAAACCAGAAGGGCACTGTTACTGGGAAATTACTCTGCTGCTCTGACAGACATGAAGTTATAGCATACAGCATATTACCGATTTCATTCAGTTCTTTTTTATCAATGGAATAAAGAGCTCCTCAGACAGTGTTGGAAGCTGGTCTTTTCCTGCTCATCTTTCTCCTTCCAAGCCAATCAAGACAAGAGGCTTCTAACTATTATGCTCAGGTCATTAGCAGAAGACAGCCATCAAGTTAGGAACAAAGCTAATTAAAGCGATTACCACTCATGTCAAGAAGTCAATTCCAACTTGAATCCCCATCCTCCTTGTCCAACAAAGTAGAGTTAGCTCCCCCACAATAGAGAAGTTCCCATCTGGGAACACTCAACACTATTCAATTGGCCTGCTGTCTTTATCAAAGGTCAGATGTCAGGATTAATTATGTTACATCACTCTCCATCTGGCCCTTTCTATTCAACAGTGCCTGCCCCCGAACCGGAGGTGTTCAGAGTCACTTGGTTTATCTTCAGGCATACTAGCATTTCATTACACCCAATAATTCAAAAACAACCAATTCTTTCAGTTCTTAGTCAGATTCTGAAGTATGCTGTATTATGGGAGAAGATGGCCCAGTTACTATTCACACACAGAGACATGGGGCAGAGGGAACTGTGTTTTACAATTTGCAAAAAGTAAAAAGAAAACCTCCACAGAAGCTAACAAATACATCTCCATACTGCCAGAGTCACAATGCTGAGACCCATTAGATTTGCATTGATGTCAACTCCTTGCTTCCCAACCCAGTGCAAATGCTAGTCTTAAGAATTTATTTAAAACTTTTATAGACAGTCCATCTACTGGCATCTCAGGATGGAATCCCCCTTCAACCTCAACAAGATGCTTGCCCATCCTTAATCATACTGCATTTATACAAATCTACATTTCAGCCACACTTATGATATTGTACAGAGCTCTGGTCACCTAAAAAAAGGCTCTTGTAGAATTGGGAAAACCTCAGAAAGGGCAACTAAGGGGTCAAAGTAATCCCCCTGTGAGGGAAGGTTACAACAGCTGAGATTGTTTAGCTTAGGAAAAAGGCAAGTAAGGGGATAGAGGTGCAAGGAATTGTCCATGGCATGGAGCAAGTAGAAAGGAAGGGATTTTTCCCCTTTCCCATAATATTAGAACACAGGGTTGTCCCATGAACCCATGAAGTGCAATATTCAGGACAGACAGATGGAGTGCAGCTGTGGCCACCAAGTTGGATGACTTTAAATGGTGATTGGACATAAGCATGGAGGAGAAGGCTCTTAGTGGCTACTAGCTACTTTCAGAGATAGTATGTCTGTGTATAAGCAGTTGCTGGCCAGCTTGGGCGTGGGAATGCTGTTGTACTCATATCCTACTTGTGGGATCTTGTGAGCAGGTGGTTGGCCACTGCAGGAACAGATTGTTGGACTAGATGGACCCTTCATAGAATAGTAGAGTTGGAAGGGGCCCATGAAGGCCATTGGATCCAACCCCCTGCTGTTGCAAGACACAAGTTTATACCATCCCACTCAGATGGCTGTCCAGTTGCTTTTTGAATGTCTCTAGTGTGGGAGAGCCCACCACCTCTCTAGGCAGCTGGTTCCACTATCAAATTGCTCTGACAGGAAGCTTTTCCTGATATCTAGCTTTGGTCTGATCCAACATGACGCTGACATACACATGGTGGGCATGTCATGAGCAGAGCCAGTTGGAGCCAGGGGTCAGACTAGGGAGACCCCTTCTGACTCGCTCTATTTTTATGTTTCTATGTTGTTTTGTTCTTAATCCCCTCATAAGTAGTAATATTTCTGCCAGAAGAGAGGAGTATCACCTCATTGGCTGGTCCACACAAAGTTGATGGAATCAGCAGAGAACACTGGACTCACCTTTTTCCAAAAGCACTGTTTGATGTTTCCCTAGCCATTTCATGGGTGAGGGTGCAAATGAAAGTGTTTTCTAGTACAGTTTTCATTTGCAATGGACCTCAGAGGCATAGGTCCCAGAGAAATTGATTCTGCACTTATGAGCAGGTGCCTCATCAATATGGAAGTGCCTTACAGGAAGAATACAGTGGGTGGTGACAAAAGATTAACATGGTTCAGGGACATAAATGCCATCAGTCTGAATTGTATAATGCAAGGTGACATGGAAGGACAAGTTACAATGGTTTCTATCATAAAGGACTCAATTGATGGTAATTTATAACGTGCAAAAAAAAGGCGGTGAATCCAGTTTTCCTTGTGCCTACAGATAAAATGAGAATGCAAAGATGCATGTCAGTAAGTGGGGTGAGGGGACCTATGGATCCAGCTTGCCCCAACGGGGAAGCGCCTTAGAAAGGAAATACATGGATCAGACTCCAGGTTTGGCACGCTGAATAAGACCTATTATCCAAACGCAGTTTAATGCATGGGTTTAGTTCTGTTGTAATGCTGTCATTATAATCAAATTACAGGGTGGGTGTGGGGATTGGCAGGCTAGCACTGCTTTTACAAGTACAAGAGCTGCCTTCCCAGATCAGGCCAAAGGTTAGTCTAGTCCAACGTTCTGCTGCCAGCAAAGGTCTGACCCTTGGCTCTGAGAAGCTCATAAATGGGGCAGGAAGGCAGCGGCCCCAGCATTTCGACTTGTGTCGCTTTTCACAGGACTTGATAAAGGCAAACGAAACATCTGCGATCGTGTGCCTGTGTCATCTTTACATGATGCTGCATTCCATACCACGTTTTACCAGGCTGGTTTTGTGTCAGATTCTATTCAGTTGCTACAGTAGCTTTATAAAATATATCCTTTAAAAAAGTGTTTTGAACAGATCAAGCTTTGTCAAATACTAATCTCTTCTTATTCTCTCTCATCCCTCTGTTTCTCAGAGTTACATACATGGAAGTAGCCAGGCCCAATTTGTCGCAGAGTCTCATATTATACTGCTCCTGAGTATCCTTCAAATGTTGATGGCTGGAACAAGGCAAGCTAAAGCAAGAGTTCACTATTAAATGAAATTGCATTGGCAGTGAATATCATTGAAGTTTTGAACAGGTATTACATTTCCTGCCTGTTTACTGTATGAGCAAGATCAACCACAATAGTTTTGCTATTTGCTAGTAGAGAAAGCTGCAGATCTTTTGGGGTTCTATACAGGGATTTCATTTTCTAAATCCTCACTTGTTTGCTGATGTTGTGCTATATATTTATGCCTTCATATCAGAAACCAGACAAGTCAATAATGCACTAAGAATTAGTTCATGGTCTCAAAAAAAGTGGTGATCATCAGGTAATGAAGATTTTATCTGTTTAAAGAGCTGGTCCCTGCAGAGACACAATACAGACCTGAAATAATGATGCAAGACTCAGATTCATAATGTGCACTCAATCATGTGTATTACATAGACACACACAGAGCGTACTGTATGATCCAGTGCAAACCTCTATGCACTTCTGATACCCTTTACTTACAATCAGCTGACTGTTAAACATAGTGCATGTGTCACATAGGCAACACAAAATGGTGAGAGTGTGCACAAGTAGGTGCAAACTGCATTTGTCTGTCCTTCTCCTTTACTAAGTTCATGAGTAAAGTGCTATATATGGTTCACAGGACTGGGCTCCAAGTTTGCAAATTAAAAAAATCTTTGATGCAGAGAATTAACCCAAGTTACCTTATGTTTGCATAAGATTTTAAGGTAAATGTTTACCTGTGTATTATGCTACAGTGAAAATTTTACCTAAAGTCCATATATATATATATATATATATATATATATATATATATGGAGAGAGAGAGTCATTAAAAATATGTTTTATGCTCCTTCCCAATATTTTGCTTAGCTAATAGTTGCTGCCCATTTTCACTACTAGTAAAATATAGGTACATTGAAAATACTTTACAAATTTCGGATGGTTTTAGAGTGAACGAGTGAGTGAATGTGTCAGTAAGTGTACATCTACATACCCTCTGGACAAAACCCTGTTCTCTTCTCTCTTTGTTGTACAGGCTTTGCGTGACTGAGATGCTAGTGAGTTCCAGGTTGCATAGTGGATCTATGGATTGGGTTTTTTCCCCACAAGGTCACATTTCAGACATAGGACTAGATGACCACAGTGAAAATCTCAATGTAGGGCTGGAAGCTGGGTATGCTTCTCTTTATGTTCTGTCATAGAGTAGATCAAGTTTAAGCCTAAAGTAACAGTGTAATTAAATACAATCGAATTTAGGTTGGTTAACCCAGCCTCATTATGAAAACTTATTTAACCTTCAACTACCTTCAATGATAAAACTAACCATTATCTACAAAAGGGGTCATTTTTGACCCCAGGCAAAAGTCCCTTAAAGAGACCAATGCTGCGTATGAAAAGGCTTTTTCTTTGGTAGAGTGTTTTTCCAGAAATCTTGAATGAGCATAAGAATTTATTAATGACTTCATCTAGCAAAGGTAATTTAAGATTTAATCTTTTCTGGAGCCATGCATAACAATACAATCTGTATAGTAATGCTTGATCTATTGACCTTCAATCCTCATAACATTTGTTTGAGGAATACAGAGTTTTAACAAGCTTTAAAGAGCTTTTCCTCAATGGATTTTAATTCCGTTTGCTGAAGGCTTTAACTCAGACCCTTGGCTTTCAAAATAGACTAAGATGAACTGTAGTTATCATTTTCTGTGCCTTTTTTTGGGTGTATAAAAGTGCCCGACAAAACTATAATTATACAAACTTTGGGGCATTTTGTAACCCAGGGATATTTTAATTTATTAAAGGAAAGCTGTAAAAAGCAGAAGAGGACAAGTTTTACTGCACAGTTTTTGTCAATATTCTAGAAGGACTAGAATATAGGTCTGCTGGTATGTAAATTACACAATGGAATGTGAGCCTTGAGAGAGGCCAGTTACCCCCAACATGTGGGATGCGGAGGCCTGGCCTGTTTTAGCAGTCTCAAGCTGTGATGGAGCAGGAGTGGCTACTAGTGCTATGTGAAAACATGATTGAAGCCCACACTAATGCAGCCACCTTCAAAGATGGGAAGACAACTCTTTGGGTATTTTGAAGACATGGAAACATGGAAACAGAGCGAGTCAGAGGGGGTCTCCCGGGCCATCTAGTCTGACCCCCGGCTCCAGCCGGCTCTGCTCATGACATGCCCACCATGTGCATGTCCAGCCTATCTTTGAACACCCTCACCTATGGGTCCTCAGCGACCTCTCGTGGAAGCCCATTCCACACCCTCGGGGTCCTAACTGTCAGGAAGTGCTTCCTGGCATCTAAATGGAACCTTGGTTCCCTGAACTTCTGCTCTGTCGGAGCGCATCCTGCCTTCCTCTGCAGGGAAGAACAGGTCTCTACCCATCTCCATGTGACATCCCCTCACATACCTGTATGTCGCCAACAGATCCCCTCTGAGTCTCCTCTTCTCCAGGCTGAAGAGACCCAGTTACCTCAGTCTCACCTCATATCCCATCCCCTGCAAACTGGCCACCAACCTTGTGGCCCTACTCTGCACTGACTCTAACCTGGCTATATCCTTTCTGTAATGAGGGCCCCAAAACTGAGCACAATACTCCAGTTGTGGGTGCACCAGAGTCATAAAGAGTGGTAGTAATACCTCTCTCGATCTAGAAGCCACACTTCTGGCTATGCAACCAAGGGTGGTGTTCACCCTTTTGACCACTGCCACACATGGAAGCCACACACCTTTTTTCCATTGCTTAGTCCTCTTGCATTAACCTGAGCCTTTTCTTCTGAGGACAAAGAGTTGAAGTCCCAGTGCATGGCAAATCTATCGCTCAAATAGATTCTGATCCTTATATAGAGTTCTTTCTAGTAATGGTCTGCCTCATTCTCAGAGAACATTCCCTGTATCACAAAAGAGTATTGACATCCCTTAGTTGTATGGAATTGTGGATGTGTTGCACTCTTGTGGCAATATAACTTTATTTCTTTTTCTTTTTTTCTTTTTCTTTTTTTGGACGCCATCACAGTGAGTGATGGAATGACTGGTCACACTGTTGTCTTGCTTCCCTGTCTCAAAGGTGATCATGTGACCATCACAATTCCAACATCATACTTTACCATGTGCACAGAATACATCCAAATGTTAGGATATCACAAGTTTTTATGTATGGACTGAAAGCGCACTGGGTCCTAAGGTCAGTTGTGTGAGCTTCTACCTTTATCAATATGTCTAATTGTATTGGCTCTTTAGAGGACAGTCTTACCCCATTGTCCAAAATCTGACTTCCACTGAATATCACAGAGCAAAATACATAACCAAGTAGCTGAGCTACTGAGGCAATTCTTTCTTTTCTCAACTTGGCACACCATTCTCACAGCTTCCTGGCTATATGCATTATTTAAACTAGCCAGTCCACTCGTAATATTGATAGAACAAATAAAGGCACATGGCATCTTAATCCATCTTCCAGGATGGTTTTATCTCGTGGCTCAGTACTGTCAAATTGAAATTTGGAATGCAAAGAGATTTCACAAGCTGTGTAAAGTCTTATGTATGGACTTTTACAAGTTAGGCTCAGAAGAATGTGTTTCCATCATCCTCTTATTCCAACAATAATTATTAACTGCTCCATTGGTTCGTTGTTTTATTCTTTGATTCAAAACAATGTGTAGAGTAAGGAGAAAAGTGACAATTATCTGTTTCCTAAACATCATTATTTAACAGATTTTTTAAAACCAAATTAATATAATTCTTCTAGTAGCTTAGTTTTTTCTGGCATCAAAAATAAGTACTCAATTCAACTACTGCTGGGCACACATAAGTCCCATTGATTTCAGTGGAAAATGCATGTGTGTGTGTGTATTATTTCATTTGAAATCTGCTTGACTTAAAATGCTTATGTATGACTAGATCATACCCAGATCCGTATTACATTGTAAGCCATCCAGAGACAATTAGTATAGGATGGGATAAAAATAGCCTAAATAAATAAATGGGTTATTTCCAGCTGTATGATGATTAATAATGTTTGTTTTTGTGTGATCTGATATCATTATAGAGAGCATAGCAGGGCTTGAGGATGTATAGTTGCATGCACAGCCTAGTGTCAAGATGTACAGGAAGACTGCTTCATAGACATGACCACTCCAACATTTGATCAGTTTGCATTTGGATGTGTCAGCCAGAAAAACAACCTGGCCATCTCTTTCCCACTCCACCAAGTGACATTGCTTGAAACACATAGATGGTATTACCTTTTTCATAAAATGTAATAACAGAAAAAGCTATGCTGTGGAAGAACTATCTTTTCAAATATCCATCTTCTGCTAGTGGCTAGCCAGATTCCCCTGGGAAAAGCATAAGCCAGGCATGAAGATAGCAGTTCTGCTATTCTCTTTCCTCCCAATGAGAGGCAAACTAAATCCAAAAGTTCCTCTTTGTGATCATGGCTAAATGGAAGACTGGCTGCTTTGGATAATTGCTTTAAATCAACTTTCCCATTTTGAAATTCATATCTTTCTTGGCCAAGCAAGCTTATCAACTAATTGTTGTAACCATTAACACCTACTGGTTTGCAGCTGAATAGAGCCCTTATGCAACCTAGGAGCACAAATATATAACTTCTGGCCATGCAGATCCCATGCATTGCAGAATCTTTTGCTTTCAGACAAGGCAAAACATTTGCTCAGCCCTCTGTGTGTTCTGGAACCAAGCAAGGGCACATATTCCAAAGCTGTGTTTCGCCATTTTCCTTAGCAAGGACTGGTAGTGATTGGGCAAAAAGCATTTCAGTCAAGTCCTGAGCTGTTGGGATAATGTCTGCATTACCTTTTGCTGCTGGTTTGGTATATTGCTCTTCATTGTTGAACTGATACATGCTTAAATTCTAATGAGCAGTATCCAGTACAGCCACTCCATATCTGCACATGTTTGTCCCATTGCCAGCAGAAAAGAGAGCTGTTGGTTCTAAAGGCAACCCTAGAAACCAGCAGATATGTTTGCTGCTTGTTAGCAGAGTCTGCTACTGTGACCTCTGCTAATTGGTGTCCTTCCAGCTCAGACCATTTCTGCTAATTTTAGATTAATTTGGGTTCCAATTGCTCTAGCAGTAAGTCCTGCTGCCATGCAGTCACTCTTGGATACTGCCCAGTAATTTTATTTGTGGAAATCGTTGCATTTTCTTATCCTGGTAGCCATCCTGGCACACTTTAGGTGTATGGTAAGAAATAAATGTTTTACAAGCCTGCCCCAGTGTTGTGCTCCTTGCATTCTGGGTGTGTAGAGTGCCTCATTCTGTGCCAGTTCTCTGCAGCTTCGCAGGATCTATGGAATTAAATTGCTCCGTCAGCATTTCTGCTGCTCTGTGGTGAGTGCAAAGGGGCCCAGATGAGGAAGCAGAGCCAGTGTTTCCACGATCCTTCATGTGCTTCTAGCAATGAACCAGACATGTGGAAAGCAGCCTCCCAGCATTCCCTGGGATTTGTGCCAATATACAACCCTGTTTGTAATTGCCACTAAAAAGCCCTTGCCCATGCTGGTGATTCTGAGAAAGGGAATACTTTTGGTGCCCTTGGGCTGTACTCCAGCTCTGTCAGCACTGGCATACCAATATCCTTTATCTCGAGAGGCAATGGGCAGAACAAATAAAAGCACATTATGTTGTGTAACTGTGCCAGCACATGGAGAAGTTTTGCTATTACTTCCCAAGCATAAATCTGCCCCATTGGCAAAGATTTTCAGTGGCAATCCACAATAGGTGCAACCAGTTGGGGCGGGTGTTGAATATATGCTTCATTTCACTAGCAAAAGCTTCTAATAGCCCTTCAATTTTCTTGACAAACTGCTAGTTTAAAGCAGTTCCCAGGTAGTGCAGAATTAAATCTGTAAACGTACATGTAAGATGCTATCAAAGCTTGCTGCCATAAGCTTATAGGAATTGCCTTCCCGCTTCTTCTGGCAGTTCCATCTAGCAGGTTTTGTACAATATGAGCATCGTGCCTGTCTCATTTGCATCAAAGAAAATCCAGAGTAATTCTGTCAAAGTGTTTTCATTTGGACCTGTCTAAAGCATGCTTAAGGGATAACGAGGCTCAGCAAGTCAGCTTCCTACTGTCCCACATCATTTTAATAGGCAAAATTGCCAAAGTGTGGCTTCTGTTCCCTGCAATGGAATGGATTGGCTCCTACTGCCAGATTTGTTTGCATGCAAAACAGTTGAGGACAGGTATTTTCAGGGGAAGCAAAATTAATGCTGAATGCAATTTGAGAACTGTTTTTAGATTTGGATCACTTTTAATCTGTCATTATAACAACAGTACAGTGTCATTTTTCTCAACATCTGTTCTCATTTATCTTAAACTAGCAAAGCCCTGGTTTTCTTCCAGAGAGCAACAGTAGCTTGTTATCAGGTACAATTGAGAATGAAGCTTTATGTAGTATAAACATATTTGTCACCAGCTCAGCTGGATGATCATTGCCTGAAGGTGCTGTATGTAATTTTCACAAATAATAGTTTGCGGTTTTAGGCAGGCTCATATCAATATGCTGGGTTCCCTGAGTAGAGTAAGTTTTTAGGGCTTTTATTTTTTTTAGAAATCTGTCAATAAATCATTGTAGAATATGAAATGCATTTGAGGTACTTTGAACAAAAGTAAATACAAAACTCCCCAATCAACAGAATGAAAATCAACATAAACTAGATTTATCCAAGCTAAGTTCTGTTTTCTTTTAATATACCAATATTAAATCATTGTAGTTGTTAGGCATCAGTAATGTCCTGGAAGCTTCAGGAAATGAGACGGGATGAGTTTTTGAAATCAATGTACATGGTTACCTTTCTGTGTAAAAATGCATTGGTGATTTGCTTGCTTTGTGTATCTACCATTAACATGTAGGACAAACAAGATTTTCCCTGGACAATATAGGAAGCTGTGAACACCTTTAGAACTAGACTGCATCTCTTCTACATGTACTTGTATCTGCGGACTTGGTGGGACGATTGCAGACATAACAGAAGCAAGACATAAGTGATTTATCAGGCATGCTGGGATACAGCTCTTTGGTGTGAAATATTTGCTGCAGATGGAGAATAAATAGGACAGGGGAAAGAAAAGGATTTCATTAAGACCAACCAAGTTTTACAAGGAAAACCCATTTCAGTGGTTTGTGTGGTCAAGTGTCCCAATTAGTAGCTCTCCACCAGTAAGAATTGCATACAGCCATTCTCTGCTCTTGGGGCTCAATTTGAATATTAGCTTTGGCTTCAACTGCCCTGTTTTAAAATTAAAATTTATTTGCAATTTAGGTTGGGAACCCTCTGTTATTCTCTACTTGCCCTTTAATATGTCACCCTTCACATTCCTTGAATGTCTTGGTAAGTGAAGGGAGGGAATCTCTGCTTAATCCTCTCTTCTCAACCCCCACAGTGCATGCACCGGTGGTGCTAGAGCTTAGATAACATTCTTTATCCTGCCAAAAGCATGCATCAGTTCTCTGCACATTTTACCCTAAGCTTTGCACAATACTTTCTTCTGTTTTCTCGCACCAGAACACACAAGATTAGCAACTGTAATCTGTGCTGTTTTCATACTTGCTGTTGCAATAACATTCCACTTAATGCGGCTCAAGTAATAAATATTTTCTTTATCAAAAGACTTTACCATTATAAGCAATGTATTGCTAGTACAGCAAGTGATAAATTTGAAGGTCATTATTATAGGGATTTACAATAACCTGCAGGGCTTTTTCACAATTAATCCTCTTCTAAAATACATTTTAATGTAGATAAAATGTTGGTAACTAAGCTACTAAAGCTATTCAGTTTTCTAATTAGATATTTTAAGGTTAGGTTTAGCATGGAAGCATCTTACTCTGTAGGTTCAGCTTGAAAAGTGTCTGTGTACAAAACAACTTCATTAGTTATCACCTTTGATATACATAGGACTTTACATAATAACATAAACAAAAAAAAGGTAGATCTCTGCTTTGCATTTTTTTTTCGTCTAAGTTCCACCAGTGGGGAACAAGACAGGAAGGGAGCTAATGAAGGGAAAGCGGAGAGTGAGTGACACATCTTCCCCTGAAACTCTCTCAAGGGAATAATCTGATTCAGAGACAGAAGAATCTGCTTTGGGGTTTAGTCAAGTTTTGGATTGTGAGGGTGCCCAGTTTTGCAGTATAGGGTGCAGTCCTTCTTCTTCTCCTGCTGCCAGAGCCAGCCTGGAAACCACAGCTGACCCACTCCAGTCTGAGGAACTTTCTTTAATAAGGGGCAGGGTTCTGCCCAAGGCTGTCTCTAGGTGAGGTTGTCAACCGAAACGGTAAGAGGAAAAAGAATCAGTGAGGTGGAGTTTTCAGATCCAGACCAGGTTTTCTCGTAGAACTGGACTGACACATGAGTCCAGCTTTTTATTTAAACGTCATTTTAATTGTTAACAATATTTGCTTATTTATCTGGCCAGGGCGACTTCTTTTATATTGTTATTTATTTTAGATTGTTAATTTTATATTGTTATTTTTGTATTTTATTGTATTTTATTTTATGCTGTGAGCCGCCCCGAGGCTTCGGCAAGGGGCGGCATAGAAATGTTTTAATAAATAATAAAATAAATAAATGAGGACCTCCAGTTGCCACAGTTCTGCATAAAGCCAGTGCATGAGCAAAGCGGTTGGTGGCTACAGGTCACTGATCCCAGGCATGCTTTTGCTGAGACTACGAATTAACCACCGTAGTATAAAGTGCTGGCTCTGGCTGGATTATCTGAGTTTAATTGAACTTGATGCACTAAGGACCCTGACCTGTGGATTCTAGTGGGCAGCTCATGGTTTTCATCCCACTGTACGAAAGGAGCTCACTGTGTCTTTAATACTCAGTGGGGTTTCTGATGTTGTGAGGAAGCTGGTCTCGAGAGTGATGAGGTGACTGTGAGGAAATACAAATATAGCCTTTCCCAGCTTAGGACCCTCCAAATGTGACAGGCTGCAGCTTCTGTCACCCGTAGCTACCATGGCCAGGGACCATGCCATCCGGGAATGTTGTTGTAGGCCGACATATTCAGAGGGCACCAGGTTGCAAAAAGCTGCACAGCTATGTGCAGATGTTCCATTGCAATCAGAAATGTGGGTTGAGAGCCAATGACAATTTACGCCATTTACAAAGGTGATGTTTTGGACAGGGTTCTGAAGAGAAAGAGAGAGAGGTGTCACCATATAAATCATAGAATCATAGAATAGTAGACCTGGAAGGGGCCATGAAGGCCATCAAGCCCAATCCCCTGCTGTTGCAGGACACCATATTACACCATTTTTTGGACTTAGAAGCATGAGGACAAATTTTCAGGAACGGGGGGATATAACAGAAAATAAGGCATGGCAGGCCAATTAAATGGAAGAATAGGGAGAATAATGCAGCCTTAGAGATTTCGGGAGTAAGTGTTTTCCTACATGCCAATAAGCTTGGATGAATGTGAGCTTTTACCACAAAGTATTTCTTTCTTCAAAGAACAAATAAATCAATGTTTTATCACCTCTACTTCACGTTGTTGGGTTGTTTTTGAAATCATAATTGTGTATCCGTGTCTCAACTTTTATTTTGGGTTCTCATTTTCAAGCTTTTCAAAACCTATTTTCTCCAACCGGTTTGATTGGCACCTTTCTAAGTAGCCCAGGTGTTATCTCAGAAAAAAGGAAAGATCTGAAGATCAGTGGTCTGTCATCCAGTCAGGTGTAGTTCCGTACCTTGCTTGTTGTAGCTAGATTAGGCTGAAATGGATTTAAAATCTTTACCTTCACGGATCTGATGGCTTTAGATAGAATGTCAGTTCTGAGCAGCAGAGATCATCAACAACAGTCAAGCTTCATAAGAGCTTATATTTGAGGTGGTTCCTTTAAAAACAACACCACAGATAAGCCTTTAGGTGAGAATTTTACTGCTTAAGAGTCCTACTAGAATTATATACACATTGGTACCATCTGCAGCCAGATAACAAAAACCCTCAGTATCAATTCCACACTATTTCACTAATTCTTCTCTTCTAAAATAGTGGCACGAAATGATTGAATACCTGGTCCTGTTTTTCTGCAAGTCAAGGATACAGATGTGAGCTCCAAGTAAATTCACTAGGAATACTGAAAGCTGTTCTCTTCTGTTTGAATATAGGAATGTATCATTTACAGTCCTGGGAAATAACTGATTGCTAAGAGAACATTTCAAAGAGATGACTTCCAGCAGAAAGTTTGCTTGAAAAAAAAAGAGTGAAGTGCAGAACATTATTCAATGGAAATATTCATGCTTGTGATTTCTATACTTATGATAATTTAACTTGCTTCAATGTTGCTCTGATACTTGGAAAGCAATGGATACAGTTTTTTTTTTTAATTTACCGTATTTTTCGCTCTATAAGACGCACTTTTTTCCCCCTCAAAAGTAAGGGGAAATGTCTGTGCGTCTTATGGAGCGAATGTGTGTGCGCCCGACGCCCGGGATGCAGGTGACAGTTGTGCCACTCAGGGGGAGCGGTGAGGAGGACGGACTGCCCGGGAAGACCTGCGGAGGAGGAGGAGGAGCCGCGAGCTTTAACCCGCCAGCCACACAGAGAGACGGACTGCTCACCCTCACCGCCCGGGAAGACCTGCTGCCGCCGCCGGGCCACCGGGAAGACCACTGCTGGCACACTGCCGGCTCAGCTGCACCACACCTAGCCGGCACGCGCTTTGCACGCCCTGGTCCGACCCCCCTCCTCCGGCGCAGGTAAGAGCTGTTAATCACAGGTTGGTGTGTGTTTTCAAATGGCAACCCATCTTTTAATGAAGCCCATGGGGAAGTGATGGGGAATGTGCCTGTGATTATCAGGAAGCTTTCCATGGATCCCTCCTCTAAAAACTAGGTGCGTCTTATGGTCAGGTGCGTCTTACAGAGCGAAAAATACGGTATATGTATTATATTTACATCCCCATTTTTCCTGCAGGGACCCAAGATAGTTTACATAATCCTCTTCCTTCCCATTTTATCCTCAAAACAACACTGGTTAGGCTGAGAATCAGTAACTGGCCCAAAGTAATTCAATGGACTCCCATGAGTGAGGACTAGAACTTGGATCTCCTAAATCCTAGTCCAGCACTAAGCACTATAGCACACCAAATCTCAAGTCCTGTCAGTACTTTGGGGAAAAGCCTGACACAAGACATAGAATGTGCAGGGCTACATGAGGCCAAAATACAACAGTTAAGATATTCTCTTTATCTCTGTCCTGGTTCAGTGCCAGAATGGGTCCAGAAAGGACTGAAGCCCATGTTGCATGCAATTGGAATGATGTGGTCACTACTGCTTAACTGCTCTGTGTAACTCCTTTAAAAGCTTTTGTTTATGCGGTGTCATCTATATAACATGCAAGTAATTGAGCTAATAAGAGTGAACTGCCTTGCTCACCCTGTGGGATGACCTTTGCCTAGGGGCAGTGTAACCCTCAGCAAACATGATGTTGCTACAATCAACCATGGTTTCATTCAGAATAGGTTAGCTAGGCTTGTGGTTGGAGGTACTTCACTGCAATGGTGTTCTTTTATATTTATTTATTTATATTGCTATTTATATCCTGCCTTTTTCCTACAAAGGGCTCAAGACAGCTTACATCATCTCTCCTCCTCCATCTTATCCCCACAACAACAACCCTGTGAGGTACGTTGGGCTGAGAGTCTGCAACTGGCCCAAAGTCACCCAGTTGGCTCCATGGCTGAGCGGGGACTAGAACCCAGATCCTCCGAGTCCCAGTCCCATGCTCTTAACTGCTACACCACACTGGCTTTTTTCTTGCTGGAATGGGCAATTCTAGAATGTGTCATTGGAGCAGTATTGTTCTCTCCCTTGCCATGGGACTGGACAGGTTCTTTCTTCTCCCCCATGATTTTTAAAATCTGTAAAATGCTGCTGGGGAAGATTGTGGTGAGGATTTGAAGCATCACAACTATACTATGACACTCAAATCTAGGAGGCAGGAGATATTCAGACTCAGTGCCTGGGCACTATAAATGATAGCATAAGTGCAAATCAGCTGAGACCCAGTCCACCGAAGATGGTTTTCATCTCTTTCATCACACATATGTATAATGCTGATCAACTGGGACTATGTTTGGATCGAGTATTATCACTGGAAACACAAGAAACCTCGATGGCATCATCTCAGGCTGATATAGCAACCGTTTTCTTACCTGAACAGAGGCAGCCTAGCTACACAGTTAACCATACTCAAGTATCATCTTATCTGGACCAGTGCAATGGAGGGCCACAAGTCGATGATGGAGAGCCCTGCTTTTTGTGATGTTCTGGTTGCACAGAGGTTGTATATTTTGTGGGAGCAGGCCCTGACACAGTATGCCTATGCCTTGTACTACAGAAAACCAAACTTGCTGGGTGAAAAGGGCTAATGTTATCACACAGAATAATCTGAAGTTTATTTAGAACTTTTGACCTGAAAGTTATGAGCAAGCTTACCATACCTGCTCAATTCTATTAATTCCTCTAGAATCATAGTGTTTGAGGCATCACTTCAAACACTTCAAAGGCATCTAGTTCAGCCTCCTGCTAGTGCAGCTCTTTCAATACCACGGCATCCCTGATAGGTGGCCATGCAGCCTTTGCTATAAAGCTTCTAATGAAGGCGAGTCCACCACCTTCCAAAGCAATCTGTTCTGCAGAAAAGACTGTGTTTCATCAAGTAGTTATTCCTAATGTTTAGTCTAAACTCTTTTATTGTAGTTTAAACCCTTTGGGCCATGACCCACCATCTGGAGCAAAAGAATTCCGCATCATGGCCCTGTAAATATCTGTTGATCACCTCTTCATCAATACTTTTTCCAGGCACAACATACCCAAGTTCAACCTTTCTCATAGGACTTGGTCTCCAAGTGCCTTACCATCTTTAGCACCCAACCCTGCATAGACTTTTCTCCATCTTCCTTTCCTTATCCCCACATGTATCTTTATTTCAAATGTAAGCCTGTTGGACTGGGGTGTTATGACATCTTCTCTTCAGTTCTGTGCCTTTTTATTGTTCAGTGCTTCAGAGAAATGCATACAATAGTAGATGGCTCTCCAACAATGGTCCCAGGAACTTCTAATCCATGTGTGATCAATGTCAAAGTGGTTGAAAAAGTCATATAAGCATAGTGGCTTTTACTCTAGAGTGGTTCTAAATCTGAAGTCCATTACGTGTATGGGCAGGTGAGGGGCTGCTTTTAAATCAAAGCACTATGAAGCCCTCCTGTGTTGACTGTGTCCTTTACATTCTTGGCTTGTTCACTGCTAGACAGCAAACCACCACCTAGTAACTGACAGGTCTACTGAGCTAGAAAGGTGCAGCACATCAGACAGATTGAGCACTTGAGCTAGGGCTAAGTGCACTTGACTGAGGACAAATTGAAATTTTGAGGAATTGCTCTGAAAGTGAGCCGACTTTGCACAGGAACACATTCTAAGCATCCAATCTTGTAATGTGTGAATTTATAGTGATAAGGGAATCAAACATGCTGTAATCAAGAGTTATTTGAAATGCTCCAAATGGTACTCAGACTTAGCCTTTTTTTCCCTTTTGCACATCTTGCATCTGACAAAATGCACCTGTTGGTTTATGCTGCACCACCATTTGTCTGCCTTGGGAATCATTTTCATCCTGTATAAAAAAAGACTGATATGCAGAGAGAGCTCCCTTGGAGCAGGTCATTCAAGCAGTCTTTCATGATGGCAGTTTCTGTTCTGTTTCTAAGCAATGTATCTCACTTGGCATCGAAACATTACCAATTTGTCTGAGTTTTAGGATAGTGTAAATGGGGGCGCAGACCACTTCTAATATGCAGTAGCGGGGGAATTCAGATTCTCTGTAGTTCAACTGTATTCCATTCACATAAACTTTCTCTGTAAGGGATGGCATATCTCCTATCTCCTTTTGTTCATAGCACAATGTATAAAGGAGTCTCTTGGAGTCAATGGTTTTGTAACCCAGGTTGCATAGATGCCATCTACTCTTGGCTAGTTGAATCAGAAAGTATAGTAAATAGCATAACCATCAGGATGTTTTCATTGCCATTTTTGGCAGGTATTGGACGGTGGTGTTCATGTATGGGGAAAGTCCAAACCAAAGCACAGCTGTCCTGTATCAACCCGACTGACAGCATGCTTCAGCCATTGTCCTCATCTTGCTTTTAGTCAAGAAATGTTCGCATGAGCCTGAAGCTGCTTAGCCTGTGAATTGCTGCTGGCTCCTAGCTGTTGATATTCAGCAATGGTGCCACCGTACACTCATGCCCAAGGAAGATGCTACTCCTCAGCTGGTGCCAGACATTTCTGAAGGGGGATTATGCAACCATCGGGAGCCAGTGAATGGAGGCAATCTGTTGGCAGCATGCTTTGCCTCATTGGGCATGCATCTGACCTCTTCCATGGTGCTCAGGTTTGATAAAAGTTATGAATTATTACTCTGTGAATGAATAAATCCAATAATATATAATTATTGGTTGAGATTTGGACTCATTGTTGAACCTTTGGATTTAGCCTAACGCTCGTCTCCTAAAAATTAAAATGGATACTTGAGTGACTGGCTAACTCCTAGTGAGCCAATGACCTTTTATTTATTTATACATTTGTAATTTATTTGTTCGGGATATCTCAGCTCAGATGTAGCATCTGGTTTTTCAGTGAGATTTTACTTTTTCAATTTTCCAGCTGAGTTGCCTGAAGGACAAGGAGGCCAAGTGTGTGCCAGTTCACATACAATGAATGAGCAACTCTGCCAGTTTTATTTCCCTGCCTTTTTAACTACATGGCCAGAAGTCCCAATGACACTTGCATTGCTGAAGGTCATTTCTTTATTCTTTGATTTAAATAACTCAGTATCTGTGATTTTAAATCAACTTCCCTAGATCATAGCCACTACCAGCCTTTACTTCCTAATGGAAATTTAGAATAAAGGCAGCTATCTTGCAGCATCACACAAGTCACTTCTACAAGAAGCCTTTGAGGTGGATACTTGAGGATGCTTTGAAAAGTTTCATCCATAATAATTCCCAAATGTTTAGAATTACAAATTATCTGGTGGTTTCTTCAAATGGGGACTGACAATGTGCTGTATTAATTTAATTCCCAGATTTGGTACCCATTGTATCCTTGCAGTTTGTTGCAGATTTCAGAAAGTCCTTTACATTAAGAACATGAAATATGCATAAAAACACACAAGCATTATTCAAGTTTTTTGTTTTGTTTTGTTTACATCAAAGTTTATTTTCCTTTTTGGCAGTCTTTTATTGATGTTCAAAGGCACATTGGAAATTCAAAAGACAAAAAAATCTCCAGGAACTGCAAGCTGCAGCAAACGTCACATAGTCCTGATTCCAGAATTAATTGCAGAAATTCTTCTAGCTATGCTAAAGTTCAGGAGGAGTAGAATCCAGAGAGCAATCAAGGGATGGATGGAAGGGGAAACTTGTTCATTTCATTAAAGTGCATCACAGTGTTTATGATTTAGTTTAGTGTAGCTTATACAACAGGAGGTGAGGAGACCTCAGCTGGATTCTCTTTCTCAGGAACCCAAATGTTATTAGTCATTTCTGTCCACCTGAAGGAGGGCTTTCTTAGAACAAACAAGTAAGCAAACAAAAAAAGATTTAATTAATGGGGAAAAATATGGGCTGAGAAAGCTTATCTCGACACAGCACAGCATGGCTTCTTCAAGAGCTTTATTAAAGACTGAAAACATAACTGTGTTGCATTCCTTCTAACAAGACCACAGTTGGTAACCATTCATGTTCCAGATCTGCCCTTCAGGCATGCATCCCTGGATAAAATAGCTAGAAAGCTGAGAGTGTTGCTCCCTCCCTCTCACTCTCTCTTTCTCACAGAGAGAGAGAGAGAGAATCTATATAAAACAGCAGCAGGCCTATAACAGATCAGGGCAGGGAGTCCTTTGGCTAGCCACAAAGGGCAAGTCAGCAACCAAGGGATATTTATTGGGAGGTGAGATGGCAGGGACCTGAGGCTCCAGCTTCACTTTGAAATAATTTTAGCTGCCAGTAACAAAATAAAAATATATTTCAAAATAAATATCGGAGGCATTACATGTACCTAGTGGTACATTGGTGCCCCAGGAACCACATGGCCTACTGTGGCATAGTTCATTGATTTACAAAGATTCTGATTTCCAAAACAGGTATTCCCAATTATAGATACAATCTATCTATCTATCTATAGATACAAATACTTTAACGTGTTCAGAGGGCAAGTACCTCCTTAGAAGATAAATAGTCTCTCATGTGAGAAAAAAAGGGGATGCCTTTTCTTTCTTAAAAGAAAGCACAGTTGTGCTTTATAAAATCTGTTAAGGTTTTTGCTCATAGTAAATTTATGCTTATTGGAGTAACTGACTAAGTCACATACATGTTAATAAACAAAGTGCAACCCGGTATGCTTTACCTGTTAACACCATTGACCTCAGTGAAGCTTCCTTTTGAGCAGGCTTGTAAAGGATCGTACTGTGAATTTTATTTAATTAGGTGAAAAAATGGAGAGGTTCACCGTTTAAGTTCACATAAACTCATGAAGCTTGAATTTTCCTGTGAGCCTTCCTAGGTAGTAAATATGCTGTTGCCTACCTGACCTTACTTGTTACCCTTACTTGTTGCCCTTATCATGAGTTCTGAATGTCACACAGTTACATTTTTAATGTTCCCCGCCAGTCAACAAAGTAAAAGGAATGAGCCAAAGTTTAAGAAAACTAAAAGGTTTAAGAAAAACATCATCATCATCTGATTAAAATGTGGCATTGACAGCCTTTGCTTTAAGTCATGAGTGCGATTTCAGATGTTTCCCAAAAATGAAATATTGGACCATGCTACAAGAACACCTGTACTTCACTTGAACAGTGTCAGCCTCTCAGAGGAACCCCAAATTATTTAATGTTGTAAGGTTAGGAAGGTGGAGATAGCTCTTTGTGAAGTTTGGGCCTCATCCAATGATAAAGTTCTTAAAAAAAAAAACTCATCGTAACAGAAGAAGATTAAATAAGTGCCTTAACTTTCTCTTGCTAAAATTGACAGGGCTTCTTTTTGCATCCTTCATATGCAGAAGTATATGCTGCCTTATACTAAAAGTTTGGCCATCAGTTCATCAAGACCACTATTGTAGACCATGACTGAAAGCAATTGCCCATGGCTTCAGGCAAGAATCTTTCCCAGCGCTACCTGGAACCTGAGCCTTTGTGCATCCAAAAGATGTACTCTGCCACTGAACTATAGCCACTGCCTAAATCTCTTGCTCCTCCTCATTTTTTTAACACACTTAAAACATCCATGCAGAAAGGAGAAAAGAGAGCTCCAACTTAACAAAGAGCAAGTATAACTTGCTTTCTCCTTGCATTCCCATTTTTCCAACTCTTCATAACCAGTCATAAATATATTCATCTTGTAATCCTGATAGCTGAGAATAAGGTTCACTGAAATGGGAAGGACTTTCTTCTGAATAAGCACATACAAAATTAGACAGTAACTTTGAGAATTTTTTTTCAGTGATGCTTAACTCATGTCTCATGCTCTTAAACACTGCTATCTTACAGAAAGATGAATCTGCTAAAGTCAGACATTAGTTAATGGAAGGTGTTTACAGCAAGGATAATGGCCAGCAGTTGGTCTATATTTAGTTACTGTAGATACCAAACAAGCTTCTTTCTTAAGACTAGATTAGAGAATGGTAGACTCCAGAAATAGAGAAAGTTATCATGATACATCATTCTCATTTGCATTGTTGTATGCTGACTGCTTGGAACAGATGTTAATTACAGTAGTAACAGTTGCTTTTCGTGGATACATTTTCAAACAATTATGTGAATAGCCTAGGATCCTGGCAAATTAGTTTAAATTATTTTATCATTATGTGCCTGTTTGCATTTGTAAAAGCTAGCAATTAAGACTCTAAAAATGGCTAGTGACTGAAAACACTTGCCGCTGCAGTGATTTTACTCCATTCTTGTGACATGTTAGACAGATACTATCCATCTTGGAAACCTTGGTTGAGAAACAGCATACTGTGGCCTATCTAAATGGTTTAGTATGCATCAGTTAATCAGAGAATTAATGTAATTATTTTTATGCACCCTGTATCTGTCTCCTGGCAACATTCAGTTTGTACTACCAGAATCGGTACATGAGTTTTCAGGCATCTCGTAGGTTTGAGAGCTTTGCTATACTTACCTAATTTAGCAAAACGTTTGTGCACATTGAATCCTTAAACGCATTGCTGTTCTGTTTGGTTGATGTACTGAAAACTAAAAGTAGCAAAGAGGTAAGTAACAAACAAAATGTAGATTATGCATCGGAATCCCCTGGATTAATGATCTGCATACATTTACAATCTGTAAACATTTACAATCCATCAATACCTTTAAGCTCATAACATTCTAAGTTTACAGATGCTCTGCTTTGCTTTGTGAGACTTCCACATTTCTATTGTTTCCTTGACAACAATAATGTAGATGCGGCTATCACCATGGGAATGGTTCTTTTGAATGAAGCTGCTACCTCCAAAGGAGATGTTGGAAAAAGAAGGAGTAAGTTGCTTAATTTGGTAGGCTGAGTTGCCATAGTCGTGCTCTTGGCATTTAAATGTATGTGTGTCTACTGTAGATCTGCATGAAAGCTTGCCGATTCATATTTTTCTCAGCAATTGAAAATGTGTTTACTCATTTGCAAACATATTTGCATGTATTGAGGATATAACGCCACAGGCTTGGGAGCTGAAGAACTGCTCGAGCTGTGTTCTTTCCATTTCCAAGGCAACTTGCCATGCAATGTGAAGGACTTTTTTTAAAGAACCTCCCTGGGCCCTTCCACCCAGCTGTGCAGTACTTTTGATTTTGTCCATTTTTGTTTATGTAGCTGCTGTTGTTAGTAGCAATTCAGTAATACATAAACAGATAGCCTTGATTATGTTGTCCCGAGCTTATGTTTACATTTCAGTCAAAAGTACTGAATTGAGAATGTCAAAAGTACTGAATTGAGAATGTTTGATTTGAAATACATGGCTTTTTTGAAGGTTGCAGGGCTTGCTTGGTAACACTGGCTTTTACATTTCCTTTTTCTTTGTTTTGCCTCCATTGCAGGTGACAGTGTCAGAATTCTCTCAGTGGCCAACTCTGACAACTGCCATTTTCTCCTAAAGTGCTCCTTCAGAATGACCTTCAGTCATGACATAGCATCATTGCAAGGAACATTATGTAGTCCCCACTGGCAACTCCCACTTCTTCCCCACAATGCCCCGAGAACAATTCTGTCTCATGATGGAACACTCATCCAAGGAGTCTTTGTGAGGGGGGAATTGTGGTTGCCTACAGTGGTGGTAAAAGGAAGATAAGATAAGAAAGGCCATTACTGTCCCCCATACCAATTTGTGATTAGTGCTCCCCCCCAAAAAAAAAACCCTCTACAAAAATATCCTTCTCATATTCAAATGGAAAAGCTAAGTAGGGTTGACCATTTGGGCTATACCCTTCTCTTTTATCTTCTTAAGCTTTACCAATATCAGATATGCACTACATTTTGAATAGGCTTTTGACTTCCACTAGTTCCCACTTTTTCCTTTCTTCTCCAAGCAATACAAAGTTCCAACTCAACCTACAAAATCCATTTCCTTATGGAAGTGCTTAATAAAGAAACATATTTTGCCATCAGGGAAACAAACACATAGAGGCAAGTCAATCTTCTCTATCCAAGGAGGATGTTGACAACATTGGCTCTGTACCTAAAACGGCATTTTCATTATTGTATTAAGTAAACCAGTACTGTGGAATGTGCTTCACTCACAGATGGTACCCAAATCATTCCTTTAAGTCAGAGATGGGGAGCATGTGGTACTTTAGATGTTAAACTGCAACAGTTGTCAGGCCTCATCCTTGGCCTCATCCTAGGGTTGCGGTCTAATAAGGAAGGCCACATGTTCCCCATCCCTGCCTTTACTCATTCATTAAGCAAAGAGCCAGGGGGATGGACAGCTTTAAAACTAAAGACTCAGATCGTGATATCAGTCCAAGGACTAGCAGTGAAGCAGCACAAAACTAAAGATAACTGGTGGCAACTTCTCAGAAGCAGGAAAGAGATTAATTTAGCCAATCATTTATACATTATTGATGGAGCAAAAGTAGTAGAGTTGGGACCACTGAGTACTGTGAGTCCAGGCTTCTTAAGTCTCTAGAGCATTATCAGAATTGAGTCCAAAGTAATTCTCCACATTCAGAGATTTCAGCATCCCAAACTCTCAGTTATGAAATCTCTATGACTTATGGAAACATGCATAAGGAAAGTCTACAAGTCAGGAATTTGCTCCAAGCCAGCTGGGCTTCAGGTGACTTAATGAAGACTCATAATTCATAATTCAAGAGCATTCAAGAAAAAATATGACAGTCCTTTTCATAAAAGGCCAAACTATGTAGCAATCATATGCAGAGTGCTCTATAAAAGGGTGATAGATCCAAAAAACAAAAATCTAGAAGGGGATATGAGATTTTCCTAGCAGTGTCCCCATGGCAAAGCTTTTAAGATGAAGTGCAACTACAAAAACCATCTACCAATTAACAAAATGACAGCAGATGTAGCCCACCACAAGCTGCCTACCTAGCCTGGATCTTCCCATTCTGCCTTTCAGGGTTGCAGTGTCAGGAGTGACACCTGTGCAACTCCCCTTACTCCTGCTCAGTAGCCTGAGAAGGTTGACGTTGCAAAGTTGAAGTTGCATCTGGACGAAGGAGATGGCACACCTCCTTCCTCTTTTCCCCTGTGAACACTGGCAGAGATTATCTCACACTGGTCTTGACATTCCACAGACTAGCTATCCTGACTACTTCTGATCAGATTCTGACTGAAAAAGTAAAGCCCACTGCATTTCTGACATTGAACCTGAATGCATACCTGTATTTGCATTGGTGAAAAGTCTTACTAGAGCTCTTTCCTGGAGGAAGTAGCAGGCACAAAGACTCCAAAGATCCATTTTCCTATGAGCCCCCAGGCTATGTGGTGACATGCAAATACAACCAATCAATCAATCTAGTTTGGGATTGCTGGGAAGGCAAATGATTCAAGTCCCCCGCTTCCTACATCCAATCCATTTGAGGAACTTGCACCTGCAATTATTCTTTTTAAAAGACATTCACAGAATTTCTCTCTGCACAAACGCTGTCTCATCTAGTTTATCTCTCAGTTGCATAAGAACGGGCTGAGTCAACCACATCTGTGTTTTAAAATGCATGGGATGGGACCAAGATGCTGTGAATTTGACAACTTGTGGCAATGGGCAATTAAGAAATAGTTTTTTCTGCCACACAGTCTGCCACGAACCTGAAATAATATTGCCTGGAATGTACAATTCCAAGTTCATCCCTTTCTTTAGTAAAATCTCACTATCTCAACATTTTTCTGTATTTCTACCTTCTCTTTCTTTTCCTCCTCCTTTTAAACCGCCATTTTATTGGCATTTATGACAACCAAAAACAGTAATCTGCTGGATATGTATTTTTCTTTAAAATTTTATAATCCTACCCCAAATGAAGGGCAGCTAGAGACAACTGATTAATTTCAAAATATATTTGTAAATTGATTTGCACCTACTGCTGTATTTAACATAGGGGTTTTTTCAGTGATTCTTCAATGTTGGTATTTTTTCCAGTAATATGCCTGGTAGGATTGGGTCTCGTCGTTTTCTTCTTCAGCTTCCTGCTGTCAATATTCCGCTCCAAGTACCATGGCTATCCATACAGGTAAGTTTGGAATAATGCAGGTAACTATTCAAGTAGCTTTTTTTCCAGCCAGCTACCGGATCTCAGTTTGTTGTGCCATGAATTCATGAAGGTGTTGGTGTATGCCAAGCTTATTTGGATGTTTGCTGCAGAAATGTCATGACTGCTTTTGAGCCTTCCTGGGACAGGTCTGCAGGCCCTCAATAGTAGTAGAGTGCTCAAGATCCCACATGTAAACCTTTTCCGGTGTGATGAAACATGTAAGAAAATGAGCAAGTGCCTGATCTGCAAAGAAAGATCTTGCAGAGGAGAGGGACCCAGCTGGCATCGAGGCAAATGGTGAAGAAATCATTTTTATTTTTCACGGCTAAAGACGTCCTGCTAGGATTTAAAGCCAGGGCTCCCTTCACAAACCAAGTTGTGGGCTGGACATAGAATATAATTGCTGCTTCTTATCAGAGATGCCATGAGCACCATCCACCAAACGCCCATGACACTTGAGCAACTGTACTGTACTGTAGATTCCAAATGGCAATGGATCCATTCGTCTAGCAAATGATTCCTGCAACACCGTGTGATTGAAAAATCCATACACTTTAAAACAAGCTGCAGTTTTGTGCAACTGAGTACCGAAGCACACTGAAATGAAGATCTGTAACTGAATCTTCCACTGCATGTTTTAACCTTAAGGAGAGGGAGGAGACATCACATTTTATCAGAGCAGTGGCTCCCTGGGAAGCGGAGCCGAACTGTTTCCCCTACAACATTTCACTCAAACACATGCAGGCTCGCAAAGCTTCTGTAGTACCAGAGGGCAAAAGCAGAAATGCAAATGCCCTGCAGGCCTAATAGCATCATTAGGATGCTGTTTAGATCAGGGCAGTGTTGTGCAGGGCTATGGATTAAACACCACTGTACCTCTGTCCCACTTCTCTGACCAAGAGCTCTCAAGTTGTGTTCTAAAACGACAAAAAATCCCACCTCATTTGTGTTTGATCATGGAAATGCCCCAAATCAGTAACAAATAGATTATAATTTTCAGAACGTTGACCCTAACACCAGGCCTGAGACCTGCACACAGAGTTCTTTGAAAAGAGAGGGGACTTTACTCGCATTTGTGTTCCATGACCCATGCCTGCCACACCTCATTGGAACCCCATGTGCAGATCCAGGTCCTCTGAATTTCCTGCTTGACAAGTGACTTTGGTTTTCAGTCAGTTTTTTCCTTTGTCTCCCCCATCATCATCCATGGGAATAGGCACAGAATCTTATCAAGAATGTTTTATAATTTTAAAATATTCAAAGAAACAGCTTTTGATTTAAAAGTAAGGATTTCCCCTTTCCCCCTTTTCCTTTTTTTATTTTTTCCTTTCCTTTCCTTTCCTTTCCTTTTTCTTTGGTCTGTCATGTTTGTTTGCTCCATAATGTCCTTGCTTCCTAAAGGGAATCTGACAGTTTTATTTTCATTGATGCCATTCATGGCCCCCCATGTACAGCTGCACATGAGCTATTCGGGTACTTCCAAAGAAGCAGCAGTTAACACTGTAATGCTGAATTCATCGACTGATCACTGTTTGTATACTTGTAAGAGGCAGCAGCCTGGAACTTTTTTAAAAAAACCTCATTTCTAAGAAACCAACATCTGGTGGTTGTGGTATTTTCAAGCCATGGTCATTTGCCTCAAAGACCTGCTGTGGCCCAGAGTTTCTGAATCAGAGGGGACACATGCAGAAGAGCAGCATGGTAGATCCTGGAACTTCTGCTCCCTCTGGTATCTTTTGCATCTGCCACCAGGAGACCAAACTGCAAGAAATCGAACAGTGGAAACCCAAGTCTGGAAGTCTCACCTGTTAGGGACTAATATCTGGGTACAGTAGCAGTCATTCCCTCTGAGATGATCCAGAGGTTCAGAAACAGAGTAGTAACTTGGAAAATCTGACATCTGAGAACACAACTGATCAGGGGATTTTTTATAAATAGTTTTCAAGTCTTCCCAGTTCCTTCAGGGAACCCTGTAGAGTTTCATGAACAGAGCCTAGGAATGCTTGAGCAATTAGATTATCTGTGCATTCTGGCACCAGTGAATCTGACAGGGACCTCACGAATTCCCATGCATGTTCACTTTCCCCTTCTTTTCTCTTTGCCAAATGTTGTGAATGTTCCTTTTTGCCTCAAACTCATCAACAGTTTTAATGAAGTGCAGTTTTACAGAGAAACTGTCTACAGATGCATATTTTGAGAAAAAACGATATTTATATATTTAAATTCAAGTGTTCATTGCTTCAGGATTCTGGGAGGTGTAGTCCAACACATCTGGAAGGCACCAGTTTGGAGAAGGTTGCCCTAAGCCTTTATACTAGGCAGTCAGAGGAGAGGATTAAACTTTATTTGAACACAATTTTTTGCCCAGTCTCGAAGAGATTCTACTTAAAGGGGAATGGATGCTACAGCAAGAATTGCCCAGAGGAATGACCATGGCCTAGAAACAGATGTCCTGTGTTGAAATAGGATATGACATATGATACCTGTCATCACTCCCTTGATCAGACTTGAGTTAACTGAGTTTTGTTAGACTGCGGAATCCATGAGGACCTGAACACTGGCAGTATGGTAGAAATATATTTCTAGAACCTAACTCTGAAATAGGAAGACGTGTATGATGCAAAGATTGTTGGATCATCAATGAGTTTTATGTCATTCCTCTCTTTCAGTACAAGCTCTTAACTGAAAGACGCTTTTCAACTGATACCTCCCTTCTTTAACATTTAAAAAAGAACGATCAGTATGAAATGTTAGTCTTCTAGATCACCAGGAAAGCTTTTCATGTGTAAGTTTTAAAAGGGTTTTAAAACTCTGTGAGGTGCAATGGAAAGATATTTTTTGCAACTTTTTATATGTTCTACAGAGAATATTCTGTTAAATGTTTCTGTTTTAGCATATCACTTTGGTGTGTCACCAAAGTATTAGTTGAGGAGTCAACACATTTTCTGTGTACTTTTTAAACTTCCTTGATAACCTTTTATCATGGAGACAAAAAGATAACTAACGTGCATTTGCACTCTTGTCAAAGTTCCTTATGAACCCTGTAGAAAGAGCACAGTTTTCTTAGTAACATCTTAAGGATATTACGAGGGCAGCATTCCACATTATTTGTGAAATTCCTGCTTCATGACCCCATCCCTTGTTGCATAGTTCTGTTGTCACTGCATGCCACCAAGTCATCTCTGACTTATGTCAACTATGAATGAATGCTGTTCAGTATGACCTCTCCCTGAGAACCCTGCCCAGCTCATCTTAACCCAAGCCTGTGACTTCCTTGTGGAACTTATCCATCACATAGTTGGTCTTTCTCTTCTGCCTTCAACTTTGCCCTAGCATGAGTGTCTTCTCTACTGAGTCTTGCCTTCTCATGACATGCCTGAAGTACAGCAGCTTCAGTTTCATCATTTCTGCTTCCAGGTTACATAGGTTAGAAGATCAAACTTCTAATTACTGTGATCTACCAAAGGTCTTGTGTTGATCATTCTGGTCTGATGCAAAATGTTGCTTGGCCAGGGTTAAGCTTTTAATGGACTGATATCTTTTGTTCAGTCCAATTTTTATGTGGATATGCTTTATTTTTTAAAAAATGCAATCTACACCAACCTTTAGGACAGCCTTCCCCAAATCAGTGCCCTTCAGATGTGCTGCACAGCAACTGTGACTGTGGCTGGTAGGATTTGTAGTCCAGAAACTGTAGAGCCTAGATGTGGGAGTGTTGTGGTAGGATGGCCTAGGAGGCTAAAAGCCAACCAAGTGGTCCAAGCTGTAGAAAATATCTGAGGATACGCAAATGGATGGATCATGCCCCAAACATCTGCCATTGAATGCAGCCCATTGCAGAGTATACCCTTGGCAAATGGCCTGTTAGGTCCTACTGTGAAATGTGTGTGCACCCTAGAATATACTTGGCTCTCTCCTGCTGCTCACTATTGCAGAGGAAGATTGATAGCAGTGTGAAAGCTGCCTTTCAAGAAAAGCTTGTCATCCACTGTTTCTCTTCTAATGGAAGACTTCCAGGAACAAGGTGTGAAAATAACTGGTTTACAGCGTGCAGAACCTTCAGGCTTCCATGGTCCAGGAGACCTCCTGAACTCACATCTTTAATAGCCCTTTTGTGCAGCCCACAACTGCCCGAGAAATGTGCTTCATTGCTTAGGCCTCCACAGCGCCTCCCCCCACCCCCAGTGGTAGGCACAGAACTTCACGGAAACAGCCATTCTCAAAATTGTTTTTTTATCTGTTATCAGCAGGGTTCACTGGGAGGAGGAGCCCACCCACATTTGTGGCTCATTCAGAATGAAGCAATTCTGCTCAAGGGCATTTTTAATGCCTATCTAGAAGGTTCTACTCATTGTTCGCTGAGTAATTGGAGTGGCATACCTAGTACTTAAGGTGTGCTGTCTGGAGCATCTTGGGCAGCTGGCAGCCTAAGAGCCTGTACACCCAAATTTACTAGCTGCTCAGTCAATATTTTATAACTCTTCTGGCCTAGTTACCTGTTCCAATGCCATGCCAAAGTCACTGAGTGCTACACCCGTCTGCCTGGGGACTCCTTACCCCCCTCTCTGGGGATATTATAGTCTCTGAGCAAAGTGTTGCTGGATTCATTAGGCTTTTCATGAAATCAATTTTGCCTCCTGCAGTAAACTTCAGCAGCTGTGCTGCAGTCTTGCCGGTCTGCCTGTCTTCCTTAAGTTAAATATTCTCCTCCAGGCATGCATGTAACTCACATTAGTTTTAATGAAAAATATATGCATATTTGCCAAATACTACTGAGAAAACTGAGATGTCCTATATTTAAATAGGTTCTTGGGTTTTTTTTTAATGCTTCCTTTGATACCAATCATTACCCAAACATAAGTCACCCTTTATGTATTATTTACCTTGTTGTTATCCTTTGGTCCATCTTTCTTCTCTTCCCACAACTTTCTTCAGAGTAGGCCAGCTTTTATGCAGCAAATGCCAGACGTCTAGAAACAGAAACTTAATGAATATATATACTGCAGCCACCAAAACTCCCTTCCAATATTATTACTTGAAGGTGTTGGAATGGCGGCACCTTCCCATGTTGCTTTGCTAATGTCGGAAGTCACAGCTTGGCTCCTTTCCTTACTAGTATAGAACTTTTCAGAACTGTGGCACCACTAGCATGGAAAGGAGCCATACTGGGGAAATCTCCCACTGGAGATGTATGAGAAAATCGTTTCAGATTGGCTTTACTTCAATTCACACCATCCAGACACAAACTGAAGTCAAAGTCCATATACCTCCCAGCTTGCAATGTGATTCACAGACCTAAGCACATCTCCAGCATGTGTACATTTGCAAAATGCACATGAAAAAAGAATGGAAAAAGGTATGCAAAATATATTTTCATCATTGGAAGAAGAAGGTGTACATTGCAAAGGTGAGCATTTGGAGAAATATGCACAAAGTATTCATGGATCTGTATGTGAAAAGAGAAAACAAACTTACATTCTGATACTGACTCAAATTAGGATGGGCTTTGAGATGGAATAAAAGAAGTTTGTTGAGCTCACATTTTCCATTTTCCAAATTCTCTCATCCTTACCTTTCACTTAGCCTGAGGCCCTCAGAACTGCATGGGAATAATTCACCTGTAATGAGACTGATGGTATTAAAGTATGGTCAGAAAGCGTATAAATGGTATAGTCAAAAGGGCACTAAAATATGCAGTGGCATATCAGTGGCAAAGTGGGCTTCATGATGTATGGAGCCCAAACCAATTAAAAGCCACCAGGAAAGATAATTGCTCTATGAAATGGGCTGCACAGACATGAGAATTAGCAGCGAGTCCTTGCAAATGACCACAATACCTTTAAACAAGAAAGAACTCAACCCAGGATAAGTTGGTCATACCTGCTATTATGCCAGTGATTAACAAAGTTAGCTCACATCTGATGCTGATGTATAGAAAGATGTCTTGCATGGAATCTCATTGAGTGACGTAATGTGCCGTTAGGGACTCTGATGCAAGGCAGCCAGCGTTGGGGTAGCTCTGAATCATACAGCATTGTCCAGTACTATCACATTGCTAATGCTCATGACATTGTGCTAGCAAAGCCTTCCCTAACATTGTGCCTTCCAGACACGTTTGGACTGCAACACCCAGAATTCCCAGTCAGTGGCCCTGCTAGACAAGAATTCTGGGAGTTGTGGTCCAAATGCCCCTGGAGACCAACAAGTTGGGAAAGGCTTTGCTAGCATAAACCAATGCTAGCACCAGGTTGCCAGCATGTCCTGGGCAAAGGGAAAAAGGGGTGATTTGCCATTGTTCTTTCATAGAAAATCACTGCTTTTTTCCCTTTGTCTACCAAGCATTAATGGTATTGTGCTAGCTCTGTGAGAGCACTGGGCACTCTTTGATACGTATTCCTGTGGAAATTATAACATGGAAGGATGGCTAGAATTCCACCAAAGCTTGCCCAAATTCATGCCACAGCTTCATTTGAAAAGTGAAAAAAGATAGATAGAAAACCTTTCTATCATTACTTGTCTGTAATAAGTGATTTCAAACAGGCATTTCATGTCAAACTCTGAAAAGATGGAAACCCCAACATCTGGCTCCCGATTGAAGTCCGGGCCCAATTCAAGGTGTTGGTTATGACCTATAAAGCCCTAAACAGCTTGGAACCTGGATATCTAAAGGAATGCTTGCGCCCATATATGCCCTCCTGCCCCTTGAGATCAGCAATGGATGCCCTTCTCCGGGAACCCTCTGTGAATGATATAAGGAGGGTGAGTACCCGGAGGAGGGCCTTCTCTGCGGTGGCGCCCCATCTATGGAATGCGCTCCCCAGAGAGGTCCGCCTGGCGCCGTCGTTATTTGTTTTTCAGCGCCAGGCTAAGACCTTTTTATTTAAAACTTATTTTAATTGCTAAATTATTGTATTAATTAGGTTTTTAAAATTTTTAGCCGAGAATGTACCAGGGGTTTTTAAATGTTGTTGTTGTTGTTGTTTTCTTCTTTTAATTGCTATATTATTATTTATGTATGTTTTATGTGTTTTTTGTGACCGCCCCGAGGCTTTGTTGCGATGGGGGCGGCATAGAAATGTTTTAAATAAATAAACAAACAAACAAACATGCAGCTTGTCCTAAATTGCAGGCCACAGATATTAAGCAGCTGGTCTGTTGTATATCAACAAACAGCCAAATTAATCTTTTCTTGAAGCAGCACACACCAGCCGAGGACTCCCAAAGTAACCGGTCTCTGCAGTGTATTCTCTTGACATCCCTGAGGTAATGCTCTATCAAAAGGAAAATAAATCAAGCAAGAAATATGAGGAAATAGGTTGCCTTCCCCAATCACCCCCTGCTTTTAATGTAGTCATATAAAATGGTGGGGAGGACCTTGCAGGATATTGTTCTGGCTTTCAGAAAACAGATTACAGTAAAATGAGGTGACCTGCTTATTAAAGTGCAGATCTTTTTTCCCCTCAAATTCTATATGCATGTTTTTGATCAGGAGCTTTTAACATTCTAGTCTTCCCTGCAAAAGAGCTCATCTTGAACGGCACGGGATACCTGTTCTTTCAGTTTATTTCACAAAATGCCAGATGATGAGGCAATTTCTTCATTACTGGCATCATCTGTTGCCATCCTCATCAGAGTTCCTTGTTTCCTCAGAGTTTGGCTGCTATCATTGCAGGACTGAAGGCAAATGCTTTTTCCGATCAATGCCATGTACTTCCTTCTCAGTAACCAAAGCATTTTATGGTGGTTTGGTCTTGAATTGGGCAATTATGAGCCCTTAGTTTTCCAAAAGAAGAACCTTCTTCAGCTGGAGTGACCTCTTACTCCCAGTTATATGGAGAGGAAACAAGTAATTTCAGAAGGAACTTGGTATGTGTCTCACCACCAAAGCTGCAATTTATTTATTTATTTAAAACATTTCTGCCCCATCCTTCCCAGTAAAACATCTCAGGTCGGCTTACAGTAATTAAAAGCAGTAGTATTCTTTTGCACATTCTTTTGGATGTAGGCCTATTAGTCCCAGTGGAGTAAACATGGTTAGGATGGCACTGTAACTTTGGCTGTCATCAGCCTCCTTAGTTCCCTGTGAAAAGCAAAATAGTGAAAATAGTTGGCATTTCTCTACACTACATCTTGCCATGAGGAAGTGGTTCTCAATATGTGGTTGAACTCTGTTTTTGTGTCTTTTTTAGTTCTGTTGACTGGGGCAATAAAGAACTAGTCTACCCCATCTTCTTCATGACAGCTCTTCAGAGACTTGAAGACTGTTACCTCATCTCACCTTTTCTCTTTTCTAGGATAAACATACCATACATAAACATTGGTCTTTCTGGACACTCCACTTTTTCTGTGCCCTTCCTAAGATTTGGTGCCCAGAATTGGACACCATCCACAGATGCAACCACCATCCAACCAGTGCAGAATAAATTGGAACTATTATTTCATAAAAAGTACCACTATCAATGGACTAGGGAGGAGTAGCATAATCAAGAGGGATTGAGCAATCAGTGTGGAGATCTATAATTGATCTAAGATGTCTTCATCCAGAATAAATTGTCTCCTTCCCTGAAATCCACATTCGTGTTGAAATTTATGGAAATTACAATTGCAATGTATGACAAATGTGTCACCACACTTGGTGTTTCTGTGTATACATTAATAGATGTGCACTCCTTAGTGATATATTCTTCTGGAAATAGACATTGTTATCAGGAAAATGTTTTGTTGTGATGATTAGAAATCATCACTGGACAAATTAGAGTGCAGTATGAGCCTCCCACTGTTGCAAGTGGGCAAATCCCAAGAAGATCAGAATTGCTCATGGAGTTGAAACAAAGGAATAACTGACTTTGCTTTCAAATAATCAGTAGTAAATAGGGCAGCCCTAAATAGTGTACAATTAAACACCAGGACCATTAAGGTATTTTGTTTGCTTTGTAGAGGTGGATTGCATTGTACAATGCTCTGGGCAGATTCTTATCACTGGTAGTCTGGAACTATTTGTGTAGAGATGTGTGGAGGACTCATTAAACTATGAAAATCAGTCTACATCTCCCTCCCTGCTGAGCTCAGGGACATAAGATGGAGAAAAGAGGAATGTTGAAGATGACAAATAGCAAAGGGGAAGAAATCTCCTTGGCTGTATTAGAAATATAAAAATCCATACTCCAAAACTCATTTCAGCTATGTAATGTTTATATAAAGAAAATGTTAAATGATTGCATGGAAAATATATCATACATCAAAACCAAAACAAAATTTATGCGTACACTGTAACACACTAATATTGAAGTGAGGGACTTTGCATACATTACACAGCAGCCAATCCAGGTTTCCCACCCAAGTTTACATTTGGCAGGGAGGCTGATGAGTATACAAGTTCTAGCAAGTTAACTTGGAAAAATGATGCAGACACTATTATACTTAAGCTGCTCCTGTAAGTCCCACCCTCTTGATATAGGAACTGGGATTTTTTTAAAAAAATATTTAACAGTATATAACCAGTATAAATAAAACTTCTGAATTTCATTGGGAGTGTAGAAGTTTTTGTTGTAGAATATAATCAATGGGTTAGCTTTGTGCCATTCCCTAAGTTTAGAATTCAAAGTGTTGCAAAGACTGCTCCAGGGAGACCTGCTTTTGCTACAGCTACCTGGTCCTTTCATGTGTTTGCATTCGCCGCCCCCTCCAGCACAGGAATATGTTGTGCCATGGAAAGCACGCCAGTTAAATGTAACTGCACCATCACATCAATATTAAAGCAGCGGATAGATTAGCTGGAGATACAGTTTGTATCTCAAAATGTACAGCATGTACATTGAAATAACACGTGGTTTGGTAGAAGTAAGTGTGAAGTGATGCACACTGGGGCACAGGAATTCTGAGATGAATCTTGGGTTTGCAGTGGATAGAAGAATGTAAATGTCAAGCCAGTGAGTGACTGCAGGAAAAAAAGGGGAGGGGGAATAGAAATCATAGGAAAGGTACTGAAAATAAAACTGTCAACATAGTAATGCTAAATATATGGTGCAGCCACGTTTTGAATGTTGCGTATAGTTCTAGTCTAGGGATGCATGAGAAATTTGTATCAGTTCGGGTTTGATCAAGATTTATGCGATGGATACCTTCCAAACTTAAACACAGACTTAGCTGCAAAGTGCAGCCAAAATCCCTAATTTTTTTTGGCTAGCAATGTGATTTGCAGACCAAAATTTAGCATTTGACAACATACATATATTTGAAAAATGTGCATGAAAAATGCACACAAATACGCATGCATTTTCATGTGAAAAGGAAAAGGGGAAAAAGGAAAGGGAAAAAGCCTCAATGTAATATGGTCTTAAGTTTGAATGAGCTATAAGATGAAATTTGGGGGTGGGCAATGGCAAGCTCCAGTTTTGCTGATCAACCCATCTGTAAACACATGGAGAAGGTGCAAAAAATGGAAATCCAAATCTAGGTCAAGAGGCTAGAGCAAGTTCTCTATGAAGGAAGGTGATAATGCTTGGCGTTCTCTAGGTTAGGAAAAAGAGGTGTATGGGTAAACTTGATGGATCCATATTGAATGCAGTGTGTCAAGAAAGTGGAGGAGCAAAAAGTAATTGCATAATACTAGAACCTGAGCACAGCCAATGAAACTGAATTATAGAACAGAAAAAAGGAAGCAGTCCATCCACTGCTTAGTTCAGGCATGGGATTTACTTCAAGAAGGGAACGTGATCGCCACCAACCTGGTCGCTTTTAAAAGGGCATTGGACAAATTCATAAAGGATGAGTTTGTCATGATAGCTATATATTCCCTTCAGTATTAGAGGCAGTAGGCCCCCAAATAGCAATATACCAAATAGTAGGGAACAAGAGCAGAAGAGTGCAATTTTCATGCCCTACTTTTGCACTTTCCATGGGATCTTTTGACCACTGTTGGAAGAAAATGCTGGGATTAGAGAGGCGTTTGGTCTAATCCAGCAGGGCTGCTTTTACCTTTTTAGGTTTTAACTGAAGTTTGATAAAGTGCTGAACAGTGCCCTATTAACTTCAGTTAGACAGGGCTTACAACTAATCTACTATGTGCAGTCACATGAATAAAGAAAATGAAAGAAATTGCTTGGAACTTGTTTTCTTTCATGCACATGGTATAGTCCCTCCCATATGCCTTGGGGCTATTTCGTGTTAAAAGTTTTTACAGATAAAGGTATCCTGGTGAACAGTCTAGTGTGTCCCACGGGGGCTGAATAGTCAACTTTCTGCAGTTCGGGATGAGAATCTCTTCAGGGTGAAGTTAGAAAACTTGCCTAGCCTTTTCTGGCATTAACTACACTGCTCTCAAGAGAACCGTGTTCCCCATCTTTATTTCTCAGCAGAGGATTTTCGAGGATGGTAAAGGAGCTTAAAAGTAACTGCTTAACTTTCCATTACTAAAAACTCTGCTGTGGTTTTTAAGACATAGAATCACTTGTGTGCAAGGCTTACCTGGAACAAGAAGCATGGACAAAGAGCATGTGTGAATTTTGGTATGATTATAGCAGCTTTCCCCAATCTGGGAATGTTGTGAGTTGCAGTCCAACACATCTGGGGAGACACCATCTTGAGGAAGACAGAGTTATAGACGTTCTCAAGCCATTCTCAAAGAGCAGAGCATGGGGCTCCATCAAGACCCACACAACAGCTTTTTTCCCCTGGTAAAAGCAATGAATTTTCATTAGGCTCATTAGAGTAATTAGACTAAACCCTCCATCCTTGGACTATAGATAAGTCCTATTGAATACAGTGGGAGATGTTCCTGAGTGCATGGATTGAGTTGTAAATATCAAACAGGTTATTTACAGCTTGTTAAGGCGTAATTTTTAATAGCTTGTTTCTGAACCTAATCTTTGGCATTTAGATGAGTATGGATAAAGAGGAAGCAAACAGAAATGTGGCAGTATAACTTAATTTGCATATGAATGTACAAAGTAATTTGCTATAATGATTGTCTTAGCAGGGAGACAGTCCTGAATGCTTAGCTGGAAGAAAGAGCTGTGCAGTTCTATAGAGGCTGAATATTTAGTTAATATGTTATGCCCTAATTTTGTGTGTGTGTGTGTGTGTGTGTGTGTGTGCGCACACGTGCACATCAGCTGTAAAATTATATATTTATGTTTAAATGCTTTTGTTTTGGTTCTAATATTTTAATGGTGAATATTCTCCCCAAGCCAAAGAGAATTGCAGACCTTAATTTTGCAATAACACAAATGAAACTGGACCTAAACACAAAAAAGTGCACATCCTTTCCAGCGTTTGAACTTTTTTTTCTTTCTTTCTTTTCAGCTTCTTAATTAAATGAATTCCAGTGAGATTAGCATTAGGCTAATGTTTACTATGAAGATAAGCAGCTCCTGATAGTATCTACTTACCAGCATTACGTTTCTTCAAGAGTTTTTGCATTTTGCTCATCTGCTGCCTATGATAAATTACCGCATGTGTGTGAAGACAATTTTGCATTTGTACCTTATTACCAAATGCTTCATCTAATTTATAATGCATAGCAAATATTGGATATCTAAATGGAAGATATGATAAAGAGGAGTAAAAGTGGGATATGCTTGGTGATCCTGAATTTAAATAAAATTAACTCTAGTGGGAAAGTCTCCTTGTTGTTGTTGTTGGCATTGTTCTATCTGAAGCTTTGGTGGGGACAGAGGGGAGGAGGGGAGACAAGCCATTCAAGTTTTTGAAGTTGTACTCCTGTGGCATAAAGTAATGTAAGATTAGCAAACCAGCTTTGCCTAATAAAGGAAACAAAACCTGAATGAGGACTGAAGACTGCAGAGTCATTTGTTAACACACATTGTACAGCAGAAAGCTATTTATTTCAGCTGGCATTCTTTAAGAGCCAAGGGAGTTTCATGTTTGAAATCACAAAAAGAGGAAAAGGCCCAAAGGTGTGTTGGAATACTTTTTAATAGAAAATCAGCAAACATCTGACAAATGCTGAGCTTTGCTGAACTAGCTGTTCTTCAAGGAATGCTAAGATGACTTCAGGGAGAAATACTCCTCTCCTTTTAATTCCAGATGTAAGTGTGAAGTAGGAGGTTTCCACTGTGCTTTGTGACAAATAATGCTCACAGCCAACTGGGTAGCAACTCTGTGAACTGAATGATGGGCTAGATGGACCTCTGGGCTGAATCAGCAGGACTCTTCTTCAGTATTTGGGGAATAGCCTTGAGGAAAAAGCAGCAAAGCACCAATTCAATTTTCTATTAAAATCATTCCTAGGTGCCTTTGGAACTTTCCCTCTTAGTGTTGTGGGAATGCAAGCAAATTTTTACTTCAATGGACCCCTTATAATATTATCAAAGTGTTAAGAGGCACTTTCAGGAGAGAATATGTGAGGGGGATGTTTAACCCTTTTCCCTGGCCAATGGAAGTGCATGCTAAGATAATTCCCATTTATAATTTTCCCAAAAATGTTGTGAGTTGGGGCGTTTTCAGGAGAAAACCAAATATGTTGACAGTTATATCCCCGTCTCCTGCAGTCACACTGAAGGGTGTTAAAAGGAAAAAGCATCCACCATCTCAGTCTTCCCAGTTTAAAAACAGCCCTTGCATTACTATATTTCTATTTTAAATTTGAACTTGCTGAGGCAACCGGTGGTTCAGCTCCTCAAGTCCAGCCACACTTCCATATTATGAGATGAGCCCCTGGTATTATGAAAGATTTCACTATATCCTTGGGCACTGTGGGGTGTTTTTGTGTGTCCGCCATGTGCTGATGCTGACCAGCTGTTTTAGCTTAAGTGGCTATCAGTCAGCAAGGAGAGGCCTGCCACCCATGGCCTGTGAGAGAAACGTATAACTGTCCAGGCTGGGCTCTAATTCATAGAAATATATATTTGGAAGGTATCCTGCTGATTGATACCTGCTGATTGATGCCATCATCATAAAAGTTTCCTGTTGGTTATAGCATCTGCGATGCTGGATGAAGCTTCAGATTCCTTGGCAGTCTATCCTCTGCTGAAATAACCTCTAGTGGGCGACCCTTGCTAAGCCCATTCACTGCTGAGCAGCTTTTCCTGTTAGGAAGAGGCTCCTAATGGTTGGATGCCAACTGTTTCTCTGCAGTTTCCACTCACTCTGTAGGACGAAAAGTAATTGTGCTTGTTCTGCTGGTAGGGAAAGAGGAGCCCTCCATAAAGCCAACATAACTCATAATAAGTGAATGTACCCCCAAGTGAAATTATTATTTATTCAGAAAGTAACAGATTTGTCCAAGTGCTCTTCCTCAAAATCAAATTCCAGACTGTGTACAGAGGTTTTTCCACATGCACAATAACAAGGTGCATTATGGCAGCTGTTCCTGGAATCATGTAAGCCACATCTCCAGATGATGTGCCCTACTGTCAGATGGGTTATTTCCACAGGGCTGGCCCTCATGGTGATGTGATATCTACTCATTATCAGCCATTGCCAGTATGGAGATACAACCTCAGAATTTTCCTCCGAGCCCAAGCTCTGGCAGCAGCACCAAGGGAAACAGCAAATGAGACTGCTTCCAGTAAGTTTGGGGAAAGGGCAGAGTTTCTAGACAGTAGGATGATAGAAATTTGTTTCTTCCATGCCCATGCGTGCTAATGTTTCCAGTCAATTCCTAACTTAATACCAAATTTATAATATGCCAGTCCAAACATGAACAACATGAGTGGATGAATTCTGACTGGCAAGGCAGGCAACTTTCAAAATTCAGTGTAACAGTAGTAAGAACACAGTGGCAAAACTTGGTGACTTATAGCAGTATCCGGGGCAATGCTCTTGCTGATATGGTATCCATCTTTGTAGGTTTATTTATTATTAATATTTATATCCCACCTTTTTTCCTTTCAAGGAACCCTAGGAGGCATTCCATAATTCTCCTGCCCCTCTCAGCCTTATCTTCACAACAGCAACCCTGTGAGGCAGGTTGGGCTGAGAGTCTGTGACTGGCCCAAAGTCATGCAGTTGGCCCCTGGCCAAGTAGGGACTAGAACCCCGACTGCCTGAGTCCCAGACCCAGGCTCTTAACCACTGCACCACCTGACTCTCAGTGTGTAGCAGTTGTCCGTGCATCAAACAGCAGCTGTAGTCACCAAGGTGCTTCTTTCCTCAGTGTGATGCACAAATAACGTGGGATACTCGTGGCCAAAACATAACATAGGACTTTACTAGGAGACTTGATGCAGCAAAGATTTCTCACTCAGATACAGTTAAAATAAAACTCTGAGCAGTAAATGTAGATATTTAAGATAGGTAACTACAAGTGCGGAGGCTGAGAAAAAGGCTTATCTCAATCAACTACCTGGGCAGAACTGGCAGTCAGTGGCTGAACTGATGCTGTTCATTTAACCATTTTTAAGGAACATCTAATGAATTCAAAACTAGAATGAAGGGCTGTTTAGCTGATAATGGGTTAGATTTATCAATGCAGCTGGTTACAGTAAATGTTAATCATTTTAAATCCTTTTAATCAACTTAACTATAAAGGTGTACCTGAATGATAGGGAAACAAATATGTAAAAGCATACGCACAAATATATCTCACATAAATACACACAGATTTAAATCACCATCTTAGAGATAGGCCCACTTTTTGTCATATCAGTTGGAATGCCTCCTTCAAGACGATGCCTGCTCGTCTGGTCATTTTAAAACAAAGCAAGAATGATAGCTTACTGATATGTGAACTTAGTCCAATTTAATCAATGAACTAAATTTCTGTAATTTGTTACAGCCCTACTAACATAAAGTTTAAATTGGCAGACTTCAAGCCTATAGTTGAGTTTCTTGGACTTTTCAACTGAGCTGGTATTTGCAGGGAAACAATTAAATAATTGATTAAAAAAACCTTTCCAACACTTCTAAAAATCAAATATGTATCCTCAGTTCAACTGTAGCTAACCAGTGGCTCAATGCAAAACAAATATTTAATTCATTAGACGTTGAACACATCTAGTTTCTCCGTTTTCACACTATATATTTCCCCCCATCCCTTGTTCACACTATTCTCCCTTACCTATGTTTGTGTAAGGAAATAATTCGGGAAAAAAACCTTAAGTTTTCCTATGTTTCTTCCTTTTCAGCTCTTTTAACTATAAGACTGTCAGCTTCCAAGATACTGGTAATTTAGATTATGTTACAGTAACAGGAGTGCATTTTTGCTGGCTTCAACAGCCTTTCATGTTTTCCAAGAACTTGTGCAAATAGTTTGCAGATTATATGTTACACTTCTGAAGAAAATGTTTGGTGTGTTCATGTGAAATGTGAATTCTCCAGTTAAAACCAACGAACCAACCAACCAATGCCTGCATTCAGTAACTGAACAATAAGAGGAGGTTGGAGAACCTGAACAAGCTCAAATATCACATGTTTTTCCATCCTTAGTCAGAGATATCCCACCTCTACTGCCAGATGCAGCATAAGTCAAAGCCCATATAGGGCATATAATCAACAACTATAACAATACAGTACTTCCTGAGAAATGGCTCTGCAGCAGACTGATAAGAAAGATGAGAAACTAAAGTACAGTGCTTGAGAGCAAAGCTAAAGGCTTCTTGGTAAAAGAGTTATTCCGGTTTGTTTTTCTTGTACAACTGTGAATTTAAGATGGCATGACACACAACATAATTAACTTTGATGAAGTGCAATTCCTCAAAGTATATGAAGCTGAAATATTGTCAGATAATGTCTGAAACAAGTTGTTCCCCCATCCCAACACAGCTACCCAAACAAGATCTATTTTGATTTTGGATTCTAACTCTCACCCACTAAACTAAGGTGGGTTTTTTGTTTGTTTTTCTATAGGCTTAAATAAGCAGTACATATTTCTAAGTCTGTTTGTTTGTACTTGTCCTCAGCCTGGAGACATCTTGTTAACAAGTGAGAATTTATGACTGATCTGGGATAGGAACCCTACCCAAGTTTTCTGTGGTCTGAAATTTTAACTTGAACATCAATAAAATTCTGACTCCCTTGTTTTCACTCTGACATATATTGGGCATTTCAAACAAGCATAAACCAGAGGGTAACCCTGACTGCCATATAACACTCAAATTTTGGCCTGGCGACATAGACATTTTTTCTCATGCTTCTGAAAGATCTTCAGTGCCTTCCTTCTCCTTTTATGTCTCCTGCCCTACACAGTGATCTAGGAACACTATCCTGACAGACAGTTGGAAATCTTTTCTGGAAATGTGGCATCCTACATAATGTGATCACAGTTATCAAGGTGGTTCACATGTCCTTCTCTATTTTATCTTCAGAACAGTCCAGTGAATAAACTAAGCTGAAAGTCCATGACTGCCTCAAAGTCACCCCGTAAGCTTCATGGCCAAGTGGAGACTAGATCCCATACCTCCCAAGTTGCAGTCCAATACCACGACCTTAAGCAGAGCTGTATGTATTGTTGTTCAGCAGCGGTGAGGTAGTCCATCTCTAGTTGGACTATAACTCCCATCATTCCTAACCATTTGCTAAGATTTATGGAAGTTGGAGTCCCAGCAATATTTGGAAGGGCCCTGCTTTTCCACCCTTGGCATACATCCTCACTTACATCAAGCAGAAAGGATGTAAGACCAGGTTCCATGTGAATCTTCATATAAGAATGGGAGCAAATAGTCACTCTCCAATGTGAGAGATGTTCCAAATGCACCTTCTGGGAGACAAATGTGTGGGGGAGTTTGGAGGAGTCTTTGACCCTTGACGGACAGCCTAATAAAACCAGTAGGGTCTTTTTTGTTTTGCTTTTCTTTTTTACAACACTTGCTATAAAAGAAGAGTTTAAAATGTCATGTGTACACCTTGGATATCAATATACCTCTTTCAAAGAATGCCTCCTGTAATTTCATATAAAGGAGAAAGTGTATAATGCTATTCTCCCCTTGGAGACTCTTGTTGAATTCAATGTTTTTGTATACTGGCAGGCTTTTAAATTCATGGTTTTGAGTTATCTGGAGCCAGCAGTACGAAGCCCCCGAAGAGTCAATTCAAAAGGCTAATACAGAATAATAGAACAAGCAAACAGCTGGAGAGCAGTGAGGGGGTTTTTTTGTTGCTGTCAGAAACCACTAGCATTCATAAGAAATGTAAAGGGAAAATGGTGCGAACTTTGCTTCTGTCCTCAATAATAACTAACCACCATGAGTTGCAATGCGTGCCATGCAAAGTGCAATCTGAATATTTATTAAATAAGGGGCAATAAGGAACACTATGGAAATAAGGAACATGGTTCCTTTTTTCTTTTCCTTCCTTTCCTTTCCTTTTTAGGGTCTAGGATTTCATGAATGCGTTTGCCTTCTTATTTGTGACTTTTATTGCCAAAGACTTATGTATTCCCATACTAAGGTTAGAAGACCTGGGATGGAGAGCTGACTTGTGCTTAGCCAAGGTTGGGAGGTGATGAGCTCTGGTTTTACAAAGTGGCCTTGGGCTACTTCCTGTCCTCTGACTGACCATGTGCTCAACTCTGTGAGTTTTATTTATCTATTTCAAACTTTTACACCCCATCCACCACTGACATCTCGGGACAGCTTACAATAAGGAACAATAAAATAGCCAAACAAACAAGCATCCAGCATATCAAGATGAAAGCCCCAGTTAAAACAAACTAAACATTACAATTAATGTTTAATGAAGGTCTGGAGGAATGTTGTCCGATGGGTCGGACACGACTTCATGACTAACAACAACAACAAAATATTACAATAATGAGAAAATAAAAAGGTTTTCACCTGCCACTGAAAAGAATAAAGTGTGGGTGCCAGGTGAACCTCTCTGGGGGATGTTCTAAAAAAGCTACTTAACTGCAAGGGGCATGTCCTTAAATGGTTTCTTGATTGCTAACTATGTGGGATTAGAGGACTGCTTCCTACCAAGCCAGCAGAGGCTGCATCAGGGGGTCCACAAGGTATACAAGCCAGTCAGTTCCCCAGGAAGGAGCTCTCTGAGTGAGGAAAACCAGGAGTGCTGGCAGAAGTTGGGTGGTGGAAGTCAAGGTAGACAGTCTGGACCAAAAATTCCTTCTTGAGGTTAGTGTATCAATGGGTCCATCCACTGAGTTGCTTAGGAAATAAGAGTGAAGGGCCCATGTAAAAAATCCAATGGGCAGAAGTGTTTCAGCCAAGGTAACCTGCCAAATGTGTGGTATGTTTGTTTTCCTGCCTGGAGATAAAATGGCATAGATTGCAGCAGGGTTGGTTGCATTACTAGAAGAAAAGGTAAGAGGTCTGAAGCAGCGGCCACACTGCAATGAATGAGGCAAGGTAATCGCTTTTGGACAAAACATAGGGGAGACTGTAAGGGCTACTTTGCAGGGCAGAGTCCAAAAGAAGAGTCAGGTAAATGAAGGGAGGAATCCTCTGCATGGATAACAGTGATCCTCAAGAGAAAGAGATTTGGAAGGTACTCTGCACCACTAGAACTAAGAACCCATTTTGGAGCTTTTATGGAAGTGACTATCTCTGATACTTGGTGGAAGATCTAGAGGAGACCATGTGGGATAGGAACTAGGATGCTGAGGCCCAATGGAACAGAGGAAATAGAAAGTGGCAGCCAGATGCATGGCTTGAGAAACATGTTTTCTCACAGGAGAACAAATTGGGGAAGTGACAGAATGGCTATCAAGTCCAACTCAACAAGCCACCAATAGTTATCCTGTGCTGCCTATCCCTGTAGAAACAAACAATACTGTCAAGCATGGCTATGATGGTGACTGTGCTGGACAACAAAGCTCTGGGAAGGATGCTCAAGGACTCTGCAGTTCAAGGGTTCTTCTCATGCATCTTTCCAGCTCATGGAAGAGGACTAGAAAGGGAAATAAAAATTCTGCAGGTGAACAATTGGCAGGTTTTTTGAATGAAGGACAGCTGTCAAAAGATGAACTGTACAGACACTGGAAAGAATATCTTTGCCCAAAGGATGACATGTTTGATCAGCAGGACTTTAAACTGAATCCTGTGGAGGATAGAGATGAAAGCCCAGAGCTAAGAACAGCAGATAAGGCCTCATGCAGCGCAGCATGAACAGCAAGAGCAGCAATAGCGACTTGTTAAACCTCTTGATAAAAATGCTGGGAGGTCACTGTGACATAAAGTCCATTGCTTTTGATGGACTTTTCATTAATTGTTTTTCATAAAACTACTGGGAAATATCAAGCCGGTGCTTCAGGGCTCAGTACTCTCGAAAATTTTTGCTTCTGATTTGGAGGACGAGGCAAGCAGAGTGCTTATCAAATTTGCAGATGACACTATATTGGGATAAGAAATAGCTGATGCTTTGGAAGACAGAAAGAATATTCAAAATTATATCAATAGGTTAGACAACTAGGCAGGAAAAAAACAGAATGCAATTTCAGAGAGACAAGTGTAAAGTTCTTTAGTTACAAATGAGAAACCAGAAGCCCAGGAATAAGATGGGGAATAACAGGCTTTGCAACAGTATGTTTGAAAAGAATCTTGGAGTGGTAGTTGATCACAAGCTGAATAAGAATCAGCAGTGTGATGTGGCTGCAAAAAAGGTAAATGCAGTTTTAGGTTGCTTCAATAGAAATATTGTTTTAAAATCATAAGAAGTAATAGTTCCACTCTAGTATTCATTGGTCAGATCCCACAATGCTTCTGTGTTCAGTTCTGGAAATCACACTTTAAGAAAGATTCAGATAAATTGGAGTGAGTTCTAAGAACAACAAAGGGACTAGAAACCAATTCCTATAAGGAAAGTTGGAAGGACCAGGATATGTTTAGCCCTGAGAATGGAAGACTAGAGACCTATGGTAGCACTATGCATTTAACTTAAAGGTTTGTCACACAAAAGAATGCCACCATTTGCTTTCTGTCATCTGAGACTGCAGGACATTAAGTTTAAGGTGCATTGCATACCGTACACTGGTGACAACACGCAGCCTGAAAAAGCAAAAAGGAACCTATTTGGAACCTTAAAAGTTACATGTATTGAAGATGGTAGAATACTTTCTTCTCTTAAATCATTGCACTTAAGAAGCTTACACTGCCATCCCAACAATAAAGGGGGCAAGAGAGATCTGCTGAGAGCAAGGAACAGATACAGATATGATTGATACTTGGAATATTAAATGTCCACATTGAGCTTAATAAATGTCCACATGACTTAATAACCATTTTGTCTTCCTTCATACACCTGCTTTACCAGCACTCTCAGTTCTGCTAGGAAACAGGGCCCGGGATGAGAGCCAACACCACCTGCCTTGTTCCCCAGTTGTACTAGTAAATGGGACGTCTGAGGAAAGTCATCCTCCTGCACCTATTTTCCACCAGCATGAGAAGCTTTATCCTCACCTCCACCCAGCAACCTGGGTCAAGGTCTTTGGGAAAGGGTGGCTTCTCCTTTCCTCTGATGATCTGGGTTGGAGAGGACTGTGTGTGTGTGCGTAAGGTGTGTGCATGTGCAGCCCCATCCACCCCCCTCCCCCCACAATACTACATGGAACCCTTTGAGTCCTACAAGTTATGAGATCATGATTTAGGAAACGAATGAAAACATGTACTGAATGGGGACCAAATTACTGACAAATGAATAGGAATAAGTTCATTTTTGTTATCCCTCTCATCAGTCATTTAGGGATGTGACCAGCTTACCTATCTCAGAAGTAGCAAGTGTTTTCACTATCTTATATTTTCCCAGAATGAAGCAGCATGCAGGAGATTTTGAGAAAAATGAAGTGGCTGCTTAAAGAAAGCTACCAAAATCAGCTCTGTTGAGGCTGCGGGAAACTGCAGCAAAACAAAATTAGAAGCACCATTAAACTGAATCAAACTTGTTGTAACCAATACCAAATGAATAATACAATGGATGAAATTTTAACCAGTGAGTACATTAACAAATGAGGTCTTTAATTGCAGAAATGAATGGAAGGAAATTGAAGCACAGCATCCATTTATTTGTGTATTTACCTATTTATTCGAATAAAAGTTTAATTGTATACAGTTTTAATGTAGTAAGTTTCATTGAGCCCAAGCCTGGATATTTATTTATTTAATGAATTTCTATACCGCCCAATAGCTGATGCTCTCTGGGCTGTTTAACAACAGCAGATTAAAAATACAATATACAGTGCACCATAAAATAATACATCGTAAAAGCTTACCATATAAAATTCAAAGCCATATTTAAAACAAATACAATACATGCAGGATATAAATACATATAATCATAGAATAATAACAATGATATTTATATCTACAACATAGCAGCAATTAGGATTAAGCCCTTGAGCACAGCAAGTCATATTTTTGGGGAAATATGCAAAGGATGCCACTGCAAAGAGGTGAATCTTAAGGTGCCACAAAGATTTTGGATGTTTTAACCCTGGTTGTTTAAACCTTGAAACGGTGATAAACACTTTGGCATAGGATAAATGACTATATGTCTTCTGCTATTTCTTCCTTAAGTGCTAGTTCACACAAGACTGGTGCTTGTCCTCTGTTGTCCAAAGGTTGGGAGGAGAAGCAAAAGTCAGCACTGGAGGGAGGAAAGAATCAAAGAGCTGAGCAGTGATTCACTTGCAATTTTCTCCAGTAAGAAGGTAAAGGAAAGAAGCGGTGTGTGTGCATGAAATAAAAATCAAGCAATTTTAGGAAAATATAAAGTTTAAATCAGGTTTTAGTTCTGACACCAACCATTTGAGTTCTTAGCAAAACACCTCTGTCAAATATGTCTTTCAATGATGAACAATCCTGACTTGTTAGAACCGTCATGACAGCTAGCAGGTAATCTTTTCAAATGTAAAAGGCTTCCTTATATAGACTGTTAGATTAACTCGCAATGAATGTGCTGCAGTTTGTTTCACAGTGGCTCAGCCACATCTATTTCTTGTTCATCCAGTTTCTTGTGGAAAAGAAAAGGTTTTCCTTGGAAGAAAAGTTAACATCATTTTTACAGATTTTTTTAAACCCTCCCAGAAGTTGGCATCCCCTTTCCCTACTCCAATTGCCCTTAAAAAGATAGCTTGGTAAAGATCTGCCTGTAGTGATTTTATTATGACTCTAGTATTTTACAAACACAGCTTTGCACTGGGATATTTACCATGCAGTAGCTTTTTTGAGATACACTGAATATTTGGTACGGTAACTGGAGCATGTGAGCCTTATAAGGTATGCTCCCTTCCTCTGTTTGTATTACTGTCAGGGATGGATGAGACGTTTATTCAAAAAAGATATTTTGGAAGGCGACCTGCCTTCCTTGTTTAAGCAGGATACAGCACTTCTTCAGCCAGCCGAGGTCCCTCTGGTTTCATGTTGGTTCTACAGTGCATTGCTGCCACTTACGTGGAGAGGGAGAGAAGGTAGTTGTTCACTTGCTTGTTTTGTGTGTTTGTTTCGTATACTGCCCAACTGGCAGATGAGGCCGTGAGTTTACCACCATAAGGAACCCAAAACAAACCATAAATGCAACCATAAAAACACCAAAATATTGACACAACAGAAATATTAAAGAGCCAGCAGCAATGTTAGTAACTAGAGCAAGACTGAAGTGTAAATGCCTGCTAGAAGGGCAAGATCTCAACGTGGTGTCTGAAGACATCCGACTGACTTCCCTGAGAAGTGGTGGTGGGGCATTATAGAGAAGGATCCACCTATGACACCATTGCGGGTGCTAACATCTGGAGAAGAGCCTCCAAATCAGATAAGAACTTATGGGGAAGGTGCTGATAATGGAGAGGTTCCGTTGGCATAGGTTAGTAGCAGCTGTCGGTGAAACATTCTGCTCCTCCCATAAACCACTGCAGACAGGACTGGAGGTTCCTCACCTCATGGGAGTTCCTATCTCCTATGAAAATGCTTTCTTCACTTGAAGTGCCCATTTCAGAAGGGGAAAAAATCAGTCACAATGTCCAAAGGATTGTGAACTTTAGCTTCAGCTTTGTACCAGAAGCAGAACTTTTAAGGGAGTTGGAAATAGCTGTACCTGTCTGCAATGTGATGGTAAGTCATCATTTACTACCTGCATAACTTATGACCCACCAGATTGAAGTTCAGCCTATCAGACCTTCAAGATAACCTTACCAGTGTTTTAAGGACTTCCTTTGTGTTTTAATTCCTAGTCTGGAAATAAGAAGTTAATTTGCCTTCTGGTGAGCCACTATGATTATCTGGAGGGGCTATTTTCTGTTTGACAATATGAACCTTGAACAGGCTTGATGTATAGGATCCATAACATATATGGGGATCCTTTGATATTGCTGAGTGTTTATTTGAGTCATTTCTTGTCTTTTGTTTATCAAGAATGATATGAAAAGGCCCCTCTTTTGCTACTTCACATTTTCCAAAATGCTGGGGAGATTACTTAGTCCTAATACTAATAACTTCCATTAATTTATGCACTGAGTTCTCAAAAACAAGGCAAGAAGAAGCAGCGATAGGTACTTGAAGACTAAAAGATAAATGCCTTTGGAGACTGCATTGAAATGCTTATCCTGTGGTTCTTCTGTCTCTCCAATTTACATTTGCTTTATTCTGCAAAGATATAGGAAACATGATTAAGGACTACCTTTTGTTTCCTTGTCAGGTTCCCTGGGATATGCAAGGCATATAAGAAACTTAATTGCATTGTCAGTATTCATTAAACTGAGTTGCAGTTCCCATTCCGCCATGAATGCAAGCAAAGAAAATCATCACTGCTTCTCCTGAATTCCTCTCAATTCCTCCATCCCAGAGAACTGTGCTTGGAAATTCCACAGAGTTCCCAAGTTACAGCCTAGAAATGTATGTGCATATGGATCAAAGGAAATGCATGCATGGCAGAATTGTATTCCAAGATAATAATTAATGTAATGGGTATTAGGGCAGACTATGAGGAGTAGACTGTGAATGAGGTAATCTAGTTTGGGAATTACTTCAGGAAGAGCACCATATGGATAGAGAAGCAGGTATGGATTGCAAGAGTAAATCATTCAACTAGCCCTTGAGTACCCCAAGATGAATTTCTATGGGTTGATTTTGTGATGGAGGAATTTAGTGGAGATGGTTTGATGGCTGTTGGTTACCCTGGGTGGGCTTAGACCAGATGAAAACCTACATTCAAGATTTCAGTGTGGGTTGGCTATGTTTTGTTGTTGAATGGTAGGTTGTTGCTGCAAAGTGCTCATCTGAACCCATACTGGGTTAACCCGCAATTAATCATGGTTGTGAACTGTGAATTGTTTGTGGTAAAAAAACAGTGCTAGTATGATAACCCATGTTTTAATAACAACCTGAAGTGCAATGGCAACACACTTTTGATCCATACTAAACCCTTGAGTATGGATAATCATGTTGCCTGAAAAATAATCCCTGAGAAGCATTCCTTATTTTTTCCTAGCAATTTAATTCGATGTCCATCACCTTGCACTGTACATATGAAGACATAGGCCCAGCTCATGTGATTGTCAAGCAGTTAACAAGCCATGGTGACATGTCAGCTATGCTATGTGTACTGGTCATATGTCAGGGGGTTTTCATATTTACTCTTGGCACCATGAGTGTGCAAACCAGGCTTGTTGCCATGGGTAACAAGCAGCCCCAGATTAAAGCAGCTGGAGGCCCTGGGCTAGGAGACCTTGGGAGTCCCAAACTTAATTGCATTTAATCATGAGAAACAAGACCTCATTCTCTTCTTTATCTACTTAATGAAAGTAGAACATTGCTGAAATTTTAGCATTGATGAAAACATTTATAACCTTTGATAAGTTTACAAAAGTATGGAATTGATGAAGATGTTCACACAGAACATTCATCGGGGAATCTTAGCTTTGTATACACTGTATACAAAGTCGGAACAGTTTCTTATGGATGCAAACTTATGAATTATATCATTAAAATCTGTAAGTTGTGGTTTATCATTTCTATGCTGAGAATGCTTAGATCAGACAACTGATCTTAGGACATTGTTGGCCATAGATCATTTTTATCCTTTTTAGTCTATAAAATTATCTTTCACCTAGGTGAACTCCTGATTTTTCTCATTACAAATGAAAGAAAATTAATGGTAAATTACTTTAATTTTTTTGGCAGAAGCCAAGCTCCCCCCTACCCCCCAATTATGAGACCCTGGGCTGCAGCCCACTTAGCCCATTCATAAATCTGGCACTGGTAATGAACCACCCAGAACTCTACAAAGATATTGTAAATTGTCAACTCCCTACCCATACTGAAAGTCCAGCCACTGAATGCCTGGTGGAACTACATGCTGCTTAGCATAAAAACCTGAAAATGCTATCACACATTTGCATCCCATGTTTTGCATCTTCAGGATTCTTCTTACCCCGCAAACACCTGTGACCTTGAGTTTAGATGACTGAGAAGCAGAGCAGACTTTAGGCTATTGACAATTTGCTGCTCTTCAGACATGCCAGATTTTGCCATATGTTATGATATCCATGCCATAAGATACTGTCTTTGCGTTGCAGTATGTGCTAAGCACAGAGCAAAAGGCAATACTTAACAGCATATAGATACAGTTAAGACAGATCTCAGAACAATTTGACACCAGCAACTGGAAGCTACCCATGGATGTTTGGAGATCTCTCTCTTGTTGGAAATTGGTAGTTTTTTAAGGAAATAATGACCAAGCATCTGAAGTCTATACTTCAGGACAGGCGTGGAGAACATGTATTTGTCCAGATACTGTTGGATGGAAACTCTCAACATTCCTACCAAGCATAGCAGAGTGTGAGGGATAATATGAGCTGTAATCCAACAAATTCTGAAGGACCACATAGTCCCATTCCCTAATTTAAGAAAAAGGACATTTTGTAAAAGGACTAGGCTGAACTAAATTCTCAAGCCTTCTACTGTCAAGGAAGACTCGTCTGCTAGTGAAGGCTTTCGTATCTGCCATGAAACTCCTGCACACTGTAGGATGAAAGCTCATTTCAATCTAAGAATGGGTTCAGACAGCAGAATAAGCTGCATTCAAGTGCTGTTTGTTGGGTGTGGTTTGTCATTGAACTATGGCTTGTTTCTGAAATGTGGGTCAATGTGTTGTCTGAATCCAGATGAACCCAAACCATGCTGAAAAACCCATAGTTCACAACCCAAAGCAAAGAATTAGCTTTCCTCATGGGTTATTTGTGGTTAACAAACCATGGCTTGTTAGAGCAGCTGGGTTCAGTCAAAATGATAACCCACATTTCAACAAAGACACACACAACAGCAAAGATCCACACTCAGCCCCTACTCAACCATTAGGTGTGAGTTATTATGTCTGCTGAACCCAGTCAGAGTCATGTCTCATTGCAACCTAGAACATATCCCACAGTCCTGTATATGCACATTGACAGAGATGACTGGTAAAAACAGGCAAGTTTCATAAATACATAAAATCTTTTAAAAATGCAGTCCTGGTTTAAATTCAATATGCTCACATAAGTATTTACATATTCTGCAAACACCATGTAAATATTATAGAGGTATTATGTAAATGTTTGACCTATGGACCAAAGCGCTGAGTATTTGCATATTTTCTCATTACAATGGTCAATGGTTGGTAACAATACAATGTCCCAATAACCTCTTAAATAAAGCAGTTTGCTGATGTTTATTTTTGAAACCTGACAAAACTTATTCACACTTGGTCTGGTTTTCTTTGTGACACAGAAAAAGGGGGAATAACCAGTGAAGAAGCTCCTTAGCAGTGAAATGATCTGTGCTTAATGCGTTAATGAAATATGCCAGGGTTCAAGTTCTCTATAATGCTGTTTACCCTGGATGTCTTCCTGACTCTCTGCTCAAAGTAGAGATGCAATAAACACCTGCAATCTTCATTTCCGAGTGAGAGCACTGAGCATTCACCAAGTCCAAATGTGGCAATGTTCTGATCTGTCCCTAGCAGAGACTCATGAAACAAGCATGGCTGCAACATGGAAAGCTCCAGGTGAGAACTTACTCCGAGAGGCTGGAGGTGAACATTCAGTAATGGAAGGTTTACATAAAGCTATTGTGAGTATTTTGAATGCCATCAGATCCATTTAAGCTCAACTATTAACAGAGAGTTCTGGTATTGTTACTGAATTGGTTTGTGACTATTTAAGTCTCATTTGTTGTAAGTATATTTACAGTCATTTATATTTAAGCCATTTATTCTGTAAGTATAATTAAGTCTGGATCCAATCCATTATATTTTATTGGTGTATTTCATCTTGCTATTGTAAACACACCTGGGAGCTCCATTTAAGTATATAAATCTTTTCATTTTTAATTATGATGTAATAACTATGTAAACCAAACTTCAGTATCAGGAAATTATATGTTACAATTCAAGTAATTGTGTAGATCTTAATCCTCTTGATTACTTCAGGTTCTTTCATTCAGTGAAATTCCAAATATAATATATTTGTCTATATAAAATTCCAAGTTACTGGAAGACTTCCATTCTGCAAACCAAAAGCTCACAAATGATGTATAAATTTTTGGGATTTCCAGATCTCTTCATTATGCAGGATGTTTTTTAAAAAGCTCGTGGGGTGGGATGGAGAAGGGTGAAAAGAGGCTTCATGTTGTCTGCATATTCAGAGTTCCAAGATAGAATGGAAGAGGAGGAGTCTGCAGGCATTCAGATTAGATCTTGCAGGTCATGTGATCATTCCAGTGACTCCTACTGCTGCTGGCATGAATGTGGGTTCTTCCATTTTTTAAAATGTTCTTAGAACATGATTTTAGAAGTGTTTTCCTTCCTAGGTGAAGCACATGGTCTTCTATGAGTGCACCACGAGAGGAAATAAGCCACCTTAATGTCAAGTAGCAGAAGATAATTTCATATACACCTTTATGTTGAAGAAGAAGAAAAAGGAGAAGGTTTATTCCGCAGACCTTCCAAAAACGGTTATCAGGTTTTGCCACTGGGGAGAGTGTTCAGGTCCTGTTTCTGAATAATGCTAGCTGTATGGAGAGGAAACTCTTTTAAAGTCCAGAAAATGTAAGCAAACATAAAAAAGTTCATTTTGTTTCCTATCATGTGGATTTATTTTCAGTCGTCTTCTACATTATTTCCTGTTTTCCCTCATTGCAAAAAGTAAAATATGATTAGATACTTTATGGCACCAGCAACTTACTTTTCCATCTCCTACACTAATAGGTATATTAGTAACTGTGGTGTGACTAGGCATTTAAACTTCTCAGTTTCATAAATATACCAAGCAGTACAACTTTATGGGCGAAGTTATATATTACGCGTTTTATTTTATGTTCTCAAAGTGGTGAGGTAAATTTAGATCTGATAAGGAAACATGTTTGACATCTATTTTATTTCTTCCTCCGCTTTTTTGATACTTCGAAGGAGAAACGAAAACCACAATGAAACCCTCCCATTCCCCATGGGTTTCAGCATTTCCAAATGTTTTCCACATGAAATTTTTTCTCAAAGGCTCAAGGTGAACTTGCTTGGCCAATATTCTTCCTGTCTTTGCTCCAGTAGTAATGGTTGTCATAACACTTTAAAGCTGTATTTTTCATTACACAGTAAAAAAAAGTAGGTTTGTGAGAAAGCCATGGGTTACCAAAGATATTATTCACCAAAAGCTGACAGCTAAAACTGAAAATAGTGCCACATTTTTAGCATCTAGTGCTCTGCAGTCCTGCTCTATTTCTTCTCCCCCGCAGAATTTTTGTATTCTCTGTCTAGAAGTAAACAGAAGCCTGAAAATACTCTCTGCTATTGCCTTGGTTTTCAAGGTTATGGTGATCCTCTTTGGAAATTTTCTCTATTCCATATGGTTCTTTCAATCAAGGTATTGCTATGTTGGTTTGAGACCTATGCCAGTGGCTTGTATCTCTTCATTGTATTGGATGTCTTGATTATTCCTTGATATTTTTATATATGTATCAATTAGAGATTATATAAATGTTTCATTTATCAGCCCTGGATGACAAAAAACAAAAACAAAAAAACCCAGTCCTCTCTCTAGCATTATTCAGGCAGTTAGGAAGCCACTGAGATCACCAAAAAAGAGGACAATATGACACTGGATGCATAAAAATTGCATATATAGAAATGCACATTATATATATTCTAATTTAAAAAGAGTACATCTCACCATATAGTGGAACCTGTGTGCTGTTGATTGGCAACTTCAGGGCCCAGTTTGTCCTTTTGATGGATCTTTTTCTTTAAACTGGATTTGAACTGAACAACTCTTCAAGTAGAGGAAGTCTTCAAAACAGAGGACAGACCTCTGGTAGCTGTTTACATAGAGGACTGTCCTCTATAAAGAGGTCATGCTTCAGGGACAGCTTCTTTGGCCAGTCCCTTTCTCCAGGTGCATGAGGCATTCACATTAACTGCTTTCACCATGAAGAAGAGAAGCTGACCTTACCTGTCACCAACATCAGCTATTAAAATCACAGGGATATCCTTCAAGGAGAAATCCTAGATCAAATCATGTAGCACTTCAGTTATTCCAGTTTAATATTGGATTTGTACCATGAAATACCCTGTATTTGAAACATGGTGCTGGAGGAGAACTATGTAAATAACCTGAACTAGCAGAGAGATCAACCAGTGGGTCCTAGATCAAATCAAGCTAGAGCTTTCCTTAGAAGCAAAGAAGACAATTTTTTTTTTAAATTAATAAAACATTTCTTACCCATCCTTCATGACAGCATCTCAGGATGGCTTACAAAACTGAGGATGCCATACTTTGGGCTCATCACGAGAAGGCAAAACTCCCAGGAGAAGACAATTTTGCTAGGGAAGGTCAAAGGCAGAAGACGGAAAGGAACACCACATAAAAAATGGATTGACTCCATAAAAGAAGGTGCAGCCTTGAACTTGGGAGAACTGGATGGAATTGTCATGGACAGGACATTTTGGAAGGTTTCCATTCATAGGATTGCCGTAAGTCAAAGACGGCTTGGTGGCACATAATGGCAGCATTCCTGAATTACTCTTTCAGCTGGTGGAAGTGTTGCTTCATCACTATCTTCTAAACCTATGGAGATTCTTAAGCTATGTACAGATGCAACAGTTTCAGAACAATTCCCCATTGTAGTAGCAATGGCTCTTGGCCCAGTACAACCTCAGTGGCTGGATGAATAGACAAACCAAAAGAAGTGGGGGCAGTGGGAGGGAAAAGCCTTGCTACAGGGGCAGTGGGGCATTTCACTTTTTAAAGGGGTTCAAAACAGGAATCCTCTCTCCAGGGTAGAAGGGGAATCACGTTAAGTGGGAAAAAGAAAAGAAAAGTGAAGAAATAAGAAACATATTGCCATGAAAGGCACTACTGTGAGATAGCAGGTAGGCTGTGTGTGTGTGTGTGTCTGTGTGTGTGTGTGTGTGTGTGTGTGTGAGAGAGAGAGAGAGAGAGAGAGAGAGAGAGAGAGAGAGAGAGAGAGAGAGAGAGAGAGAACCTTGTCCCTGCTATAATAACCAATTGCATTTGCTTCTCCTTGTCTTTTTCATCACTGCCACCATTTCTTGCTTGACAGTCAGAAGGCTAGTGAGCAGTGGGCAGAAGCATCTGCTGCTCTTCATTTTCACCACCAACACTGTCTGGCCTAGAGGAAGAGACCCTTGAGTATGGAGGATGGAATGACAAGGGGAGGAGCCACTGCTGCATACCGGCCCTTGGAACATGCCTGGCCTATTCTTGATGCCAACCAAAATATGCAATGCCAAATAAATAGGTAAATAAATATGCAGAGCCATATGTGTGCATCTATTTCTATGCATCCACCCACTAAATAAATACATCTTTTAAACCATTTGCAAAGCTACTTGAGATGTTAGCTGAAAGACACCTGCGACTGCAATCCTATACCTAGTTTCCTGGGAGTAGGCACCATTAAGTGACCCAAACCTTTGCGCACCCCCTTGTGAGTCTCCCCACTTTAATCCCCAAAGCACACAGTCTGGGTTTTGGTGGAAACAGGGCAAAGGGGATTACTGAGAATTCAGAGAAAAGGACAGAAAAGGGAAATGGTTGATCCACTTTGAGCACACAACACTAAGAATGTTAGAGAAGCAAATCAGTGGCAAAGGGCAAAGGAAAAAGGCAAACTACGGTCTAGTTGGCATAGCCCCATGCAAACTCCCTACCTGGTTCCTTGATCATTGACTATGTCCGTGATAAGGTTCACCTGGTGCTTATATCAGGTCCTCCCCCTTTGGGGAGAAACTGCACCCACATGCCTGTGCCAGAGGACCCTTCTTTCAATCACCCCATGTGCCTACCTCAAATTTCCCTGCTCCCTGATATCACTGGCTCATGGTACCTCAGCTTCCTTTTCTGCTGAAATATATCTCCTCTGGTTCCTCTTCTGTGCTTGGATGGATATTCCAGAGGACACTTCTTTTTTAATTTGTCTTGTTTGTTGACCATTCGATAATGATTCATCCCCAGAGCTGAGATGGATTCTAGAAGATTTCTACTATTCAGATACCTGTGTGACTAGTAATCTGTAGCTTTGCTAAGTGGCAGTACTGGGACTACATATGCCTTCACCCGGGGCATCTGTATTGCAATGACTGCCCTTTTATTTAAGCCCAGACCCACATCTGCGTGCATAAATGACTTTTCTGTTTCTTGGATCCAGGTAAGCTGGAGTAGTACTGTCTGGCTGAGAGGGGCACTCCAAATCCATGTTTCTCCAAAGTGGGATATGACCTCAAATTTTCTGTTTTTCTCAGCATTGCCTTTTCCCACTGAGGCACCAAGCAATTCATGATGATAATCTGTTCCTCAATTTGAACTTGTACATTTTGAAGGAAGAAAAAAAAATATATTGTCAACATGTCCTAAATATCAAATTTGCAAGAGCCTTATTAGCATGCAAGTGATGTTAGGAGAGTGTGTGGTCTTTGGCAAAACTTCTTTGCTACATTTTAAATAGATTTCTCTTTAACGAGTCAAAAACAGCTGACATTTTGTGCATCTGAGAAGAATATCAGATGTGTCCTCTGCAGGCAAAATGCCTCTGGCAATGGTGCTTCGGGTGGCCCCTGCCCCACCTTTGCCTCCAGCACAGACGTGGTTGCAAAACCTTTAATATAGCCTGAAGCCTGGTTTTTATTCTACCAAATGCCTATAGGATATCACTTCTCTATGTTCTATCAACTGTAGTCTGAAATATACTCCCCCTTCCACACACAAACATTTCATTTAATGCAAAAAAGTGATTATGTCTCTCAGGACATGACCCTTGCAATGAGGGAACATGTATAATCACACACACACACGTGCACACACACAACACACACTCACACTCCTGCATCAATCTCCCCTACTGGACAAACATTCCATTCACATTCAAGCTCTCCTTGCCTTGTCTCACAAAAGGAGTTTCCAGGCTGTCCTTACTGCTGCTGCTCCTTCTCCCAGTTCTAGCTTTGATCTCATCCTGTTTTCTCCCATGGCAACTCTTTTCCCACACACAAATGCCCAAGTGAGAACCTGCTGGATCAGGGCAGGCTTTTTACCGAGAGCTGCAGTCCTTACCTCACTTCCTAGGGAGGAAGTCCCATAAAATTTAAGCTCATAACAGGGATAATGGCAGCAGTGTTGATTGTTTCTTTACATGTTCCTCACAGTTATATGCCATCCTTCTTTCATGGAGCTCTGAACAGCACACAGCCTGTTTTATTTTCACAAATAAAGCCATGCTTTATTGTGAACTAAATGTGCATAGTGTGTTTTAGGTTTTCAGGCAGCCCTTGCTCAAGTCCTAGCAGGTTCATGCTTAAGCAGGGATTCAAATGATGGGGGGGGGGGGGGGGTTGGGGGGGATGTATGAGGAACCATTCATTTGGAAGTAGCCTGTGGTCACAATATCCAGTATATATCTGCTTTAGTTACCAAAATGGATGGAGAACGCATACAGCAGTAGGATAAGGATCTGAGGTCAGTCAGAAGTGCCCAAAGAATAAGAGACTTGCCCACAGAGCAGTATCTAAAAAGATGAACATAAAATAGAAGAGAGAAAAAGATTAAAATTTTCTCTCCCAAAGGGGAAATTGTGGAAAAGAGGAAGACTTTGTGGACAGGAATGGTTCAGGAACTGCAAGTCAGATAACTGCATTTAAAAATATCATGATTTTTTAAAAAATACCATGTGATAGGCTTCAGAAATTATTTTCCTTGTTATGTCCATTGATATATTTTTCTTTCTAGTGTTCAGAAGATAAAGGCTCAAAAGATGCCCTTGTGTGTTGGTGACGATAATGTGAATGTAAGAATTAACTACTTTCCCAGATCTTACAGTTCTACACTGATTTTGGTCTTTTGGTGCTCATCAATGTCAGTAGGTTGTTGTTGCAAACACTCTCCACTGCATCTTTAATGACACTAGCATTCCCCTTGGGCCAATTAAATCTTCTGTTTACATTTACATTAGGTGAAGTTGCTCCCCAGCTTGGCATTAGTTACCACAATCATGCAGCTAGTATTCTAATTCATTGTTCACACACTCTTCAGAGGTTATAAATCTAGACATTTCACAGCACTGTGTATTAGCCAGCTAAGTTTACATCACAATTTTTAAACTTGTAAATGTTTGTGTGAGTTGGAACCAGACTTGTGGCATAAACTACTTAAGTATAGCCATCTGGTCTTTGAATTGTGTACACAATATTTCAAGATCTGTGAAAGCTCTTGCTTTGCCATCAGAACTAGGAAATCTTGGCTTCTAAAATATCACAAGGCTGGCCAGGAGTAGAGTATGTGTTTGTACGGTGGCGAGTTTCATTAGATGTAGGAGACCTTCACGTTCCCACATACACTTTGGTGGAACATCAAGTAAAGACAGAACACAATGAATCTTTCTCACCAATGTCTTGAACCCTGTAGGCTTCCCAGAAAGATTAACAACAGCTATTAACAACCAAGCAATGGATTGCTCTGGATGATTGAATGCTGATACATCCTTGAGATTTAACTTTTGGGGTACCACAAGATTGCATCTAGGTCTTGCCCCCATTGTATTTCAATGTCTACAACCAACTGCTGAAGAAGTTTGTCACTTTAGAGGTCTTATCAATAACACCCTACTCTTATTTTTCTAATACATTAAAGGTTCATGAACAGAAATGATAGAACTTTGAGGTGGTAGGGATTTTGGAGGTCATCTAGTCCAAGCCCAGTTTTTCCCTGGAAACTGTCATGTTGTCTGTGAACGTTTATGTTAATATTTATTTCTATACTACCTTTCAGCAAAGATCCCAAGGTGGCCCACAAAACACACACACAAATGGATTAAAATGGCATAGATGCAAGTGAGGCCCCCACATCCCAAAGCACTGCAACGTACAGTGTTATATACTGATTATTGAGCTATATGCTCTCTATGCAGTTCCAAGCAATTCATGTTCTAATATATCTCCAAGTCAATGGGTAGGCAAGCCAGATATTTTGGACTGCTGACTCCATAATATCTGCCCAGGGGCCATGCTGTCTGGGGCTGATAGAAGTTATAGTCCAAACATATGAAAGGCACCAGGTTGCCTGCCATGGATCCAGCCATTGTTTGGCAGAAGTGTGAGTATGAACAAATTGAAAATTATGCCGGATAGAGAAGAATTGATGTTGGTTGGTATAATCTGGTGAGTTATCCACAGGTGATTTCTTCATAGGTATGCAAGGTTTTCTTCAAGATTCTGATATGCTCCTTGATTCTTTGGTGATTGCAATGTTCAGAACTTCAGTCACCCAACTGTATCTGAGACCTCTTTGACCAGCCTTGGCATTTGCTACCAACATACATGCATGTGTAACCACCATGTTGGATCATCTGCATCTATTCTGAAAGGTGTTTTGGAAATGTCAACCATTGCAGAACTCTGCTTCATGTACAGATAAGTGGAAGCTAAAGGAAGCATATTAACCAGATCTGCACTGGCTTTCAATTTATTTCTAAACTCAGTTCACAGTGCTGAATCCATGGGCATCCATACTTAAAGACCATGCCCTCCAAGCATTCCTGTAGGTTCTAAAATGAGTTTATGACTTATTTGTACTTTGTTACATTTTCAAAACATTTCAAAAGCATGTGATCCTCTTGAATTTAATAAGGACTGGGCAGGATTCTGTTTATTCACTGTTTCGAAAAGTGGGATGCACTAAAATTGCTTCCCTCAAAAGCAACCCAGATGGAGGACTAACTCTGGAGGTGGAACTACCAACAGTATATATCATGTGAACAAGTTTCTGTAAAAGCTGTTTTCCCAGAACTGCTGATAATTCTCTGACTCATGCAGCTGTGGGGAAGTGTTGCACTGCAATCTATCTGGGCTCACTTCCAGTTCCAGCTCCAGCTTTTAGAGGGCAAGGTATCCTCAAAGGGTGCCCTCCCTCAGTGAGTCTGCCTTCTCACCAACCTAGTCACCAGCTGTTGTTGCTCCTTATCTTCTTTCTCAGCATAGCTACCATTTGCTTATATGACAGGCAGAGAGCCAGTGCATAGAAGTATCCACTGCTCTTCTACTTCCCATCACCAAAGCAAGAGGTAGAGGAACAAGCAGGTTACAAAGGTGAAGATAAGGAGCAACTCCAAGGGTCCCTGACAGGACGGGCATCTACTGAGGTGCGATCTCCTCCATGTCCACTCTAAAGTGAAGCCCTGCTTAATCTGATTTGGCACAACAGGCCTAGGAAGCACCCTCCATGAACTGAGTGCCTGGAACTTCCCAGAATCACCTTCTACCTGGCATGAAGGATGGTAGACATTCAGGTCTTCACCAGCAGATAGGCTGATAAGAAAAGTTTTCCTGAATTAGAGGAAAACGCAGAAACGGAAGGCATGCAGATTACTTTAAACTTATTGAAAAACCAAAGCAAACAAAAAGCCATGAATCATATGTTCAGAAAAGACTTGGTTTTGCATGAATGGTCACAGCACATTCCGAAATCTATTCATCCATTTGAAGAATTATCACCGGAGCAGTACAACTAACTATCTATATAGAAGAGAAACAGAAATCATGGCTGCTCTGGGCATTTCTGTTCAAGTTGTTTTCCATTAAAGGTATTGCTGGGTATCATTCATCTTCAAGTCCATGTTTCGTTTGGGCTTCTCCAACTACACCTGCTATGTCAGCCTCATTGTATCAGGGACAGTGATTTATCAGAGACATTAATCTGCCATATATCTGGCTGGCATTGCTTGTTTTTCAAGTACTAAATCTTCAGAGTGTCCCCCTTAACCTGCCCTGACCTGCCAATTTCAGTGCTGTGAGGCTTTATAGAAATGACATTTGGTTTTATTTGTGAGCCTTATTTGGAGGAGGGGGAAATATAGTGCAGATTGCAGGAGTGGTGTCATCAGTGTAACAAATGACTGGGACAGACAAAGCCAGTTTGGACCAAGATGTCTGCACCTCTTAAGTTTGATTGTAGGCCAATTCATCTGATATGCCGCTCTCTCCCTCACTTTCAGCACTCCATAAAAACGTCTAGTTGCTTCTTAAAATGATTTCTGCTATTTGCTTTCAGGGCCAAAAAGCAGCAGGCTTTGAACATAATCCTTTGCTTTGATTAAACCTCAGAATTCAGAATGAGAATATTTGGATGAGGTGCCGTTTTGAGGTGGTCTGAAACTTTCCGTTTCGTGTTCCTTTTTATTGCATGTGTTGAAAGGCCCGTCCAGCTATGATAGCTTTTAGGGTGCTTGAAGAGGCTCACGTTGTTTTTGTGCTGCTATTCTCACTACTATTTAATTCTGTGTTTTCTGCAGCCTCCTAAGTTCACACTGTTTAAACCCACTGACCTTCACTACAGTGGTCTCTGACTGATGCAGTAACATATATGTTCACAACATCTGAGCATCAGATCAGTTCATTTGATCCATCTAAGACCAAACAGATTTTACTGAAGTGTGAGCAAGTGATGTCAAGGACAGTGAATGCTACCATAGTCCTATTTCCCCCCTTGTGCTTACTAATGGCAACACAGTGGCAAGGAAAGGGGGGGGGGAGAAAAAAGGTCTGTGCTTAGATGCATATCAAACAGAAGGTATCAGCAAGAATTTAGATTTGCATTTAGAAAAGTAGAACTGTTCAGGTTTGAGAGTTCCACAACTAGGATTATCATTGCTTCAATTAGTACCAGTCAGTGAGTCGGGGGAAGGATGTCATCATATCCATAGTCCAGGTGGACAGTGTGGCATTAGGGAGTTAAGAAAGCTGGAGATGAATCCTTCCTTCCACCTAAGGAAGAGCAGTCAACAGCCTCCAGTATAGAAGCAGTTCCCTGTGCTATGGGAATCCAGGTGCTAGTACCCCAGATTTCTAACCCATGCTTCCTAAAATCTCACCTTACCATTTGGCCAGGGCTCCATCTCACCCATGTTTTCTCCCCTGAGATTCCATCAGACCTGCTGGGAAACTATGGGATGCTGAAAGACTGATGAACCTCATGCTTAGAATATGGTCTTTCAAACTGAAAAATAACTTTGTCCTGAGAGGATAAGGCTGTTGACCTTCTTCAGGACTGTAAACCTTCTGATTCTCTTCAAGCTCTCAGTGGCCTTCAAATGCCATCAACCATGGTATACTTCTGGATATGCTACCTGGGATGAATGTTGAAGTTTCTGCCCTAGAGTGGTTCTGCTACTAACCTGGATGGCTAATTCCAGAAGATGGCACTGGGGAGTGCAGAACAGAAAGATATTTATCTATCTATCTATCTATCTATCTATCTATCTATCTATCCATCCCTAAAAATGTTTTCTCATGTTATGTGCATGCTGACTCCGCATGTGCCACAGCAAAGTCTGGTGGAATTTCTGTATGATTAGAATCCTACAGCAACACTGATCAGATGAATTTCCACCCTTCTAAACTCATAGGATCCCTTTTGTATACTGCCATGATCTTGCAAATTGTAGCAGGCATGTCCATGGCACCTCCATGCCGCCCTGGACAAGGCTCAAGACCCCTGGCTTCTGAAACAGGCTTCAAAATTTTATATACACATATTTAATATAGGGACCAATGATTATCGAAGCAGGTCAGTAACTGTAATGGAGCCGACCACCTTGATTGCTTCATCAAAAGTGTAGCCTTCATCCTCCATTACACTTAGATCTGTAAAATGAGAAGATATGTAGAAGGATTTATATTTGATGTTGTTTTTGGCCTGTTAGGGGCTGATTGCTTAGGTTTTTCTTTTCTTTTTTGTTTCTTCTTTTTGTAGAAAGGAAATCCTTAAACTGAATCGATTCTCCCGTTTTAGAATTATGATTTGATTAGGTCTAAATCGCCCACTATCGCTGCAAATGCTGCAATCAGCCAGTAGCCGACTAGAAGGCTGCTATGCAGCAAATCCAATGTAAATCTGATCATTTAGGGTAAATGCACCAGCTTTCTACTTTAGTGGAAGCAACAGGGGTCAGACCAACAGCAGGGATATGCAAGCCACACAGAGCATGTGCTCTAAGGTAAGAAATTATCCAATAAAGTAAAGCATTTGCAAAAAGTGCTGTGCCTGTTTGAAGATAAATGTAGGCAGGCCCATCACCCTCCTAGTGGTGTTTGGGTAGTAGAAGCAGTTGGAGCTATTCTAAGACCACTGGCTGAGTTATAATAGGCAGAGCTCCTCCAGGCGAAATTGTGTAGCATATCAAATAAACATGGTCCTTCAAGGATCATATTTGTATGATGCATTTACTAAGAAACTAAAGAACATCTCTGAAAGTTCACTACAGGGTTATGCAAGAATCACAGTCGAATGCTCCTGAATGTTGGCCCTTTTGTTGTCTTTACCTGTGATTGTCTGCTTCTTGTTTTTCCAATTCCAGATGTATCAACAAATTCCAGTGGCTTCTATTTGTTGTATTTATTCTTTGAGAAATATTCCAAAATTGGCATGATATCTGTAGTGTAAGCATCCTTCAAAGACTTGTCTTGAAAGCATTCACAGCTTTGGCCTGACACCAAATTGCAATTTGTATTTCATCTGATTCAACATGGCGGAAGGAAGCCAATTTTTTGAAAGACATTCAGCAGAATTCTGAAGCCCCTAGACTCCTTGTAGCAGTAAAGTTACCAGATCCTAGCATAGATTTGGTACCACTGCAGCACTTAAAGTCAAATTCAGATCCTAAACTTGGTCCCAAGTGCTGCTTGAAGCAGCTTCCTGATTCAACCGATTCATAACTTCCAAGGTCTGGTTTCAACTTATAAAGAAACCAGCAAAACTTGAGCATCACAGAAAGGGATTTGAGTGGTTCATATAAAATTGCCTGACCCCATAATATAAATTATTATTATACATTATAAATTCATAAATAAATAATAACTTTCAGGAAAGGCTGGCCTGATCAGCTGTGACTCAGAGTAGACAATAACATGCATATTGTTCTACCATCAATCTCCTGTTTATGTACAAATGTAGCTACTATAAAGCACATAATTTTTACCTCTAGAATGCACAATCCCTTAAGGATTGGAGCTTCTTGTACTCTGTCTAGCTTGCTTTCTGTTATTGTTACACGCCATCAAATTGTCTTTGACTTATGGTGACCCTATGAATGAAAACCCTCCAAAATACTCTGTCCATGACAGCTCCATTCAGCTCTACGAAGTTCAAGGCTGTGGCTTCTTTTATGGATTCAAGCCATCTCATAATTGGTCTTCCCTTTCATCTTTCACCTTCGACTTTCCCTAGCCTGATTGTCTTCTGCACTGTGTCCAAGTTCTGCTTCAGTTTTGTCCTTTTTGCTTCCAGGAAAAGTTCTGGTTTCATTTGATCTAGGACCCATTTGTTTGTCTTTCTGTCAGTCCAGAGTTTTCACAAAGGTCTTGTCCAGCACACATCAATTTTCTTCCTGTCAGCTTTCTTCACTGTCCCACTTTCATACCCTTAGTTTGTGATTAGATCTTGACCTTGGTCTCCAGTACAATGTCCTTATACTTGATTTTCTTTAGTTCCTTCATTGCTGCCCCTCCAAGTCTCAGTCTTCTTCAACTTTCTTTGCTGCAGTCTTTCTTTGAATTGATGACTGAGCCGAGGCATGTGAAATCTTTCAGAATTTTGATTTCTTGTACCATACCTGATCTCTTGAACTACCATTGTTCATGAACTTCCACAACTCCCAACTCTTTGTGTTTCCCATTCTCTGAGCAATATCAAATGTTGCTTTAAAATAAGGCCTTTTAATGTCTATGCTTTACAGAGTACAGCAACGTCTTTGACTGTGTGGATCATAAATAACCATCTTAAGCAATGGATGGTTTTGAAAGAATGGGTGCGCATCAGCACTTGATTGTAGAGAAGACTCTACTGTTAGGACAGAATATGAAGAAAAAGAATGGGTTTCTATAAGCGAAGGCATCAGGCAAAGATGTGCTCAGTCTCTACACAGAACTTAAGGAAAGCTGGCTTACAGAAGGAGGAAGAGGAAAAACTGGTGGAAGATACATAAATGATTTAAGATATGTAGATATGTAGATTATGTAGATTAGAAAGCAGCAAGGAATTGAAACAATTCCTGATGAAAGTGAAAGATGAAAGTACAAAAGCAGGAGTGAAGTTGAACTTTAAGGAAATAATAGTAAAGACTACAGAAAAATCACACATTTTTAGTGTCAACAATAAAGAAATTGGAATTGTGAAAGATTTTGCATACCTTTGCTCAATCATCAGTTCAGAGGGAAGCTGCAGCCAAGAAATTCAAAGTATACTGAGCAGTAATGAAGAAACTAAAAAAGATGATCAGGTTGTATTCTCCTATTGTATTCTAAATCCCTCTGTACGTGTGAAAACTGGACAGTGATGAAAGCTGACAAGGAAAAAACAATGAATTGGAAACATGGAGCTGGAAGAGAGCCTGGTAAATACCCTGTGCCAACAGAAAGACAAACAGCTGGATCCTAGATCAAATCAAGCCTGAACTTTCCCTGGAAGCAAACATGATGAAACTGAGGCTGTCATACTTTGGGCACATCATGAGAAGGCAAGGGTCACTGGAAAAGATATTGATGCAGGGTAAAGTGAAAGAGATGAAGGAAAGACCACATGTGAGATGGATTCATTCCATAAAGGAAGCCACAGCCTTGAGTCTACAAGAGCTGAGCAGGGCTGTAAAGAATGTGATATCTTGGAAGGAATTTATTCATAGGGTTACCATAAGTTGGATTCAACTTGACAGCACATTACAATAACAGACACATTCATATACAACAACAAAGGATAAGGCTATTGATGACTAATGGGGAGTTACATCCAGGGTCAGAGCACTACATCTCTGGATACCAATTGCTAGAGAGCAACAGTGGGAGAAGTCTACTGCCCATATTTTCTGCTTGTGGGCTTCCCATAGGCATCAGTTTGGCCATTGTAAGAAAGTGATCACAGCTCTAGATGGACTTCTGGTCGGACCTAATATGGCTTATCTTCTGTGGTAGGACCTGATTCTCTTGGGGTGCTCACATCTCCAACTTATGTCAAAACTCTCAAGTAAATCCCAGTGTCAGATTTTTGTTTATACTTCAAAACACGGTTCCCGAACTGCAGGAACAAGCAAATGTGGCATACTAATGAGCAATAATAAATGTTTTCTGAATTTATGGGCAGCCGGGTTCTCTTGCTCTTCTATGGCATTCAACTAATTTATAACTTTATTTTGAGTAATAAAACAAAATAAAGATGAGTAATATTTTCTGCAGTGGATTTCTTTCTTTCCTTTCTTTTTAAAATGCATGTGGTACTTTGTGAACAGGACGCTTGTGTGTGTGGAATGATTTGGACTTTGTTCATATCTCATCTAGCATTTTAGAATGTGGTATCTCTGATTTAGTTATCAGTGACTCTGGAATATTTTACTATATATGAAGTGGATTGTTGTGCATCTTTTCATGGCACCAATACAAAACATTTGGCTTTAGATAGGAAGATTTGTAAGTGTTGTGTCATGGACCAGGACCCCATCTTCAGTCGAGAATGATTCTCAATTTAGCAAATGGGGAGAGGGCTTGGTTACAGAGGACAACATGAGATTCCTCCTGTTGTGGACATACACAGGGAAAAGCGACCAGAACAGCTGTGGCCTGTTTATAGATTTGATGGGAATGAGAATTCAGACAGTGAAAATGAAGCAGTTTTGGAAGGTCAGTAAAGAACAGTATCAGATCAAGGCCAGGGAATGTCTGTGGAATGAGCAGAGTTGCCCCAGGTGGCTGGGGTGACAAGCCATCCCATGGGAATGGGAGGATAACAGAGCAAGGGGGAGAGCTGGGGGCAGAAGCTTACAAGAGCTTCAACCTGCTGATGGGAAAACGAGAGGTGCGTTTGGGGTCTGGTGATGGAATGCACAAACAAATGAGCAGTCTGTCTGATGTAGAGGCCCCTCCCCCTGAAGTTGTGTTGCTAGGAGATAACACAGGTAGGAGATTCAAGAACAATGGAAGGGGTGTAGGCAGACAGGGAATCTCAGTGATCCACTCTGGGGAGGTGTCAGAGAAAGATCCATAAGTGGGATGAACCCCCCCCCCCCGTGGGGACTCAGAGATGTTTGGCAATAAGGACTTGTAACAATAAAGCATTGTGAAAAGGAACTCTGAAGCAGCGTGCTTACTCTGGAGAATGACCATGCCTCAGAACACCTGCCTTCTTAAGATGTAGGTTTCAGGACGGCCTCAGGACCAGCTTCTGTGTCCATACTGTGTCCACACTGTTCTTGGCTTCTGAGGATTGTAGCCCTGAAGGTGTCACCACGCTGCAGCTACTTCTCTGTCAGCATGTCCCAAGCCTGAAAAAGTCCACAGCCCTTTGAGGGAGCAGGCCACCATAAGAGGTGGGACTAGCCAGTCCAGACTAGGAGAAAGGGAAAGCGTACTTCCAAGCCATTCCAATCTGCTCGGAGCAATGTCTGCAAGCAAGCTTGTCTCACTTCTGATTACAGCATTGCTTAAGGCTGGTGCTGCTGTGTCGCTATGCTTGTCTTTCCAGAAAATCTGGCTCCTGCTTAGTGAGAATCAACAGAACCAGACTTCCCCAAGGCCTTACTGTGAAAGGGAACTTGTAGCATCTAATGGAGCTGCACCCTCACTGGGAAAAGGCTCCCCAACTCCAACAGAGCAAGCTTCATGATAGTGCGCTGCTACATTGATGCCAATTACTCAAAATGACACATAACATAAATTTGGTCTTATTTTATTTATTACATTTTCCCTACTCCAAGGATCTCAAACACATGTGAATCTCTCTTTTCTCTGACTTTATTTTCACAGTAACTGGGTAAGTTAGGTAGAGAGTTCATGACTGCTCCAATGTCATTAAATACACTTCATGCTTAAGACTAGAACCCAAGCCTTTCTGGTAGTAGTCCGACATTTATGTCTCCATGCCACACTGATTCTTACTAACTGTGCCATGTGTACTGGTTACATGTAAAAGAATCCTAAGATTATTTTAACCCCCGCGACCTCTGCACCCTAACAATGCTATATACCTTTAATCCTAGCCTTAATTCAAAACCTGAAGTCAGTTTATAATATAAGAATATTTATTTATTCATTTCACTTCTATACCATCTATCAACCAAAGAAGCTTTCTGGACAGGTGACATTAAAATATACAACAACAATAATGCATATATAAAATTTGAGAGATAATGCAGTTCACCAAACAGATACAGAAATCCTCCAGTGCCTTTATAAATATTTTGTTTCTTCTATCTAGGATTATGGGGAGGAAAAGAAGGATACCGAAGCAACTGATAGCCTACTCAGTACAGCTCATGGGCCATGTTTAGTTTGGCCAAAACTGGGGTGGGCAAAAAGTTGATCTCCAGGCAGTTTGGACTTTCACTCGCAGTTCTGAGCACTGGCCATGCTAGCAGAGGCATCTGGGAACTGAGGTCTCAAACATCTGGAGATCAGTTTTCTACCCACCACTGGCCTAGAAAATTAGACCATGCACCTGATAGCAGTTAAGTTACGGCCAAGCTGTTTCCTTTCTGTTTAATTGCACCAGAGTTGTTCACCTGTGTGTGGAGCAACATAAGGTCAAAACCCTTCCCCTGCCTTTTTATTTGGACCCAAATTACATCTGGCTTATGAATAAGGAAAAAAAATGTGTTGACATATGAATGAGGGATGCCACACATTCACCCAAAAATAAATTGCAGAGTGGTCTGCAGATTTAGTTACATTTGCCATAATGGAAATGGGCTAAAATGAGTTTTTATGTAAATCAGAAATGCTACAGGAGGGCTGTTTTTCATTTTTCTTGGAGAAATTGAATGTCGCTCTACCAAACTCTATTTACATATGCTTTAGTCGATGGATTATATGTCTAAATCATGAAAATTATTGCTTGCTTTTATTTTGATTTAGTTAGATGTGGCAGTTCAAAGGCTGGAAAATAAGTAAGGGCTAGTCAACAAAGTGTACCCACAGTACTTTCTTGCAGAGATAAGTATACTCTGTGGCCCCTTCCTGATTTTTGTAATATTAACTCTTTTCCAGAAATCTTATTACATTAAATAATCACACGTGGTCAAGAAATGAAATTCACACCATGAGGTACTGTGATACAATATCTTAATACAATTGAAAGGCACTACATTAATAAATTTCACGGGGTTTTACAAACCGGTTTTTATTGCCCAAAGCTGCATGAAACTGCATCATTTTGATAGACAGGCTCACAAGAAACCCTTTTCTTCATTTTCGAGGGCACTTGTCTCTTAAGAATCACTTTTATTTTCCAAACCGAAAGTCACTTCACAGACCATAAAAGAAATATGCCATAATGTTTCGTGTGTATTCCGGTGTATTAAATGGGATCAAAGAGCTTGAAAATGAGAATCACGTAAAGGATATGGTACTGGATTTAGAAGAAACTTTGTTGTGATTAATGGACTGGCAAAAGCATCAGCAATACCAGGAATGTGTCCTTGGACCTGATCCACAACCAGTTATTGTTCCATTAGTTAACTTTAATATCTGATACGTTGACATGATTAAGGGATTAATTAAACAAAGAGGCACATAGGGGAAGAGAAGCCATTGTTAATTAGGACTCTTGACTTACCTTTTCTGTCTTTGGTTAAGTGAGCATATGAACTACAAAACAGTCATTTGTCTTAAAAATAAAAGGTGGCTCAAGTTGACAATTCAGCACAAACTCATATAACCTGAGAATGACCTGGTATAACAAGAAGGTACATGTGAACCTGTTTTGTATTCTGCAACGGTGACAATTATTCAATATAGCAACTTGCTTTACAGTATTTTGATCATTAAACTTGGACCAAAAGGCTGTGATCTAAAATTCTCAGAGCTCCAGGGTTCACTGGTTAACCTTGGACAGTCACTCTGGCTCAGCCTACCCAACCCTACCTCATATGGTTCTTGCATGAATAAAATGGGGTGATTCTCATATGAGCTACTGTGAGGGATACAAAAATGAATTTGTAAGTAAACAAGGATGTATCAGGGTGGTTCCCCTAGGCAAGGGAACTGAATCTTTTGAGCAGAACCACATATCATTAGAGATTACCTAACTGCCATCACCTGCCTTATTATAAGCTTATTTCTTCTTAATACAAACCTACTCAGTAAGCTTTCCCAGAAGATTACTCAGTTCTTTACTCAGAAGCAAAACTGACCAAACTGAGGCTGTCAGGACACATTGTGAGAAGGCAAGACACCCTGGAGGAGTTAATCATTCATTAAAATTTGGCAGCCAACTCTGGGTTTACTCTCTTCAGGATGGACCTGCTCACCACCTCCTTCAAGGGGACAGGGACCGACCCTCCCAGTCATGCTAGGGAAAGTCAAGGGAAAATAGGGAAGACCAAGCAGAAGACCAAATAAGAGATGGATGGACTGCATAAAGGAAGCCATAGCCTTGATTTTAGAACAGCTAAGCAGAGACGTCCTGGACAGGACATTTTAGAGGGCTTTAATTCATTGGGTCACCATAAGTTGAAGATGACTTGATGGAATACAACAATAGCAACTCAGGAGTCTTACTAGGAGACCTTAAGAGTTTCCCCATTAACAGACTAATAGGAGTGTAGCATGAAGGCACCAGCCACTCAAAATAGAGGGGAGACTCCCCTCTTTCCTTCTACACTCTGTTCATTCTTTTCTTTAAGTCCAGGGTCCAAAGAGCACTACTGTCACTCTACTTTCTGGAATTTGCCTGATGCTGCTGAGGCCTTCACAGCCATTGCTTTGGGGAAATTGTACTTCTGCACTCAGCCTCTGTACACAGCAGACGCCTGCCAAGAGGAATAGCAGGCACCTTGGCTAGGTGCACGTCTCATGGTGTGCCAGTGGCCTTCCTCACCTATTGTTTCCTCAAAGTGGCCCATGCTCCTTACCTTGGGGTAAAATAAGCATGGGTTTGCTTGTTAATTGGGCTTGAATGAGCAGCAATGTCTGAATCTGAGACAAGGTGATATATGAAAAACTATATATGAAATAATTCCAGCATATTTTTTGAAAAGGTCTCTGCCATTATATTCAAAAGCATATTCTTGGGCCTCATAAGAAAGTTATTTTTTTATATTTCCACTTGTATTACCTTCCAAAATCTTTTAATTTTTAGCTCAAGTCTGCTACATATGGTAGAAAGTCCCATTTCCTTTTCCACATGTTGAATATTTTCTATTATAATTCTTATAATTTTTTCTATATCTTTCAGGGTAATGTACCACCAAAAAACATCTTGTACCAATTTTCTCTTAGTGCTTGACTGACTGTGACTTTAGTGTCTTTCTTTCATAAAGCTTCTCATTGGTCGGGCAATATTTCTTCTCTAAGGTTCTGCATCCAAATTATCATACATTTCTTAACTTGCTGATTTTCAGTGTCAAATTGGAGTAATTTCTTACAAAGTCTTCCTAACAAATTATCCTTTCATTGTGTAAACAGCTTTTCAAATCCCATCAGTTCTCTTATAGCACCTTTCCTTTTTCAATCCTGAAACCAATTGTTGATCAATCATATTCCCATAAGTTATAAGATCATTGTTTGTCCTTGACTACTTTCCATATGCTTCACCAGTGGACACCAAAGGAGAAATCGGAGAGCTAATGCTTCTTTTTATAGAATACCAAATTTTTATTAAGCTATCTCTTAGTACATGAATATTGTTTTATGTCAAGGCCTTTTGAAACAGACATAAATAATTGTGTATTCCTTTTTCAAGATCCACTATTTCTAGTTTCACTAACCTATCATTAACATTTATAATCCAGTCTGAAATCTAATCTAAACCAGCAGTGTAATAATATAGCTTTAAATTAGGTACTACAAGACCTCCTCTCTCTTTTTCATCTTGAATTGTTAATCTAATCCTTGGGTTTTTACCATTCCAAATAAAAGTGCTCAATTGTCTTTGCCACTCTCAGGGAGTTTTTCCCAATATAGAAATTAAAAATTCAATTTGGGTAGTGCATTCATTTTTATAATAAAAATTCTTCCCAACCATTTTAGTTTAGTCCATTTTTGTAGCTCTTTTTGAATCCTCATCCACGTTGGTTTATAATTGAAATAATGTGTCATTATGTCCTGTTATGTTTATCCCTAAATATCTGAACAAATTTGAAGTTATTTTACATCCTGGAGTCTTTTTTATACTTTCCTCTTCCTGTTTTGTTGCAAACTTTAATATAATTTTCATTTTGTTCTTATTGAGCCTCTCCTGAATAGAATCCAGATTTTTAAATTTGGTCTATTATATTCTGTATAGATTGGTGTAAATTTAAAATGCTCAAGACTATGTCATCAGCATAGCATTTCATTTTATATTCTTCATCTACTTTTAAGCCTTTAATTTTTGGGTCTTTTCTTATTTTATTGCTAAAATTTCCAATAGAAGAATAAACAAGGGAGTTGCTAAAGGGCATCCTTTGTATCTTCCCTCTTCCAAAGCCATCAGTTAAGATCTGCAATATTTCCAGAATGCACCTTCTTTGTGCATGATCCATGTGACCAGATTTTGGTGGCTGCATGGTCCTCCTTGGCATCAAGGGCTTGCATAAGGCTTGAGAAATGTAAGGGAGGAAAAATAGGCCTCTTGCCCTTTTGCTTTCAAAAGCCCTTCAAAGGCTCACACATTTTCCGTGGCATAATAACCTTTGATGGTCCATGCAATACTGCACATCAACTTCCATATAGCCTGACGTGCCTAATCCTGCCTAATCCTAGAAGCAAAGCAGGGTTGAAACCTGGATGGGTGACTTAATGTTGTGAATCACCCAGAGAGCTTTGGCTATGGGTGGTATAGAAGTGTATTTAGTAAGGATAATTTGGTTCTTTAAGAGCTGTGAGATGAGGAGGTTGCTAGAAACTCAGGAATGCAACATTTGCTGTAGATTTGGAGGATTTCCAGAAATTAGAACCCACAAACTGTAAAAGAAAAGTGTTCTAGAAATCCAGAAACTACCAAAATCAAATATTTGCAATAAAATGAGGTTCCACTGCTGGCACTAGCCAGTCCAGGTACTAGGAACAGCAAAGCAAAATCTCCTAGTCCACTGTGCTCCTTTCATAGCTGCTGTGCCTGTTGGTGATGCAGGAATTTATGAGTAGGTGAGGATATTCTCAAAAGTAAAAATAAACCCCACTGCATTCAATGGGGTTTACTTCCTCATAAGCATGTAAGTTGGAAACCTAATAGCATGAGTTATTATAAGTTGCTGCAATTTCACTTGATATGCTTGCAACTCCCTGGTGAATGTTGAAGGTGCTGGACCTCTTTGCTGGACCCAGGCAATCCATCCTCCCCATCTGGATTTGAGCCTGAAGTAGCAAGAAGAGGTGTGAGCATATGCAGAGTAAGTTTTAAGCATCCACAATTTGGAACATTGCATAACTCCGCCCTGAAGGAAGCAAGATGTGCATTAACTTGCGTCCTCCAAAATGTAAAACTTAAAGCTAAAACTACCCGTAACTAAGCCCTAGGAGATACATTTGAACATTTTAGTGGAGCAGAGAACTGCCTTCTCCCCTAAAATATCAACTAGTTATTATGGAGAAATTTCTGGAAAGGCAAACAGTCCATACAAATTAAGAGCACATAGCAGTCACCCTACTTGTCCCAGAACAGGAATACCAAAATGCATGGTGTTGATCAGGTGTCAAAGACACCGTGTTTGACTCATCTCCCATGGTGAAACTCTTTGCATCTGCCCTCCATGATGTGGGATCATACTGGAGGGAAGTGGTTCTCAGCCCTGCATGTTTCTATGAAGGGGACCTATTTCTCAGAGTGATTTCCTTGCAGAGCTGTAAGCTAAGCAGTTAAATGAGATTTGGAGTTAAAAACATTATGTGCATGTGACAAAGTGAGATGTTTACTGGCAGGATTAGATGAACTGCAAATCCAGTTCATGAAGAAATAGTGCCTTATGCTAAGTAGATTGAATGTACTTTTTCCAGGGACGCAACAGCCAGCCAAACAAATCTACAGAATTTTGTTGCCATTTGATCTCGATTAAATAGATATCTCCAGAAGCCTGTACATAGAGTTTTCGTGTAAGCAATAAAATACTATAGCTTCTCATCTCACAAATCTCTTACTATTTATCATTTCTACAGGGCCATCAATATGCATGGAGCCTTCCACTGCAAAGTAAGAGATACCTACAGGAAGAATTTCTCTGGGCAAGCCAAGAGAAATTACTGAAGGAAAACAAGGCATGGGTGGTACATGAGGAGTTCTGTCCCTCTCTGCCCCCCATTAACCTGCCCAGATGCTTATCAATTCCCACACCTTTGCTAGTTGGGCAAAATGAATGCTGAGCATGATGATGCTGTGGTCATTTTACGTGTTATAGAAGGGAAACGGGACAGCTAGAAGTGAGACTGCCAGTTCATAGTATTATAGAATAGTAGAGTTGGAAGGGACCATGAAGGCCATCGAGTCCAACCCCCTGCTGTTGCAGACAGCAATTTACACCATCCCATTCAGATGGCTGTCCAGTTTCTTTTTGAATGTCTGTAGTGTGGGAGAGCCCACCACCTCTCTAGGCAGCTGGTTCCATTGTTGACATCCTCGTCTTTCTCGTAATACATAATTCTATCCCAGTGGCACAGCCTGATACATGGCTGTTTAGAAAGAATTCATTGGGTGTTATCTCAAATAAGTCTGGATAGGTTTGCCACTCAAATTGCCATTCAGATCTTAGGGACTAAAGACCATATGGGTACATATGATTTTGCTGTTGCTTTTTTTTTTTCTAAGTGCATGAAAGGAGACAGCTCTGATGTTTGAAATTTGCTTATCTGAATGGAAGGAATTTACTGAACCTTTTAATTGCCTTTATTTCAAGCAACCGTCATTTCAACAAAATACATCTGTTTGCTTCACTGACCACAAGTGTGCTTCCTTCAGCATCCTGATGCCTTCTAAACTGAATACATATTTGGCAAAATGTTCCTTCAACCTACTCACTATCAAGGTGTAAGAAAGCCTCTTTTCTAAAACAGTTCTCAAGAAAAGGCCAACATTTGTATGGTCAATGGCCATATGCTAATCATGGCCAACATCCAAACCCTAAGCAGGAATCATGCCTCCCCACATGATTTGGAAGTACCTAAGGGATCCCATCTGTTCACTCTGTTCTCAGTGGTTCCACACCACCCTATTCATAACAATGAGCTTTCTATATGCAAGTTGCCTGTCCTCATGATTTGAAGGCCAGCATTCTCAGTATTTTACATAATGGGATGAGGCTGCAGGCATGTTTGATTGATTGATTCTGATTATTATAATTCACTCTTCATCCACAAGGGATACTGGGATGGTATACATAACAGTATAATCAAATCTACAAACAAATACAATTTTAAAACATGCAATTACATAAATAGAGGCAACAATGTTTGAACCAGCAAGCTAGTTCAGTTTCAAAACAAATTAAGTTTTAGATAGTGAGATTCTTAAATATTTCAATGTGCCAATCATAGCTCCCTCTCGAAGCCATTTTGGAGTCAGCTTGCCACTGCAAAAATTCCTCTGCATTTTCTTTAAAATTCATATTGTATCTGTCATTCTGAAAAAAGTTCCCCTCTTTGGAGTTCTTTGCAAACTGCAGCAGAATGACTCCTTTAAGCTAGAATAGAGGAAATACAAGTCACTGAATGACAAAGTACCAAAAGGTGGGGAACTGGCATGCTAGCATCAGGATCCTTTCGCTCCTAGCTTCCCTTAGATGCCTGCCCATGCAGGTTTAAATTTATTTGTAGCCTAAAGATTCTGGTAGCCAGGGTCACCTATGCTTGTGGTGAGTTTCCAAGAATCCATGACCAGTCAGGAAGTAAGGTCATTGAATTCTATTATTCTGAAGCAAGGCCAATATCTCCATTTTCATGCTATTTCATCTCTTTCTCCTAGAATCAATCTACCCTTTTGGCTCTTGTGTTGCCTTGCTTTTGTATTAGCCCCCACACCTGGCATCACTGTTCCCTATCCTCTCTGAAGCTCCTTATTTGCACCTAGAAATTGCTAGCTTCTGCCTCTCTCTGTATCTGTGATTGCTAAGAAAAACAATCTTACAGTCTAATCTTAGGCATCAGTATTATTCCTTTTGTAAGCATTCACAGTGAAATAAAGCTGTGTTCTTTCCTCCTAATCTTTGTCAATGAGCTAATTTCCTCCATTTTGTCACAGACCTGGATTTAACCTACTGTGGGTGTTCTGTTAAACAGTCCTCTATGTCAGGTTTAGTTAGACACATGTGTGTATCAGCAGGTTCATGCATTCAGCACGAATGAAGGTAGTCCGTCGCAAGCCAGATTTACAAGATCTGTGCCTAAAATTTCTTCCATATTACTATGCTAAAATTTGGCTCTACCATTGCCATTTTCAGGGCCCTCTAAGTTCCCCACCTATTCTGTGGACATAGACCCCCAAAACCCTGTCTCTAGAATTCATATTTTTTCTAGATAATAGTATTATTGCTGTATCTTATGAAAAATCTTTAAATACTATATCAAACTGCAAGAATCAAGTTGAGGTTTTAGCAGGATTAGGAAACAGCTGCACAAAATCAGAATAAGCTTCAGAATCTGTGAATGCAAGAAGACAGATGTTAGCCAGTATTGTCACCATCGTCGATTTAATCTGTGCAGTACCTTGCCACACAGTGTACCCAGAGCAACTCACAAACAGCAATACAAAAAAATGCATGTTGATCCATCGACTACAATATACAGAAAAGTATCAGCCCAAACAACTCATTTCACTATTGCTAGTGTTGTAACATTTTATGTTTTCAGATGATTAGATGACATCAACTATTAAAACACGATAGCAGTTGATACTAGTGGGTCTACCCAGAGGCAACAGTATACATGAGATCTGATTATGCACATTTAGAAGGTATTGAGATAGGACTGCAATATTGTGACTCAAATACTGTACATAGTCCTTGAAATCCCCCATTAGAGTAGGAGACAAGAGCAGATGGACTTTTTCAAATTCATTTCCTCCATAGTTCTGCTGTGTTCTTCCTCCTTTCCTGCTTGTACAGCTCACCTTGACACCTGCTCACCCTAGGAGTTCAGAGAAGGACAGATGACACCTGTATGGAGGGTACTAATTGGCGAAGCTCTCCTTAGGCATGTGAAGCAGCTCCAAATCTGTGAAGCTGGAGACTTTGACACTCAGGTTCAATGCTTCTTCATACATTTTGCATTGAGAGAGGGCTGACCTTGAATTAAGATTCAACGGAAGTTGACAGGTGATGTTTCCCAGTCCAAAAACAGCCATCCTTTCATTTTAATTATTGGGGATCTGGGGAAGGGAAATCTACTTTGTTAAAATTGAAGGCCACACATTCAAACTGTTGTGGTTAAAGATCCTTTCCTGGGCTTTTTGTCATGCTGCAGTGAGCCAACTAATAGTCATTCAGAATTCTTGGAGCGCGTTATTCCGAAATGATTGGCTTCCCTGACCTCACAGGTATGAGAAGCACAGCTTAGGTAAAACCATCCAGTAGGAAAGATCATTTGGATTATAAATGAGTGCATTAGGAAACATCCTGGGAGAAGGTTGAGCTGTGAAAACTGAAAATAGGAAACATTTGCCCTGTGGCTAAACTCTTCACAATATTTAGTCTTGCTCCTGGGAGATTCTTCTTTTGAGTTTCAGAGCAATATTTTTTCCTAAGATTTCAAATTAGAATAACTTTTTCCTCTCCTGTCAGCCAAGGAATACAAATGCACATGGCATGTAAGGAAGGTCAAAGAGATGAACCAGCTTCTCTTAGCCACCTTTACTTGTGTATTGTTGCTCTGTCTGTTTTCTGAGATTTATTACTACTTTTATTACTGCTACTATTACTAAGACTGTGGAATGAATGAATCGGTCAATGTCCAGTCTGTGTCACTCTCACACATATTTAATTGCATGTCTGTTCTGTCCAATTTCTGCATAAGCCTGTTTAAAAAAACACTTCATGAACATTCACATTAATTTTTGCAGGCATTTGTCCTTAGCATGCCTTTTAATGTATATTTCCCATAAATTTTCACTTTTCAAATTATGTATCATCCTAGTTTTTCTAATACGCACATTTTAATGCAATCTTTGAGATGAACAAAAAGTGCATAAAGTGCAAATAAGGCTAATTTACTACTACTGTGTACTACTACAGTACTACTACAGGTGGTAGAGAGACTACTGTTACTATTAGTCTCTCTACCACCTGGAATAGTCTAGGTGCTATATAAACCTAGAAACAGGACTTAGATTGCATCATGCACTGATCTGTAACTAGTAGCTATTGGATTGTCGAACTTTGCATTTTATGTATACATTTAAGATGATGATGATAAATAATTCAGCAACACTGTTTATCAAGTGACTTTTTAAAGAGCATAATTGTTTCACAGATGCTATCCCAGGAATCCTTCTCATGGCCCATGACTACAAGCTCTAGAGACGGAATCCTCTAGTGACAGTGACTCCAAAGAAGAAACCAAAACCAGTCCCTGGTTCCTCTGATTTTGGGGCCCATATCCCATCACATGACCTCAAAGGTGCCATTGCTGCCTAATTCCAAGGAGATCAACTCCTGTAGTGATCAGAGAGATCCAAAGAGTGGTCACCAAATGGACCCTCCTTCCTCCAAGCTTCATCCCCTAGGAGAAGCCAATGCATGCAGAAAAAACGGTGCTGGCCCTTTAACAGCTGGATGTGGCATGAGAGAGGCTGGTACTAGTAAGCCTTTGGCTGTCAATTCTGCCAATTAGTCCCAGTCAGTATGGGATTAATGTGTTGTTTGTGATCTCCCTGCAGGTTTGCTCTCTGCGGTCTGGAAATCATTCATAATCCCAAATATGATCCAGCCAATCCAGCCCACATCATGCCTCCTTGGAAGAACCATCGCCCACAGCATTTGATGGAAACCCAGCTAGAGTTTTACCACAGCAGACCTAGGAAGTAGATCACAATTCTCTCTGTATTGCCTGGACAAAGGGCACATGTTCCCCCTTTTCAGAGTGGAGGCAATGGGAGGGCTTCACTTGCCTACAGTGAAGCTCTTGTATAGCCAATCCAGTTAGCTAGGTGGCATTGACATCATATTCACACGATCACATATCACTATGTGATCCCTGAAAGGCCAGGAGCCCACAGTGTAGAAGAAAGAGGCACTCATAATGGGATACTTGTGCTGCAAAGATATCAGAACCCAAAGAGGGTCTTTCATGAACCCGCAACCCCTTGCTTTTCACATTAAAAAATGAAAATCATAAAAAACAGCACAGTGAAATGAAACTTCTGGTCTGGTCCCTGATCAAGTATGGATATTTATGTTGAGCCCTGCAGGGAATTCAATAAAAATAGAGGAGGAGTTTGGACTGCCAGTCGACAGAGAAATTATTTCTGCTTGACACATTCCAGCATAAACTTCAATTTCTGACAACTGGCATCAAGAACGCTTTTGGATGGAGCACCATATTCTATCTCTGGATTTGGATCCAGTTGCTCCTGACTCAAGGCTGGCTGCAATACATCTCTTCACAAATCCTCCTATTTTCAAACTCCACCATTTGATTCTTCTGGATTAGAATCAAACTATTATTTTACAGCAGATATATTTGTGGTTGTTTGAATATGGCTGTGGTGCTTCTTCCTGCTAGAGAATAGAAGATAAAAGTGAAAGTATTCGACAAATGCTTTTCACAAGCAGCATCTAATCAGATAAAGCAACATTGTCACTGTCGCTCTTGTGATAGGAACATGCAATAATTTCAGCAGCAATTTATTGAATGCATATTTATAATTTCAAGGATGCAGTAGTAGTGATTATGCAAAGAACAGGGTTGCTGCCTTATCTGCAGTGGCCATGATGATATTTTTGGACTGTGCATATTTCTGAAGACTGCCTGCCATGAGAAAGTTTTCCTAGACATGCCTTGGAAATAAAAGCTGTTCCACTCTGTTCAGCATCACATCAGCAGGCATCTGCCCATGCATCTCTTCCAGAACCCCCTGTGAACTGCTCCATCAAGCTGCTCCCGGGGGCTTCCCTAATATTCTGAATCAGATTTGGGGAGATCTACCGGTAGCTAAATGGGAAAAAGCCTCTTCCACCAGTTTTTCTTTGTGCATGCGGACAGGTGCTACTGGATACAGTCCATGATCTTTTCCAGTTTCTGTTGTGTTCCATGTTGGACTATTACCCTTAAGTAATATTACCCTTAAGTAAAAGTCCAACATGGAAACACTGTCCTATGAGGAGAGACTGAAAAAACTGGGCATGTTCAGCCTTGAGAAGAGAAGATTGAGTGGGGACAAGATATCCCTCTATAAGTACTTCAAAGGCTGTCACAAAGAGGAAGGCCAAGATCTCTTCTTGCTGATGCCAGAGTGTAGGCCATGGAATACTCAATTCAAGTTGCAGCAACCCAGATTCAGCCTGAACATCAGGAAAAGCTTCTTCACTGTCAGAGCAATACAACAGTGGAATCAGCTGCCTAAAGAGGTGGTGGGCTTTCCCACACCAGAGACATTGAAAAAGGAACTGGACAGCCATCTGAGTGGGATGGTGTAATGTGGTATCCTGCAACAGCAGCGAGTTGGACCCAATGGCTTTCATGGCCCCTCCAACTCTACTATTCTGTGATTCTAAATAATAACTAAAAATACGTAAAAAGGAAAAAGCATCTTGGAATCTTCATAAAAGACAAGCTAGAATCCAGTTATGCAATCTGAAAATTAATGAAATAAATGCATTCCTCATTTGAAAAGGGAGAGGAAGAGTATTGCCTTGCTGAAGCAGCCCTTGGGTTGGTGTAGCCCATCATTTGGCTTCCAGTAATGGCCAGTCAGATTCTTCAAAACAGTGGAGAACAGCACATGGCCCGTAGACCATATGTGATCTCCGGCTATTCTCATGGCTCCTGTCACTTTCCCCACATCCACCATTGCCCTTGAAATTAGAAGCAGCTAGCTTGTAAGCAAGGTGGAGGTAATTTGCACATGTGTCGCAGTGCAACATCATCACAATGTTTGCTGACACCACAGCAAATCAGCAGTGAGGCATGGCCACAGAGGGTTCAGGTAATATGATTCAATAGCTTCCAGAAATCACTTTAACCTGTTCTCAAAGCACACAAACAGGGCTTGTCAAGGGTCATCACCTTTCCCTTTCATCTATTATCTGTTTATTTCAAGGGCACTGGATATGGGGGGATATATTGCTCCAGATCATGGATAACTGAGATATCATGACCAATAGCCATTGACAGTGCAATCCAATAAATGTTTTCTTGGAAGGAAGTCCATTGAATTCAGTGGTTTTTATTTCAAGGAAAATATGTATATGATTACAGCATAAGAGACTCTTTCTTCATGAAACTAAGTTATACATTTTAAATTGGTCAGCATCCCAGCCTGTGGTACATAATTTGGTGCTCTGTGTGAAAATATGCTTTTTGTTTTTCTGGAATCCTACTTGGAAAGAAAATGAAAGAATGACCTTGTACATTGCGTAAAGTGTTTTTCTTTCTGGGCCTGAGTTCCCATAGCTCCACAAAGGTTCTAATCAGATTCCTCTCCCTTAACCAAGAAGCCATTTTAATTACAACAGTAATTCTTTCCATTGCAAGGACTTCATTTTTATTTAATCCAAATGCCACATACACATGTCAAAGAAAAGAATGACCTGCCTGATATAATTTGATTTGTATTGATCCTGCCTATGAACTTAAGTTTAATTGAAAACACCCAACAGAAAGACGGCACGGGAGCTAAAAATAATCAGTTCATATGCACTTGAACTTTTCGATGTGCAGGCCAGCCATGCTTCAGAAATGGGGGAAAGGTGGAAGTCATTGTGCAAATAGTAATAAGGCCTTTTCTTCCAGAAAACTAAAATGGCAAAGGGAGGAAGAATGGAGCCTTTGAACAGAGCCTTTCTCCCAGTAGAATTCTTGGAGAAATTATAAGGAGCTCTAAGGAGAGACATAAAACTAGTTTACATCAAAGTAATACAATGGAGAATGTGAAATATGGGTGAAAGTGGCTTGAAGATCCTCACTGTGCTCCAACAAATGTGATTAAAAGAAAACCCTCCAGAAATCATATCCATGATCAGCAAGGAATGTATTAGGTCAATGAGTGTTTTCTCCGTGATGCTTAACTGACCACATGCCTAGACCCAGATGTACAGCTCCAGTTTCATGTACACAATGTTTTCCAGTGTCAAAATCTGTCTGGATGGGCGGGCTGTGAATGTGGCCAATTCCCCAAAGTGGATGAACAGCACTGACAGCTCTGAACACCTGCTATGTGACTGAGCTCCTGAATCAATGCAGAACTTTCACCTGTTATTGTGTGTGCATTATTATTGCAAGGAGAAGAGAGAGATGGCAAATAGAAGAAGGGCATTTTTGGTAGTTGCTCCTCACCTGTAGAATAGGCTTCTCAGAGGCCTACCTGGCACCTATATTATTATCACTCGGGCATCAGGCAAAGACATTCCTATTTCCAAAATATTTTAAGGTTTGAATAATATTGAATTGATTTTAACTTTTTAGAAATTTTAATAATGGGTTTATTACTACTGTACCTGTGTAACTTGAAGTCTATGATCTATGCAGTTGCTGTAATTTTATTATATATATATAATATATATGTTGCGTTCATTTCTGTACCACCCATTCGACAAACTCCTCTGGACAGTTCGTAACAATTCATAAGCACAGGTACAGTAACGAAAATTGTTCTGTTAAAATGCATTAAGTAAAAATACATTAAAATACAGTGCAAAATTTCAATACACAAAATCTGAAACAGTTGACGCAACTGAAACAGGTTTAGTTAAAAACATGGCAATGTTGGAGCCAGGTGAGCCCTCAGGGAGATCATTCCATAAGGAGGGGTCCACCAATGAGAGGGTCCTGTTTCTTATTGCCTCCTTCCAGACCTCCTTGAGAAGTGGCAGTCAGAGTAAGGCCTCAGATATGAATCATATACTGAGGTCAGAAAAGGTGTTCCATCAGGCATTGTGGTCCCAGACTTACAGCAGTGTGCCTTAGTCTGTTTGTTCAACTATACCTTTGACCAGGGATGCTTCTCCCCCTTCCCCTGTCCAGACTGAGTTTTCCATCCATCTGATCAGAGGATATTTAAAGGCAAGTAGCTATTAAAGTTTGAGCTGTGCATTTTTCAGGCAAGGGAGTTACTTCTTTCTGAGTAAACATGAACTGGCTCGGGATGCTGTTTGTAAGTTCTGCTCAGTGATTCATTCCTGCTTATAACTGACTGGATCCAGACAACACAGTAACATACACTCAGTTGTTCAGTATGAGTTGAGTATGGTTCATTGTTAATCCACAGATCATTACTGAAATATGTGTTATTGAGTTGTCCCAGCTGCCACGGCTTGTTCACTCTGATCAATCCATGTAGAGAACCATGCTTTCTCATTGAGTTGGGAACTGTGAGTGGAACCCAGCATCTTGGTTGGGTTCAGGTAACACAGTAACCCACATTTCAATAACAACCCACAATTCAATGACAACCCATCCTCAGCTCACGTTCAGATTATAGTGCTGTCTGGACCAAGTCACTAAAAAGATCTGCTGAAACCTTGTCTCACTTAATACTGAGCAGGGTTACAATGGTAATAAGCACATGTAACACCCCTCCTTCTGCCTTTGGCTCCATCCTTTGCCATTTGGGCCTTGGACAGAAGATGCCCTCCCTTACCTAAGACCATTGCTTTAGAAAGGGTTTTTAGAACCAGAGTCTAAATTCTTGTTTCCTGCTCTACCAAAATCCTAAAAGATACTAAACAGACCAATTTCAATATGGAATTTTACTTCTAATAGTAGCTAAATTTGATCAGAATACTAAGCAACATACCTAGAATACTTGCTTGCTTGAAAAGTTCTTCACTTTCTTCATGGCTGAAATGTATTTAAATCAGATTTTCAATCAATGGAAATTCTACCTGTTGAATGAGAGTTCTATGACAAGCCTAAGAGTCTCCGTTATGTTTCATTAACCTAATAAACTCCACATACTCCATTTGTCAATGCTGTTAAGAGGAACTATAATATCTATTATGCAATGTCCTATGGTGAAAAATTTAACTGATTTAAAGGATAAATGGATTTCTCTATGACTATTTTTCCAGTGCTTCCTCCAGGATAGCTGATTTTATAGGATTCAAGGACAAGAAACAAATTAGAATGATTGCTTTTGCTTATCCAGTGAATCTCTGTAGGCTACAAATGCAAAGGGTGAACAACACATCAGTCTTGTAATACTCAATTTAGTGTTTTCCTTACAGATGGAAAGTGGCAATATTCAACTCTGTAATACCATTGCTAAGCTTTTTTTTTGTTTGTTTTTAATGAACATTATTAAGAAGGTCAGGGAAAGAAATTGTGGAACCCTTGGTAGCCCGTTGTGATGAATTTGCAAGTCCCATTCTGGATAGTGTTGCACTTCTCCTAAAGCACAGTGTTCATAGTTTGGGGGTACATCTGGATCCAGAATTCTCACTTGCCAGAAATTGACACAATGGCAGTCACCACCTTTTATCAGTTTAGCCTGATTTACCAAGTATGGCCCTAGCAAAAGTATCCCGTGTGAACTGTTGTAGCACACTCTACTTGGCTGCATCTTTGAAAAGAGTCCAGAGGACTGGCCAACAGGAGCATATTACTCCAGTGCTCTTGGAGTGGCTTCTTCTCTTCACATTGCAATTTGCCTTTTCAAGGGCACATAATCCTAAACCAGATTTATAAAGAGAAGTGGAGGGTGGAGGGGGGCTACCACTCTCAGCATGCCCCAGTTTCTGTCTAAACTTGAACAAGATTGTGTCCTAGGGACATAATCATATCAGAATGCCCATAAATTCCCAGATTCAGAGACTTACAGGCATCTAATGCATAACAGAATGAGCACTGGAGAAACCTCCCTCTCCTTCCATGTTGTATTTTTGTTAGATATTTTCAGTTCTTGAACTGGAGCATATATGAGTGCGGGAAAGAGGCTGAAGTGGCTTCAGGAGAACACACATCACTCAAGTCCTTCCCACCACCCACGTCCTTTGACCCCTCTCCAAAATCATTTTCCTGACCTAGGAAGTGTTGTACTCCCTCAGGAAACGTCTAGGACACATAGGATTAATCTCTTTCAGAAAAATGCTATGAAAGGAATAAAAAACCTGACAGTGAGTTTTTTCAACATACTTCTTACATCCTGAGCCAGGATGGCTTCTTTTTTTATCTCACTGAACCCTCATAGTTCAATTATGAAAAGATAATATTGACAGGAAAATGTAATGCCACAAATGAAGCCAGAGAGATGACTAAATACGCCCTCTTCCATTATGTTCTTGTTCCTTTCAAAGGACCAAGTTCAAAGGTTAAAAAATTATTTCCATACCAGCTGTGTGGTGGGGCGGGGGGGGGGGGGGCAGAACTCTGCTTCCCTGACCCAAGGTCAGAGCACAAGCCTCCACGGATGGAGCTGGAAATCAGATAAATCTTGTGGGTCCTCAGATCTCGCCTAGAGGCCATGAAATCACTTCTTGGGTACCAGTACCTAGTGGAACCATTGGTGAGAACCTGCAGGAAAATGGACAGTTGGAAGCATCATGGATCAGAGGGAAAAAGCAGGACTGAATCCAGTGGGTTTGTTGGTTTGAGGCAAAATCAATGAATTATGGTGAGATCCAACAATTCACAGCCATGGCAGAATATTTACCCTTTGCTGGTTAGGCTGAACTGGTAAAATTTTGGCTGAAAATTAGCCCCACTTAAAACAGGCATTTTAAAATAAATGAAGTTGCTTTTCCAGATTTCCAGCATATTAGCACCGCATGTAGTTCCTTACTTGTGAATAAACAATCACATATTTTATTGGGAGGTAAAAGTCACAAGAATACAGTGGATTTTCAGCTCTTTTTAGAAACATCAACAAAATAATCCCAGCACAGACCAGGTTTTTCTTCTGATATGTCATATAGTGTATAAAGCATGAATGTCAGGGATTATATATTGCTGTTGATTTTTCAGATTGAGACAAAAGGAACTCAGGCATCCTGAAAATCAATTTCACTGGGGGACATGGTGAAGAAGTGATTCTGGGCTGATGGAAAGTTTGAACAGAATTCCTCAAGCTGATAAGAAAAAAAAAAAAACAAACCTTGGGATGCTTATGCAAGCCAGAGAGATGAATTAATTTAGAAACTTCTCTTTCTAAATCTAGAAGCTCCAAGCTAGGCTTTTGTGGTTAAAGGAATATACATGCTTAAAAAGAATACACATACACATATGTATACATTCTTCCCATTTCTTCATTCATTGACTCTTTGGTGCATTTATTTTTCCAAACATGGTTCGGCATTTGATGAACCTTATTATAACCTGTAGCCAAAGGTGAGCCAAACTGTGTGACAAAGTGGGTTGTCCTAGAGGCAACCCAGCCTTCAACACCTCTGTAGCTTTCAGCATTTTGGTCACCTCCAGGATGCCTCTTAAGAAAGTGTGAATATTCATGCCTGTCACCAAGATTCTACATGCTGCTGCTACTTGGAAGCCTTTAGATAGTTTCTCAGACCTGTTGTCTAACCTAACCTGTTCCTAGCCTGAAGGAAAATGGAGGTGGTCAGAGATGAAGGTGGGTAGAGACCTGTTCTCCCCTGCAGAGGGAGGCAGGACATGCTGCAATGGAACCAAGCTCAAGGAACCAAGGTTAAATTTGGATACCAGGAAGTTAGGACCCCTAGGGTATGGAATGGGCTTCCAAGAGACGTGGTTGAAGCCCCATAGGTGATGGCATTCAAGGATAGGCTAGGCATGCACATGATGTTGTAAGCCGCCCCGAGGCTTCGGCGAATGGGGCGGCATAAAAATGTTTTAATAAATAAATAAATAAATAAATAAATAAATAAATAAATAAATAAATAAATGTCATGAGCAGAGCTGGCTGGAGCCAGGGGTCAGACTAGCCCAGGTGGCCCCTACTGACTTGCTCAGTTTCTATGTAATATATTTGCCAAATGGCTGTTTCAATTCGGTCCTGCTAAAGTTGGAAAACAAAAGGGAATGGGCCATAGGTAAATGGCAGAGCATATAAGCTGCAAGAAGGAGGTCCCAGATTCAATCCACAGCATCTGCAGGTAGGGCTGGAAGAACCCTTGCCAGGTATATCAACAACCCTAGGCTAGGTTTCTATACTCCTGTATAGAACTTCTCCAATGGACTACTCCAATGGACTTAGCATTCTCGTGTTAGAAGTCCTCTTTACATTTAAATGGATCTATGTGGCTTTTCTTGCCTCTTTCCCAACTCCTATATTGCCCTTTGGTTGATAAATGTTCATCTGGTCTGAATTCACTAGGGTCTTTGGATCTGAATTACCTACTGGATGTATACACTGCTTTCCTCCTGCCATTTCCTTCCCCACCCTGTCAGCACACCCCACACACTCACAATGAACAATAATGGATGTCAGCACATCAGTCTAGTTCCTAGTCATGGTTTTTTCTTTTCTTTTCTTTTAAAAAAATCAGAGGAACTCAAAAGTTCATGTATTTTTGGTAAATGGAAGCTAGGTCCTCCAGAAATATCATAGGAACGATCATTTCAAAAGAAAGTGTTCACCTTAGAGAAAGAGAAGAGCTGCTCTGTGGTCATTTTCAAACAAATTAAAATCATCAATCCTACAAGGACTTTTTCCCTCTCTGGTTTGAAAGAGATATCAAGTTCAGCCCTCCATAATGCTAATCCTGACAGTTGCTTTTGGCCATGTTTCTCAGATAATTCTGAAGGGTACAAAGGCATTAAAAAGTCTCTTATATGAAACATACCTCATGGGTAATGAGATGACAGGGGTGCAGAGAAGAATGGGAGCTTTGAAGAATGCAAGACAGATTTTAAAGCTACCTATTTTTCCTTCTTTCCCTAGAATAATTCTGTCAAGGATGCTTAACCAGGCTGTCACTTCTGCCTGACTCACACAATGCATTTCCAGATCTTTGGCAATGAAGGTAGAATATGATCACAGAGAGTTATAACCACTATTTCTGATTTTTAATTTATAATCAAATTTATATTCCACTCTTTTTCCTCATACAAGGAACTCAGAGTAGCTAACATGGTCTTCCCCTTCCCCTTCCTCTTTGTCTCCCAACAACCCTGTGAGGTAGGCAAGGCTGAGAGTGAACAACAACCCTGTGAAATAGGCAAGACTTCATGGCTGAGTGGGCACTAGAACCTGCACTAACCACTTACCTTGCACTGGCTCTCAGTTGTTCTTCTTCACCTGAAATGCAAAATGAATCAGATGTATCAGCGACTCTTCTGCATGAGACAAATTGTGACACAAAAGTTCAGGTCAAAAAAAGGGGAACACTTCCATTTCAGAGTAAGTTGCATAAAGTGCACATGTAAAGCATTATGATGAAGTGGACAGAATATTGGGTCTGGAGTAATCAAGATTCAAGCCCCAACCTATGATTCTTGGACTACCTCATAAAATTGCTGGAGAAATGGCACTGTGAGCACCTTGGAAGAAATAGAGGATGCAAATGTAGCACCTGTTGCTACACAGATTTTCTTGTCTGATGACACAGAGGGGCGTATTTCTCTATACCTACATAAAACAAAATGGATACTTATATATGTGTTGTGAAAAATTCAAACTAGTCTCTATGAAGGACTTACAATGTGGAATTTTGTCACGTACCATTGAACAGCAGCTAGAGTTACTTTGTACACAAAGGACCCAGCTTCCCATAAAAACTATTGGCACAATCATTGTGCCAATAGTGGGCGCAAGGGTACCTGGCAGCCTGCTACGTGGCTGATTTTTATCAGGCAGCCTAATAACTAGGATCAAATGTCTGAACGTAGACACCAATTCTCAATCCCTTGCATTGGGTGCCTGTTATGTTTCTGAACCCAACTCAAGGCCCTGTATAGCTTGGGACTGCAATAGTCTCCTACCTGCACCTCTCCCAGCTGCAGTCTGTTGAACACGCAGTACCTGAAGCCCTTCAACTGCCACCTCTAAATGAGGCTTGCTTGTGGCACCAAAGAACAGGGCTTTCTAAGTGGTGGCCTCCCAGTCATGGAACAAGATCCCCAGCAGGGCCCACCTGGCATCAACTCTACTAACCTTTCGGCACCCTGTTAAGACTGCCTTCAGTGCCATGGTATTGAACAGTTCTAGCAGCGTATTCAGAGAGGTTGTGTGAGCTTTCTAAAATAGATCTAGTAGTATTAACCTGCCTTGATTATTTAACTTGTTTATATTTTGTTTTACATTTTTCTAGTGAGGTTGTATGATGTTTTTATTACTGTTTGTACTCAGAGAGCATTGGCTATTGGATGGTATAGAATAACAAGAATAAACACTGGTACAGTGATATATGGTATTGCAGACACAGGCCTGGAGTTAACATAGACATTACTTTAATCTGATACCAAACAAAAACTTATTTGGTCGTTCTTAAAATCTAGGATAGGTGAAAGTGCTCTGGTCCAGGTCCCCAAAACCTTCTAGTCCCATCCATCCTGCTCTATGACTAGTTCTCAATCTGGATCAGGTCATCTGCTGCTAATCTAGAGTAAAAATGAAGCCCAACAGATGATGTGCAAAAACAGTTCATTTTGGTTTATCAGGTAGTGTTGGCAAATGGTAACAGAAAGGAACAACAGACGTGAAATAGAGAAATGAATGTGAAAAAGATTATGCTGTGTGTAATCCCTTCCCTCACATGACATCAGTGCTCTTTACTGATGGCATGTACTGATATCTCTGGTACATTAGGGAAAAAAACAGGCTCACACTCAAATACACACAGAAACAGTAACTTTACAGAAACCGTCCCAAGTCATTGTAAGCTCTTCCAGGTGCATTCAGTACATGGCTTAGCTGATTATCCTCCTACACTAGGCCAACTTTAATCAATGCATTTTCCTCAGTGCATGACAAGCGTCAACAGCAGATTAGAAAAGCCATCTAAACTCAATCGTGCATGGGGAAATATTTGAATATTGTGATGATGTCTGATGATACTTGGAAATGATTTGTTAATTGATCTGAAAGAGCTCAGTTCTGGTCTCAGCTAGGGCTTTTTTATTTCCAAACAGCAGAGAAAGGTTGAAGTGGACATCTGGCAAGGTCTGTCTGTCTTTCTTTCCAGTGGTAATTTAGCTTTTGGTGTTGCATTTTCCACAGCATTCACAGCAGAACTTCTTTCTGTTCAACAGTCAAATGTCAGTTTTCTTGCAAACGTGTCACACCTGATTTGTTTTGTTTGCCTAGTTTGTTTTCCTTTGTCAGATCAGTATGGCAATATTTAAATTATCTCCTTCTAACACACCTGGCTAGTGCAAGAGCTCATTTACCTTCCTGTTGCATCAAAATCCAAAGAGTTTTTCTCTGCCCAAGTCCATGCACCTCTCTCGCTGTAGCCAATATAACAACATAGATCCAATGTAATTGCCATTAACGTATCCTTCATGTTGGGAATTCATATTTATTCTACATAGGGCAAACATTAGGCATACTAATGTCACTGTTTACTACCTTGAGAGCAGCACTGGTACAAATTGAATTTTCTGGGAAGATCAACATGTGGCCACACGATTGGCAATACTAAAGAGCTAGAATTAAAAGTCTTAAAAGAGCACCTCAAATATTGCCACTGAATAATCCTCAGAAATGTTTGAGTTAATGTTGAGAATAAAACCACAACTTTTTAAAGTGGGGTTACACCCTAAATTATGTTAATGTATTGATTAATGGTTCAGCTCAATTTGCAAGCAATGGTTTTACAAAGGTTACATCGTTTCAGCATCCCCTGACTGTTTTGGGGTTTTTGTTTTGCATCAGGGGTGTTGTTGCTGTGGGTGGTGGTGGCAGCGTGTGTGTGTGTGTGTGTGTGTGTGTGTGTGTGTGTGTGTGTGTGTGTGAAAACAGCTGAATGAAAAGAAGGGTTATACAAATCTTACTGTGCTGTAAGGTTAAACAATGATAAAAGAATCATTCAGATTCTTTTCAAAGGTGTGAGAGGGAGACTGCACTTGCATTTTAAAGGTTCTCAGGTGACTCAGGTACCAGTCCAGTGACTCATCAGGATGAAGATGCTGGCTATCTACACTGCACCCTTTGATGTGGAATTTGCAACCCACCAAAAGCAACTGCCCATCTGTTTTTTCCTGACATAACCTGTGAACATTTTCCCTGGATCTGCTGCTGGAGCTCCACTCTGCATCTATATTCAGAGTGGTGCCACTTCCATTGTTCAATGTGAATTATTTCTTACTTGAATGTATGCCTCTACTGTTCACTTGAAGATCAGGAAGGAGAAGACAGTTCAGTGGATGTGATTAGCAAACATCTCTTGGTCAAATTTAAGCCTCAGGGATGGATCTAGATTTATGCTGGATCAACTACACTGATGCCTGTGCCTTCCATTGGCAGTCCCCCACTCCACTCAAAAATGCTACACATAGCCACAATCCTTTTCTGAAAGGGGCAAAATGTGCTATGGAAGGGAGTGAGCAATCCCCAAAAAGCAAGTGGAGGGAACTTCAATGCACAGAGCTCTCCCTCTCATGGAAAGCCGATACTAAATCCAACACACAAAGTACAATCCTTTCCATGTCTACTCAGAGGTAAGTCCTATTAAGTCCAGTGTGGCTTACTTCTGGGTTAGGACTGCAATCTAAATTGGAGGGAATTCTGTGTATTTCCAAAGTTATTGTGGCAGTCTTTTATAAATGCCGCATAATCTCTCTCTCTCTCTCTCTCTCTCTCTCTCTCTCTCTCTCTCTCTCTCTCGTGTGTGTGTGTGTGTGTGTGTACACACAAGTGCAACAGACTCCATAAATGGTGCCCTTGCATCTTTCTTGGACCTTGACTAGTTAACAGGCTAGGCAGCACACGCTAACTGTATAAATGTTTATAAGATACACCCTTGAGCAGTTTTTCCAAGACAGACGGTAAAGCTGTGAATGTTCCACAGTGGACAAATAATAAGGCTGCACAGATCATCAAAGAGAACAAATGCCAGAAGGAAAAACCAACATTAACACACATTAGAACTAACTCCAGATTCTTGAGGGCTTGATTATACGTTTCGTGACATGACATGACTGCCTCTTCCCATCACTGTAATATTCCTGAACATGTGTCATCAGAGACCACTTTTTCCTTGATATTAAGTGTTCCCTGCATCTGAGTAAATTGTGCTGTTGGAAAAAGCTACCATTAACTGCCCCCCCTCAAAGATGGCTCTATTATGTTCTACAAAAGACTTAGGGGATTACACTTAGAAGGTTAAAGTCAATGTCACTTTTATTTGCAACGGCAAACAATAGAAGATGATACAGCCTCATCTGTCAGAGATGGGGAACAATCTAATAGTAAAATAATTTATGCATTAGAAGATTAAAATATTTACATACATAAGAATCATGTCAAACATCAAAGGACTGAAGCAAAGGAGCCGCAAGGAATGTTACTCATCAACCCTCTGAGCCTACATTGTCTGCTTCTTTGTATATAGTCTTATTTACTTCAACATATATCTGCTCCGTTCTGCATCAAACCGAAAAGTGAAAATGACAGCAGAAGTTATTGGCTCATAGACCTGACAGGCAGAATACCCTGACTCCTGCAATTGCATATAATTAGGCATTTATCATATTTTGTTTCTCATTCTTCACCCTAGGCCAGCTTTCCCCAGCTGGGTCCCACCACATGTTTTGGCCTTCAGCTTCCATTGTCCTTGACTTTTGGCTGTATTCACTGGAGATGCTGCTTTTATAGCAGTCCACATCGTCTTCTGGGACCCAGGTTGGGGAAGGCTAGTGTAGCAGTTCATAGGGTTCCCCCATCACATTTGTTCACCACAATAACCCCATCAGATACATTTATTTATTTATTTATTTATTTATTTATAGCATTTTTATGCCGTCCGTATCGCAGAAAGCCTCGGGGAGGCTTACAAAGAGATAGACAACATAAAATAACATTAAAAATTTGGAGCATCTAGGCAATAGTTTAAAACCAATAAATAAAAACAACAATTAACAATTAAAATACCGTTTAAATAAAAAGGTCTTGGCCTGGTGCCGAAAAACAAATAATGACGGCGCCAGGCGGACCTCTCTGGGGAGCGCATTCCATAGGTGGGCGCTGAAATCAAGCTGAAAGCAAAGCACAATCCAAGGGATTCCAGTAGGATGAATGGCAGAACAAAGATTTGAATCCATAGGCGCCAGAGTCTAGCACTCTGTCCATTAGCTCATTGCTTCTTTTAAAAACATGTTTGGCAAGATCTTTAAGCAGTTTAAAGAAATACTTCCCTACAACAGGAACTGGAAGATACAGAAAAACCAGCAATAGACTTTTTAAAAAGTATATTGGTCACACCAAACAAACAGGGAGTAATAATGAAAAATGCCCAGCAGTGTGGGCCAAAGGGGCAGAGTCCCCCCTCACCTAATCTACCTTCCACCATGTGTCTCCCATACTTGGGCTGTGCCTTCTTTCCCCTGTGCGACGTGGTGAGATGCAGAACAGCTGGGCAACATGCTCGGTCCATTCTTCGTCACATCCTGTATAAGTGAGAGAAGGTCCTGGCGGGGAGCAATCAGCTGTGCATGCTCAGAACATTTCCCAGGAGTCACTGGGTGGCTAGTGCACATTTGTGAATGCCTGCGGGCAAAGCGGATTGTCATTCCATCAAAAGCCAGGTCTGTGCAAGACCCAGACAGCGAAATGAGTTGGCTGTTCCATTCCTTCAATCCTGTCCATGGTTGTAGGGGCACTGGAAGCCTGCCCAAAGCCAGCCAGTCTCCTTCAGAAAAGCAAAAACAAGAACAACACTTCATTCATAACGACTCACTCTGGTAAACTAGGAATGAGAGTTATCCTTGCAAACACAACCGGAAAACCCTATTTCTAGTGGTTTGGTTTGGTTTTTCTTGTTATGTTGCTGTTGTTGTTGTTTGTATTTGAACTATTATTTCTTTTTAAAAAGAGGCATCCTTGCACAAATCCCCTCAAAAAGTTTTTTTAAGGTTCTGCAAGCCCATGGAATCTGTAAGACCTGGAAAAAGTATGACCTCACTAAGGTAAAGTCCAGGTTTTTTAAATCTAATCTTCTAGCGGGCTGAAATTTGTGTTGGTCAGTTCATCTTTGGGGAATGCAATCAAGGGATAGTGGGGAGGGGAGGGGACTGTGAATTATTACATGAAAGCAAGGCTACTTTCGTCCTTTTCCTTATTAAATACTTTCTTGATGCAATTTCCTTGTGACTTCACTGTTTTCAAGCCTCCCCTACTATCTATGCTGCATAAAAACCTGAAAATCCCCATAATACCCATGCAGCTGATGAAGTGGACTATAGCCCATGAAAGCTTGTGCCAGAATAATTGTGACACTCTTTCCTGTTTCCAATGTTAATGCACTTTCTTTGAGTTGAGTTCATAAGGAGCCAGATGGGTTGGGCACATGAGAATTAGCAAGACGCGGGGCATTGTTTGTTTGTTTTCAGATTTTGAATGTTTAATAAGTGTTGATATTAATTTTCAGACTCCCACCACAGGGCCTGTATAAGATAATTTTTCAAAAGGAGCATTGAATCCACCTTGTTTCTACTGAACATGCAAATCAGTGAATGCACGTAGTAATGCAATGCACATATGTCTGCTTTACATACCCGGGAAGCTTATTAAGAAGATATTGTATGACTATTTTGACTTTGTAGTATAGACTTGCTTTCCTTTATCATCTTTACCTAATAGAGACAATATGTATTTTCCTTTCTTCCCAGAGCAACAGATCTTCCCACTTTTAGTTTCACAACACTCCTGCAAGGTAGGTCAAGCTGAGAGATGGTGACTGGCCCATAGTGGCACTGGGGAAGCATCTGGTGGTCTTTTGCATGCAGCATGATGCCCTGATCCTGAACCCACTTGTCCCACCTGGCTGTTGTGTCTGAATGAGGCAGTGGGCAGTCCTCCACTGTCCCTTGAGTCTGTGTGTGAGAGACTTCAATGTGTGCATGTTAGGGATGGGAAGGTCAGGTGAGAATCCGGCTCTCTTGCGCTTACCGGGCTTCCTGTGCCCACCCTGGCCAGGGAGTGAGCCAAGCCATGTTCAAGTCTGTGCACACTGGGGAACACCAGTGACTTCTCTGAGCATGGCATGCAATTCTTTGTACAAAGTCTGCCACCACATGTGCAAAAGCCAAACTCCACTTGCACGTGGGCTGTGTGGGTGGCGTGTGCACAAGCTGGCTTTATGGACTCACTTGGACTCGCTTCCTGCCAGATGCCATGCAAACTTTTGGGGTGAGGTGGACTGCTGTGCCGGTGCTGCTGTTGGGCCATTCCCAACAATGCTGGGCAAAGCCGCACTGACAGAATGCTAGGCCTCTGCAATTGCACCCCTTAATGCTGGCCCCATTGACATGAACCAGCAATGCTTTGCTGCGATATAAGCACTCTGAACATGCCATGGTGGGACAGTTTCAATGGGGCCCATTGGACTGGTGAGAGTCCAATTTTGCCCCAATGCAATGTTCCTCACAGCCATGGCCTTGTGGGGAAGGAGAAACAGTGCAGGACCCAGTAAATCCAGGCATGTGAGCCAAATTCTCCAGGATAAGCATTTCGGAGAAGCTGCCAATAACCTCTAACCTGGTCCTCCACCAGCTGAGGAAAGGGCCCTGCCACTGCTGGAAAGCGCAGAGATGCAGTTTGCCCTGAAATCTGTACCTGTCCTGGTTTCTAGCCAGTTTTATTCAGTGGAATGACAAGGCATCAGCTTTCCTATGAGAATGTAAGCCAATCAGAGAAAAACCAGGGAACAGATGGCATTATGCAATCATTCTCAGAAGGCAATGATTGACCACAAGCTTATACGACTGAAGCCTGTGCTCAAATGAATAAAAAGTACTTTAAAATGTGATGAACAGAAGGGAAGTGTGTATTTCAGAAAGCTGAAATATGTACATTCAAATCAATTGATTATATGGTGCCTTCCATGTTGCTCAATGGCACATTCTTCTCCTCCGCCTCCTCCTCCTCATGTCATCAAGTTACCTGTTGTGCCTGCTTCTATGGGGTTTCAGTTAGCATGCGAACAGGCTACATGGCAGTGGAAGAGCTTTCTGATGGTGAAGATCAAAAGCTTGTGTACAGTAATGCATAACTCATATTTTCAAGTCAATGTGAATATACTTAGGGCTTGTTTTACAACAGAACATGCTCCATTTGGCCCCTCTATCAATATTGCTAGTAATCGATGCATCACTGGCATGGATCCTGTTGTGTCATCTGTGAAGACATGTACAGGACAGGCCATGCTCTACCCGCAATATGTGGGTGCAAGTGGGAAGGGACAGGATGGCCGAGGCAGGGCCAGTGGCTGCAGTCCCAGTTCCTGCATTGTTCATGCAGCTAGGATGCTCCAACAGGGCTGCAACTGACCTGCACTGTTTAGTTGCATAATGCCTACAGAGGATTGTGAAAAATGTTGCCATTACATGCAATATTTTTAGCCAAAGGAACAAAACAATCTCGGACATCTGTGGATTACGTATTAAAAGCAGTAACACACAACCACAGTCATACAGTTTCATACATTTCCTGCTAATATACTGTATTTTCTTCCTATCACAATTGCTTTAAGCAGGGAAAGGATAAACTCTAAGTTTCTCCCAAAGGGACAGGACAGACAACTTGATTGCACTTCCTCTCGTTTAATGGCTAAAATATTTAAAGGTGTGGAAATAGATATTCTGTCTGCAAGCATTTGATGTACATGCAAGATAAGAATGATGATACTGTCACTTACCAAGGTTAGAAATAACCTTGATTCACATAGGAAGTTGATTACAAAGAATGACTGATATCAAAAGTAATTGCCCTCTTTGCCTAGGGTCATTTGAAAGGAGATGTAGCCCTGCAGAAGTATCCAAATCAACTAGACAGTCACTCACTCTCAGACTAACCTGCCTTGTAGTGTTGTTGGGAGGATAATTGGAGAAGAGGCCCACAAAAACTGCCTTGGGCACCTTGAAAGGAGAAAGGGGAGTATAAATATAATATATAAATGAATATATAAGTACAACTTGTTCTGGCCAAAGGATGGGTATATCCATGCCATGAGATTAGGGATGTCAGAATTACCAGAAAGGATGAATTTGGAACACTTAGGCCAGGATCAAGACAAGAACAAACAGAGCAACATGTTAGAATATGCAGGAAGCTTTGGAAAAGGGTGGAATGACTCAGGAATGGGGAGGGAGGGGATGGATGTTAATGGAATCCTTCTTCTATGTTGGGAATATTTGGCGGATTGTTACAGAAGAGTTGTGTTGTTCATCTACTCAGGATGAATTACCCTGAATAGGTTTTATTTGCTCTCAGTTCCCAATTAGCTAGGACCACCCATATGAACAGCACAGGAAATGCTGTCTTCACTTTAAAGCAGCTTTGTTTTGCCCCCAGAATATTATGATCTAGCCAAACCTTACTTGCTGGAATCAGTGTGGAAAGATGAAAGAGGCCCAAAACATGGAAATTGCATGCTGTCAAAACAGCAGAAGGCTAACGGAGTAATTCCAGAAAACAAAGACGTTAACATTCTCAGAAGTGATGATGAAATTGTTTTTTGTAAGCCTTCCAGAGACCTTTAGTATTGGGAGGGCATATAAAAAGTTTAAATAAATAAATAAATAAAATTCTCAGAACTGTTGCTGCCAAAATCAGAATGGTTGACCTAGCGACTCATGAGAAATCCATGGCAAGGGATGAAAATTGGATGGATTTTCACAATACAGGACCCTGGATTACATTTCCTTAGCTTTGCACTGGTGTCAACTTGCTGTGGGTGATTTGAATCAGCTTGGATGATTCCAATATAAGGCTTCTGTATAGCCTGAAGTGCCTGGTCTTACCTAATCTTGGAAAGTGAGCAGGGTTGGGCCTGGTCGAAATCTGGATTGGTGACTTGTGCTCTGCATTGAGTAGCCCCAATGACCTGCCAGACCCCTTCCAACTGTATGATTATAGGATGGATTATGATTTGCACATATTTTATTAACTGCTAATGAATTTGTGCAGTTGCCCAAAACCACATAATGTTAGTTCCATTCATGCAGAATAGGGCAATTTTCTGCAAATGATACTAAAGCCACATGGTTCTCAGATGCTTATTTGTTCAAATTCCATAATTTATTAAAAATATGCCCACATTGCAGTCTGTCTAAGAGAAAGAAGCTCACAATCCTGCCTATCTCCCCAACTCCATGAGATCAGAGATGGACAGAAAATCTGTCAAGTTTAGACAAACCAAATTTCCCTGCTTTGGTACATCCCGAGGTTGAACTTTCAACTCAGAACTTTCAACCTACATCAGCTCTGAGAAATGGCATTACCAATTGCTACCATTACAGCATCAGATGTCACCTTGAAAAGCTCTGGAAATGACAGCCATCTTCAATTATAATATGCAGCACTCATTGATCCTTCAACCGTTCCATTATACACCCACTTTATGTCTTGGAAGATGACTAGACAGAACTGGCCTTCTGCATTAGCTTAACCATCAGGAAATGGCCAAGTCTAGCAAATCAAATGAAAGCTATAATGAGCCATGGCCATCTAAGCCCCTGTTTTATTCAATTGCCTTTCCATCATTTCCGTGTCTAACTTTTTGCTGAAGCATGGGTCAAAGCTCAACTACCTTTGCGGGGCATTTCTGAAAACACAGAGAAGAGACAAAGCCAGTGCTGTGCTATTTAAATCACACTTTTGTGTGATTTGCATATCCTCATCTCATTGAGCTTTGCCTACTTTCTCTTATTAACTAATTCCAAAATTTAATTAACTAGCTGATAGCTATATGTGACTTGCATAGAATCATGAAACCGCATGGGAGATTCCAAAACTTTCCTTTTATACACATCCACTCAATTCATAAACTGTACCCTGAAAGGCCAAATATGATTTTTGCACTATTTTAAATGGATTGTATTAGTGCCACCCAAAACAGAACAAATTCTTCAGTTTCTTTCTCAAGGCCCTTTCACTCATTGCCCAGTGGAAAACAATGACACATTGTTGAGCATAGGAGCTGCTGCTATGTGGACTTTTGCCTGCCAGTGTTATTCCTCCTGGAAACCAGTGGGGAGAAGTGTAGCCCTCAAGAGTATTCCAAGGTACTGGGGGGGAAAATCTGAGACTCAGACCCACAGAAAACAATGCACAAATCTCTGTGTGCTCATTTGGTGCAGTGGATAAGAGCATGGACTCAGGAGAACTGGGTTCTAGTCCCCGCTCAGCCATGGAGCCAGCTAGGTTGCTTTGGGCCAGTCACAGGCTCTCAGGGTTGTTGTGGTGGGTAGAAGATTGAGAGCAGGAAGAGGAGGAGGAGAGTGATGTAAGTCATTTTGAGTTCTTTAAAAAAAAGAAAAAGGTTATGAAAGAATTATCAAGTGCAGGGGATGAACATACTCAGTGAATTCAGTGAGGTAACCCACACTCATCAGCTGAGTGTAGGTTGACTGGGGGTTGTTGTTGAGGCATGGGTTGTTGAAACCTGGGTTACTAGGTTGTCTGACTGCATCTGTGCTAACATGTCATGGTTTGTTAACCGTGAACAACCCATGAATACAATCCATAGTTTACTGTTGGTTTATGAACTGTGGGTTGATCACCATGGTTTGTTGGCTGTGTTCAGACAACATTATGACCTATATTTCAATAATAACCCGCAGTTCAATGACAACCCACACCCAACCCATACTTAATCGCTAAGTGTGAGTTATCCTGTTTTCTGAAGCCAGGAACTGTGTATTTGTTTCAACTAATTGTCTTTAAACTTTTAGCATGAAAAAAAGCTAATGTCAGTTGAACAATCTGAGACAAAATAATTCAGGTAACGTCACAATTTCTCTCATGTTTCCAGCCTCTCCCTGCCTCCTCTAATCTTTCTTTTGTTTCTCCTTTTGCACTGCTTTAGACAAATCATTTGCTATATGTGCCAAGAACCCATTCCTTTATTCCTTCCATCTGAAGATATATATTTAAATAAAATACGATCAGTTTTCAGCCATAGACAGGAACATGCTGCCAGAGCTGTTGATCTTTGTGAAAGTAATTGTAATTATTCAGTGCTCCTTGTGAGTCTGCCTCCTTAAAGACTTAGATATATTTGTTTTTAAAAGAGCAATAATATTGGAATTAAAATAAGTGTAATATAATCCTTCACTATATGCCTGAGGATATCCAAACAATAAGACTAATTGGAGGTTGCTGTTTGATTGGGTCTATGCTAGCATAGTGCTGAAGCAGAAGACCATGACATAGACAAGTACTCAAGAAAAGGAGTTAAAATCAATGCATGAGAAGAAGGACCATAGCAGTCCCACCCTGTTCCTCCATCATGTTTGCCACCCTGTATTAATGGGAGGTGCCCATCTGGAAAGAAGAGCCTAATATATTTTCAGGGATCTCCCTGGGGGGCATTGAATCTTCAGGACGGGAAGAGCTAAACATTTCCCACCACTGACATAAATGAAAAATATTGACCTTTGAATTTAAAGTCTCAGCATTGCTGACATTTGGGCTATCTTGACATCAGCTTCTGGGAACTCCCAAACATCTAGAGATCTACCTTCTGTCCAGTTTATTCTACCCCCAGTATGACTAGGCCTGGATCTAACTCAATATCTCGTGAAACTAGAAGTTTCATCAGAAGCTACCATATACTATTATTTTATATCCATCTAATGGATAATCTAATCAAGCAGTTTCTGTTATACTTGAGAGTGGCTCTCAAAGCTCTTAGGCTGAAATCTTTTCTATCCTTTATGGATAAACCTGTTTATTTTGGATGTAAGATTGATAAGGTCTCAAGCCCTTAACTATAGTCACATCAATAGCCATCTCAACAACAACCAGAAGGGGTGACTTCTTTCCATGTAGCCCTAGGAAGCAGATGGCTCTTACTTCAATTAATAATTATCAACTATACCTTTAAGATGTTCATTTCTATATTTAGTAATGATCTGAAGGATGGACAAAAGGTAAGCCCTTAAGATTTTGGTGAGCACTGTGATACACAGGTGTACCTAGATAAGTTTCTTTTTCTTCATTCTTATTGGGAATATGCGAGGAAAATTGCTTCAGGGCACTGATCTTGCTTGCTGGATCAGTACAAAACAACAGCAGCTACCCATCCAAAGGCCTCCTTGAAATACCAGGTGGGTAGTCTTTGTTTGTCAACAGCCGGTATTGATGACCTGCTGAACAAAACCATAAAATAGCTTCTTTAGAAGATCAAACTTTCAGAAGATGAAGGATGCTTCTTTAATCTTCAGGTTGAACCACATTCCCATGGCAATATATTGGGTTTAAAACATAATAATTCCCTTTAGTTTGTTAACTAATTATTGTGATTGATTCAAGATCCGATGCTCTGAAATTGTGCTCCTTGATGTTGAACAGTAGGATTGCTGCTATGAAGATAAAACCAAAGAAGTTTATTTAGCCCATTCTCCTAATTAAGTTGTTGACTTTTAGAACATTGCCTTTAATTAAGCACAAGGAAAACCACATTAACCTTTTAATATAAAGTTCAAATGAATATTCCTCAGGTGGGATTTGCCCCTTTTGGGCTCCTCTATCTTTAAGCTCATACATGGTAATATTTAACCAAGACGTTATGTCTAATGGTGCAAAAGGTGATTAGTACCAACTGCTGATTACTGAACTCAAATTATGCATGAACTCATGTGTGGATTCTTAATGAAGTCTAATAAAGCACGTATCGTGAAGCATTTTTAGTTCCTAGCTGGAAATCCTTGCATTCAGTATAGCTAATGAATTAAGTTCTTATTTTCGTTGTTGCACATTTATAGAGGTTCAGCAAATTTCTGGTTCATGAATCTGTGCATTATTATTTTATTATGCTTTTATTTATATATGAGTTACTCTGACTATAAATTATGCATTTGTACTATTTCTGTTCCACTTCATATCAGTAGGAATACACTTATTGCAATGGAATGCCCTGATTTCCATTGTAGCCTTCAGTCAAAACAGTGGCTCTGAATGGAAAGATTAGCTCCTAGTAGAATTCTCATTTTAAAATGTTGATGCTGTATTTTCACCAGGTATTCTCAGAAGATTCTAATATTTGCAGAATATCCAGCAAGTGTTTGATACCTATATTTGTCATTTACTTAATTTATATCTTGATGTTTGGCCTATGACAGATCTGTAAAGGAGCATCCTATGAAATTTTGTCTGAATAGCTGATGGTTAGAGACAGGATAGAGAGCCAGTGTGGCATAGTGCTTAAGAATTTTGGCCTGGGAACTTGGGTGATCTACATTAAATTTCCCATGGGCCACAAAGCTCCCTGGCTGACTTTGGACCAGTCACCCACTCTCAGCCCAGCCTACCTCAAAGGGTTTTATTTATTTATATATTTATTTTTGATTTATATCCTGCCTTTTCCTACAAAGGGCTCAAGGCAGCTTACATCATTCTCCTCCTCCATCTTATTCCCACAACAACAACCCTGTGAGGTAGGTTGGGCTGAGAGTCTGTGACTGGCCCAAAGCCACCCAGTTGGCTCCATGGCTGAGTGGGAACTAGAACGCAGATCGTCTGAGTCCCAGTCCCATGCTCTTAACCACTACACCACACTGGCTCTGAGGGTTATTGTTCTGAGGATGAAATTGAGCAATGGAAGTCATCTCAGGCTGCTCACAAGAAAAAAAAGTCAGGATATAAATAAAATATGGTGGTGGTGGTGACATTGATAGTTGAAATTTAACTATATTTAGAACACGTGTGTTTCTTGTCTTAGATCTACAGAAAAGTGAAGGGGTTCTAGGAAATCAGGAAAAGAAAATTAGTGTTTAATATTTCATTTATCCAGGGTGACACTGGTTGCTACCTGTTGTCATATAATTGTTAATGTTGTTAATGATTCAGTGTATAATTATTTACTTTATGTATGAATTAAAAAGGGCATGTGTGCCTGCCTGTTGGTGCCATAGCCCTGAGACTCTGAAACCGCCCCGAGGCTTTGTTGCGATGGGGGCAGCATAAAAAGGTTTTAAATGAATAAATAATAAATAAAACCTAAAGCCCTGAAATTTAACATTCATATTAATGGGATCCTCGTGATGTGCATCTTGGATCTGTTTTTTTTTTTAAATGCACTAATCAACTTAGTGTACATGTCTGCATTTTAAGGCTTGCAGTATCATCTTCATTCACTAGGTGGCAGACCTCCTAACCAGCACATTCCTTTGCAGTCATAGAATCATAGAATAGTATGGTTGGAAGGAGCCAAGAAGGCCATCAGGTCAAACCTGATGCAGGACACCGATTTACACCGTCCTACTCAGACGACTGCCAATGCAATTGAAAGCTGTTGGGCGGTCCAAAGAACAGATGCGAGATGCACCTCATTATGATGTGAGGCAGCAACCCTCAGGGAATGGATTGTACAGATCCCTCCTACCAAGGTATATGGGTATACCACAGCAGGCACTATGCCTAAGGGTGTAACCAGCTGTGATTTCACTTAGATGGGTGAGCAAACATGAGCCTATGTAGTGTAACTAGGCTTAAAGTCTTTGCTGTATCAACTTAAAGGCTAGCCAACCTGTGAGAAGCCAGGTGCATTCATTAGCATTATAATAAAATTGATTGACTGTATTTTGTCAGGTGCAATAGATAGTGTAAGATACATAGCCTCAGGGTATTTTAATATTTGACAGGTGACATCTTTCATATATGACATATGCACAAACAATCAAGAGATCCCAAAGAGTCTGAAACACTCAAACTTTTGAATTTTAGGATTTTTAAAATGGAATGCAAAATTGATTGATAAAATCGGCATCTCCTGAAAATTTCACATATAAATAAATATTCTTCACACACTTACTTTAGATCCAAATAAGTGTCATTCTTTAAGGACTATTTGGAAAGGATTCATGGTCTTTTTTTCCAAATTCTCCTCTGAGGCATGGCTTCTCTGCTCTTCCACCTTCCGGTGGTAAGGAAGAACAAGGCTTTCCAGTGATAAAATAAGAAATGCACAGCAATATGTACAACACAACTGGCATGCTTAGAAGCAGAGCCAAAATATTGACTGGCATTTTTCTTATTCACATTCATAAAGTACTCTTCCGCTCAACCAACAAAAAGCGTAATCACTGAGAGCTTGTTCTCACCATTCTGGCAAACATGGTTGGCAGTACTTCTTCTTTTCCCAGGATCCTCTGCTTGACCATGCCAAACTTTCAGGATTTATAACATTTTAACTTCTAATGGCCCAGGTGCTTGAACATAAATTTCTGAAACAGGAGTTTTGGGCCAAGTTCCAGTACTTAATTCTAAGATGGCTTTTGCCTAACACAGGCTTGTAGCCCACCTGAGCAGGTCAATTTCCTAAATCATGAAATGCTTTCTTTACAAGGTTTAATCAACTCTCCTGAAGTTTGCTCCTTTGCCCAAGGTTCCTAAAAAATATTTTTAAATTAAAGATAATACACACAGAACTAATCACTTCTTCAAAATACGTGAAAAGCTTATTGGCCTCACACTTTATGATGTGCATTCTATTACAACATTGAGTGACCTGCTGCAGTCCTCTTCAAGGACGCATATACGTGTAGGGCTGTGGAGAGTAAATGTGGGAAGGAATAATGGTTCTTGAAGGAGCTGAGACAAGGGACTTGCATCTTCATGGGGACTTGGACCAAATTGGCCCAGATGACTTCCCTCCCATGAGTAGACTCAGACGCTGCAGCATTCCTCACACCTCAGTTTACTCTGAAGTTCTCATCCATCCTTGGGAGTGTTGAGTTACATGTTTTAAAGGTTCAGTGGGGCAATTATATATGTCCCCATCCTGAGCCAGCAGATGAACACTGTAACAAAGCCATACCTTTTTCCTCAGAAGTAAGCCCCACTGAATTCAATGACACTTACAGAAGTGAATAAACATAGGATTCAAGCCTCCGTGTGTGTATTTATTTATTTATTTATTTATTTATTTATTTCCCTTCTATACCACCCCATAGCCCATGGGCTGTCCAGGTGGTTTACAAATTTCAAAACATATAAACAATCAATAAAATTATAATATTTAGATAAAACAGTTAAACAATAATACCAGTATAAGTATAAGAAGACCAATAATCCATAGCAACTATAATATGATAATAACAATAATAATAACAGTATTAAAACTAACAGTTATCTATTAACCCATCTGGAAAATAAAAAGGGTTTCAGTTGGTGTCAAAAAGAAAATAGAGATGGGCAGCATGTTCCAGAGATGGGGTGCCACTACTAAAAAGGATCTTCTCCTGGTTGCTACTACCCTCACTTCTTTTGAGCAGGATTCCCTGAGAAGGACCTCAGTGGATGATCTTAGATGCTGGGTAGGAACATATGGAAACAAGTGTTCCTTCAGATAACCTGGCCCCAAGCTCTTTAGGCTCTGAACGTTAAAAGCAGAACTGTGAATTGGGCCGGGATTAAATGAGCAACTGATGTAGCTGGAAGAGGACAGGTGTGATATGAGCTTGTGTACCTGTCCCAACTAACAGTTGTGCTGTTCTATTCTGAATCAGTTGGAGTTCCTGGACCATTTTCAAAGGTAGCCCCACTTACAGCACATTACAATAATCCAGGTGGAAGGTTACCAGAGCATGGATAACTGTATCTAGGCTGTGCCCTTCCAGATGGGGTTGTAGTTGGTAAATCAACCTAAGCTGATAAAAGGTGTTCTGTGCCACTTGAGACCTGAACCACAGTTCTGGGTCCAGGACCAACCTCAAACTATAAACTTTGTCCTTTAAGGGGAATGCAACCCGGTCCAGGACAGGTTGAAAACCTCACAACAACAGGACCTCCATCTTGTCTGGATTGAGTTTCATCTTATTGGTTCTCATCCGGTTCATAAAAAGGTAAAGGTAAAAGTTTCCCCTTGACATTAAAGTCCAGTCATATCTGATTCTAGGGAGCGGTGCTCATCTCCGTTTCCTAGCCAAGGGAGCCAGCATTTGTCCGTAGACAGTCTCCATGGTCATGTGGCTGGCATGACTAAACACCGAAGTGCACGGAATGCTGTTTACCTTCCCACCAAAGTGGTACCTTTTTTTCTACTTGCATTTGCATGCCTTCAAACTGCAAGGTTGGCAGGAGCTGGGGCGGAGCAACGAGAACTCACCCTGTTGTGCAGATTTGAACCGGCAACCTTTCGATCAACCAGCCCAGCAGCACAGCAGTTTAAACCACTGCGCTACCTGCATCCCCATATCCAGTCCATAACCAGGCCCAAATACTGATTTAGAATGGCCACCCCTTTCCCTGGATTTTATGAAAAAGAGAGGTAGAGCTGAGTGTCATCTGGTATATTGATGGCACTTCAGCCCCAACCTCCAGATAGTAGGGTTTCTTGTAGTTGACATTAAAGTCCATTTTAGGCTTATCTCAGCTCATGAACTACAGTACCTTAGATGAATCCTGTATCTCATTTGCTCCTGTGATACAAACACATTGTCAAGAGCTCAGCAACAATGCAAAAAGTTTAATGAATCAACTCAATGGAGGATAATCCTTTACAAAAACCACTTTCTGTGTGGGGTTCTGGCCCTCATGGTGATCCTATATTTAAGGGATGATGTGTCTAGGTGCAAATTTGTTACAGGATAATGGGCTCCCACTGTATGTACAACAGTCAATATTTATCACCATGTGCTGTGATATTCTTGCAAAACTGTCTTTGGAAATGGGCAATGTCAGTATTGTGAGCAACTGCTCATATGGATGTCAAGATACATGTAAAATGTGGCATGGACCAAATAGAGTTTGGGATGTACTTTATGAAGTACTTGAAATCCACCAGCAGCTATCATATGAGTTGCCACCATGTGGTGAGATAAATAGAACCACACATCAGAAATACAGTCTTTCCCATGCTAACAGGGTTTCCCAGTTGTAGAGACTGGACTGCAGTGCAGGGTTAGTCCTGGATTTGCCTTCCACAAGAGGGAGGGCTTGGTTTTGGAGGGTCCCTGTCCCCCTCCCCCTGACAAACATGCCTCACCCCATTTGACTTGAAGTGCTGGACATGGGAAGAAGGAGAGCAGGAAGTCTGATTTTTCCAGCACAGTTGAACAAGCTGAAATTTGGGTCTAGTCAGCCCAGCATGTAATGGATAATATATCCAACAGGGTAAAAATATAGCCACCATCTATATCTTCTGTAAGAACAATCTGATTGGCTCAAAAGTTGGAAAGGGGCACAAGGACAACACCTGAACATGGCAGGAGGCTATGGGCAGAATATATCATAGGTCTGGTAGTAATAGATGCCCCACGTAGTCCCCTCCTTCAAATCTAATGCCCTAAAATATCTCGTCTTGATAGCATCCCATTTATGAATCAGCCCAAAAGAGAACATGAATAATCAAAAGAAATGACAAAGCATGATGCTTATTTGCATAAAATTTGCATGCATTAATGTATTTGTGTGGATGCAAATAGATGCAGGTTTACACTTTATTATTATAATTATTAAGAATATCCTTGATACAGTTCTATTGAAGGAAACTTTAGCTGCTGCATGTCCAGTTACAACGGGTCCTTTCCAAATTGTAAAGCCTGAGGATATCGAGGAGTGAGAACTACTTTTGTGTGCTGGACCCTTACCCTTCCTGGCTTATAAAAACAGTGAGGACTGGGTGCGTAATGAATGGGCAGTCATGAATGCCTTTTCACAGCAAGGGTTGCATTCATCTAGCTTAAAGAAGGCTGTGGAAAGAACTCTGTTAAACAAAAAATAATGAAAACTTTCCCTGAACCCACTGTGTTAGGTTATTACTGTGTCATCGCTAATATTCTACTCTTGGGTTAGTGCCTTTTGTTACTTCTGAGTTCCAGGGATTTCTGGATGAGATTATTATCTAAATTTTTATTATTAAAATTATTATTACCCCAATTATTTCCATTTCAGACTTGCTATAGGACTCATTATGGGATAGAGATCACTTTGATTACCTTGGTGGATGATCTACACTGAGAACTGGACAGGGGCAGGATAATAGAAATATGGGGCATTGTGTTCCTTAATAAACAAATAAGTGAATAACTAAAATAGAAATATATTGCATCCCACCATGCTTTAAAAGGTTGTAAACAGCTGATCTATGTGTCTGCCTGTTTAGTCTGCTATCCACATACTAACTCTAGTTAGGTTATGGTTCTTATGGTCTTTAAAACAGGATTGGATAGGACAGCCCTTCAAATAGAGAATGGTCCTCAATAAAAGGGGGCACACGGCCATCCAAAGTTCTACTGTAGCATCATGAAGCTCAAACTTCATGTGTTCCCAGCAGACTTCTTTTTGTAAACCCAGGTTTGCCCTCAAGCATTTATAAACCAGCCCACTTTTTAGAACCAAAAAGACACAGGTTTGAAGGGTGCTGAGCTTTTCCCATATCCATCACTTTCCTCTCTGAAACTTTTCCTTCAAGACAGTTTTTCAGAGGATTGGGGCAAGGAATGTTGCTGCCTGATCATAAGGACCAAATGGTGCTTTCTTCCATTCCATGTAGAGAAACCCGGAATGGGTTTCTGTCCTTAACTGTGAGAATTTAACTTAACATAAATTCTTAAGGGCATGGAGCCATAAATCTTTGCTTGTTCATTAAATACAGTCATGGGAGAACATCCTCTGCTACATCTAGGGCCACAGAGTGGCCACAGCTTGCTATGACAGCCCACCATTTAGAGGGTGTAAGGCAGGGCACATGATCTTCAGCTCTGCTCCATGTACCTTCCTGCCAGTCCCAAGCATCTCCCAGTAGCTGGATCACATCATATAATCCCAGGGCTGGCCCCAATTTTCAACCAGTTAAGCCCCACTTGATACTGAGTTTGGCTGAGTAGACATGCTTCTGTTGGAAAGAGACTGTACAGAAGTTCAGAAAAGCCTGGAGTGGGAGAGGGTTTTGTTTTCAAAGCTGGACCTCCAGCCCTTCCTTTATAGGTAAGCACACAGATATTAGATTGATATCGTATGCCGTTTGAAACTGAATTAGTGGATTCGGGAGTAGAGCATGGTCCAGGATTCTGTGAATTTTTTCTGAAATAGCATAACAGGACTTTCCAGATTGAAGCTAGAGGCTGGTTGTTGCACTGTGCACTTTACATCCTTCTGTCCTTAACTGTGAGAATTTAACTTAACATAAATTCTTAAGGGCATGGAGCCATAAATCTTTGCTTGTTCATTAAATACATGGTTCTCTTTTTTGACATAGTGGTATGATGAATCACCTTGAGCTGAAGTATGATCATTCTCCTTATTTACAATCCTCCCTGGGTTTAGTTGGAAGGTGAAGATGCTAACTCACCCTTTGGAAATGAAATGTATTTGCATTGAAGCCTCATTGTATCATTCTGTAGGATATTTGGTGGCTTGGGAGATCTTTCCTATCAAAGATCCCCCCAACAGCAAAGTGGCCTGCTGTACTTTGATGAGGCGTTTTGTGAAGCACAGCAACAAAGTTTGTCCCCATTGGAACATTAGTGTCTAATATATGCAAAAAAGCTAAAGTTTTAGTGTACCTTTCCCCATCTGTTTCATCCCTGGCCACAATGCTGTTTGCAGCATCTGTGCTCTTCTGACCATTGAAGACATACAGCTGTGTCAAAGAGATCACCGACAAGGCAAGGCAAACAACACTTTAACTGCTTAAATTTCCAATATCTTCTCTTCTAGGAAAGTACTTCAAATGAAACCTAAGCTCCTCTTCAAGCACACATTTCTCTTTGTTAAGAGTTAATTATTCACATGTGGAGCATTGTCAGAGCAACAATCCTTTCACTTTTAATTCCTCCAACAGTGGTGCAGCTAGGCAATTTTAGACCCTGAGTTAATTATCGTTTGGACACCTGCCCCAGCTATCACCTCAGGCAACCATGAGAATTACTTCTTCTTTGAAGCATACAATAAACATTTCTCTGTTATACACCCCCAAGTTCTATTTCATGATTTACAACTGTTTCAACTTTCAGACATGTAAGAATAACCGCAACAAATGTAAAAACCGGAGTGGTGTGGTGGTTGGCAAATATGATGGACTGACAGAAAAATGAACAGATCTGTCCTGATCAAATCAAGCCAGGGCTTGAAAGCAAAAATGATGAGATGGAGGCTTCACTTTCTCATGAAGCCAACAAAGCTAGGGAAAGTTGGAGGGAGGGAGGGAGGGAGGGGGGAGGAGGAGGAGGAGGGGAGGAGGAGACCATCTGAGAGATGAATCAATTCCATAAGGGAAGCCACAGCCTTGAGCAGAGCTGTCAAGGTCAGGCTCACTTGGAGGGCATTCCTTCACAGGGTCACCATCAGTTGAAAAGACTGGACAGGATGTCAAGAAGGGCCTTTCCCACAATGGCACCTTTATGCTTGCCTTTTTTCACCAGGTAAAGACTTTTAATTCAGTGCATCCTTTTAGTAGCTAATTCGGTTTTATTATGCTAACTTAATGCTGGTTGCTCATTATGTTCTCGTACTTTGAATCTCAGATTTTATATTTTTAATGGATTTTGTTTTTGTATACAGTATTTTTTGCTCTATAAGACACACTTTTTTCCCCCTCAAAAGTAAGGGGAAATGTCTGTGTGTCTTATAGAGTGTGTGTGTGCCCAACACCCGGGATGCTGCCGACCCGCCTGCACCATGTGGCACCACCTGGCCGGCATGTGCTCGGCGCGTGCTGTTCCGCCCCCCCCCCCAGTGCAGGTGAGAGCTGTGCCGCTCAGGGGGAGCGGTGTGGAGGAGAAGGAACTGCGGGCTTTAACCCACTGCCCACACGGAGAGACGGACTGCTCACCCCCACCGCCCGGGAAGACCTGCCGTGGAGGAGGAGAAGCCGCAGGCTTTAACCCACCGGCCTCACAGAGAGACGGACTGCTCACCCCCACCGCCCGGGAAGACCTGCCGTGGAGGAGGAGGAGCCGCGGGCTTTAACCCGCCGGCCGCATGGAGAGATGGACTGCTCACGCCCATCACCCGGGAAGACCTGCCGCCGTGCCGCCTGGAAGACCACCACCGGCACGCTGCCAGCCCGGCTGCACCACACCTGGCCAGCACGCGCTCGGCGCGCCCTGCTCCGCCCCCATCCTCCGGCGCAGGTGAGAGCTGTTAATCACAGGTCGGTGTGTGTTTTCAAATGGCAACCCGTCTTTTAATGAAGCCCATGGGGAAGTGATGGGGAATGTGCCTGTGATTATCAGGAAGTGTTCCATGGATCCCTCCTCTAAAAACTAGGTGCGTCTTATGGTCAGGTGCGTCTTATAGAGTGAAAAATATGGTAGTTGATTTTATTGTTCTATTTATTGCTTCATTGTTTTTAATGTTGATTATCCTTGTTTTCATTGGAAGCCTCCCAGAGAGTCCTTTGGGCTAAAGGGTGGCATAGAAATATAATAAATAAAGCAAGCAAGCAAGCAAGCAACAACAACAACAAGGCTTAATAGGAGTCTGCTTATGATGTCCCACAACACTGAACATCTGCCACTCCCAGGGTAATAATTTGGGCTCCCCCTCAGTTGTGGTGGCCTGGACTTTGGCCACAAGGTCCACCCCTAGCTCTATCAGTAGTATCAAGGACTTGGATCTAAGTAGCTCCATTGTCATGATCACTATCATGCACATGTTTCTTTCTTCCACAGTAATGAAAGCTCAGTCCAGATCTTTCTTGTCGATGAACCTGTGGAGAGGGTTTGAGGATGCATTGCTGGCCCTGCCTTCTACTCAAGTGTGCTCCCTGGTCCAATCTGGCATATGAGTGAGGGGCAGAGCAGAGGCAGAATGACCCCTAATTACCACAAGAGAAGGCAATTTCTGGGGATTGGAGCACTACATTGCCTCTTAGAACCTACAGGGGACTAGACCCACCCATCACCACTAAACTCTCCACCAGGAAGGGTCTTCCATAAAGAGAGTGGGTTTTCACTGCTCATTCAAGACCAAGTTGCTGCAAACCACTTTGCATTACAACTGTTGGGAACATTCATTCCCCCAGCTACTGTGAAAATTTCAGCTGAGCTCAGAGGAAATAGGGAATTCTGAGGGTGGCAGATGACATCAGCATCCCTACTAATAAAAAGTTCCAGTGCTACCTGCTGTGAGCACTGGCTCCATTATTCTGCAGGTGGGACCTCTTGCCAAGGAGAACGATCCTAATCTTCAGTATTCATTTGCCGCAGTCCACAGCTCCTTAAGTGGAGTTGTGGGATACATGCTCCCACTCAAGGGAATCTTCACCCACCCACCAAACAGGTGGTCTGTGTAGCTTCCTTGTAGGTGTTCTGGAAACCAGAATGGTGGGGAGGGCCTTTAGAAGAGGGAAGTCCAGAACATTTGAGTAACTCCAGTGAGAGGGGAAATGGATTGTTGTCAAAGTCATTTCACACTTTATTATACTGGTTGCTGCAAGGCAGCTCTACACCTCATTATGTTTCAGGGCAGAGACTTGTCATTATGTTGATTATTCAAGAATGAGATGTTGATTGCCTTAATGGGCTAATAATCTAGTAATGGAGACTCAGTAATAGCATTGTCTTGCTGTCTTGGAATTATTCTTTATGCCACAACGTTATGATTTGTAGAGCTCAAAAGTCAGGCGAGGAGCAAAGCATGCCATTTAACAGAGCACGGATACTGTTTTCTTAACAGCTTAGATAGGGAGTTCCTGTGAGAAACATCCTCTTGGATGATCTGTTGGATTACCTGTTTTACAACACAGCTGTCCTGCTCAAATGACAATCACAGCACATGCTTGTTTCCCTGTACAAAACCTAGCATATAAATGGGGGAAATGATGCATTGGCAGGAAAAAGCTAGAACCTCTGATTGGAGCTCAGTGATATCATGGTGGATTGTGTATGATCAGCCCTTAAAGCTGTCTTCAGGCACAGAAGGAAGGTGAGCTGTGGAACTGTAAAACCTCTGGACTGGCCATGTCTGGTATACATAAATCCCTGGAGAATGGCCATTTGTCTTTTCCTGCTTAACCAAACAACGCCTTTTACATGTTAGACTCCACAACTCTTCTTCTTGTTGTTGTTCAGTCACAAAATCATGCCTGACTCCTCGCGACCCCATGGACAACATTCTTCCACATTTTCCTGTCCTCCACCATCCCTCGAAATACACCCAAGCCCACCCATCTCTCCAGTGACCCCATCCAGCCACCTCAACCTCTGCCATCCCTTTCTCCTTTTGCCTTCAATCATTCCCAGCATCAGGGTCTTTTCCAATGAGTCCTTCCTTTTCATTAGGTGGCCAAAGTATTTGAGCTTCAGCTTTAGTATCTGACCTTCTAAAGAGCCGTCAGGGTTGATTCCTTTAGGATTGACTAATTTGATCTCTTTGCAGTCCAAGGGACTCTCAACAACTCTTGTACCTTGTTTTATATTGTATTTCATGTACCCTATTAAACCTAGGTGGCAATATGAACATTTAACATAACAACAACAACAATAGCCATCACCACCTTGAAGATTCTGGATGAGAGGACAATGCTCCCTTCTCTCCTGCAATCTAAGTACAAATTGGCTGACCTTGACATTCATAGATACAGTCATATGTATTTTGATTGGTAAACATAATTAAATTTTGATCTAATAATTAGTGATGTGCAAACTTACCCCAGCTGTAATTTGCTTGCTGAGTTCCAAATTCCCTGTCAGGTCTTGTAGGAAAGGTCTCCATTATTCTGAGTTCTCATTTTGAAGCTATGATCTCCTTCTTGCCCACCGTCAGTCACTGCAGGCAGTTACTGAAGGGTCCCAAGCTCCTTTTTCTTGAAATGCCATGTGGGGAGCCAGCATGGCTGCCGAGAGAGAGAGAGAGAGAGAGAGAGAGAGAGAGAGAGAGAGAGAGAGAGCGCGCGCGCGCACGCGCACGCGCACGCGCACGCGCTCAAGCAACATTTCCTGGCATGTCCATATAAGATGCCCTGTTGTGGTCACATGATCATTCTAGGAAGTCCCTGCTGAGCTGAAACACCATCTCCTGTCAAGGTAGCCATGTGGCTGCAAGCACAAAAGGAGTTTTTAAAAGGAATACTTTTTTGAGAAGAACTCCTTTCTCGTTGAAAGGACTGAGGAAAAGATCACACAGATCTGCAGGTGCTATGATCAATCTCACTTTGAAGAAAGAAGTTCTTTTGACACACATCCAAACTAGGTACACATACAAACAATATGTACATGGCAGATTATGAGCAAAGTTACTTTAAATTTTGCCAATAATAAGGGGAGTGGGGGTCATAACTCCAGGACAGAGCATATGCTTGGCATGGAAAAGGTCCCAGATTTATTCCCCTGTATCTCCAGGTAGAGTTGGGAAGATCCCTGTTTGAAACTCTAAACAGCCTTTACCAGTCAGCTTATACTGCTAGAAGAAGAGTGGTCTTACTCAATATAGGGAAACTTCATATAAGGTCCAATTTATGTACAGAAATAAAAATGCTGGGCACAACTCTTCCATAGTTAGAGACTCCAAAGCCCAGTTACTTGGGGAGAGATACATTCTCTAAAACAAGCTTTGGTAGGTCTAGGGGCCATTTTTGCTCTTGAACACCAATAGATCAAGTTATCTGCTGGGTGATAAAGTTATCTGCTGGGCATTTGCAGTGCCCATGAAACTTGTTTGCAAGCTATTTGTGACCCCCTTTGTGCTCCAAAGCCACTAAAGTCACAATTTCCCCCAGCTGAGTTTGGGAAATGTTAGGGGTCAGGATCTGCTTGCAGACCATAGTCCCAATGTTGTCCACTCTGACTTAAAAAAATCTCTTTGAAATCAATTCTTTGGTGTATGGGCTGGTTGTGCCCAGTAAGTACAACTGAAGATAAGTCTTCTGATTTAGCTGGAGTTGTAGCTTTGGGGAAATCTTCATCAATCACAAGAGTAGACGACTTGTGAAACAATCTTTGTGTGTGCACTCTTCATCTTCTGTTTTACTTTAAAATACAACAACTCCTTTTTACATATCAAGGCTGTCAGACCACTAGTATGTAGAGTGCTCAATCCTGTCTCAGTCTCATCGAGGAGGTTTTGTAACAAGCGATACACGGTAAAGAAAGAAACATCGAATGATACTTCTGCAACTATTCCCCTCCTCTCCCTCTAGTAGCAATCAGCAGCAGAGAGCCAAAGCAGTCCTGCTTTGAACAAGCTGATCAGGATAGATCAGTATCTACCCCAGAAAAGCACTTCACCCAAAAACGTATATTTTCCCGCAGATGCTAATGGTTCTTATTTTGCCCAAGGAGATAGGAATATACACCTTGACCCAAAGGAAATCTGTGCTCTGTATGCAATTTCAAAGCTTTTCACACAGAGAGAATAAAATAGAGCATGTATACAGTAAGAAATACAAGGCATTGACCTAAAATCTGCAGTTAGGCAAGACTTTTATTAGGTTCTTTTGTAAATATGACAAAAGAGTGTATCAGTTTCCAGGTTCTGGAGAGCTGTTCCTCTGTGTAGGTGGCAAAAGAGACAAAGAATGGTGAAAGAAATTGAAAAGCACAAATACTAGGGCAGATCCCAAGGCCACAACCTTACGTACTGTTGTGTGCATACTATACGCTCAACAGTTTAGCCCCAATACTCACATATCACGCCTTTCCTATGCTGTCTGCACTGGCTGCCAATTGAAGTCCAGGCCCAATTTAAGGTGCTGACAGTGACCTATAAAGCCCTAAATAGCTTGGGTCCTGGATACCTGAAGGAGCGCGCTCTTCCCTATGTGCCTGCCCGCCCCTTGAGATCTGAGGCAGAAGTCCTCTGGGAGCCCTTTTTGAAGGAAATTAGGAGGGTAGCTACCCAGAGAAGGGCCTTTTTGGCTGTGGCACCCTGACTTTGGAACATGCTCCCCAGGGAAGTTCGCCTGGCACCATCGCTTTATTCTTTTCGGCATCAGGCAAACCCTTTTTATTTTCCCGACATTTTAATATTTAATTGGTTTTATCTTTGATTCCATCACTAACGGTCAGATGCAGTGTGTTGTTTGTTGGCATGTTGTTGTTTTTTGTAAGCCATCCAGAGACTGTGGTATTGGACAGCATACAAAAACTACAAACAAACAAATTTCAAAATGGCAGTGTTTCTTCAGCTCGCCATGCTGGGTGCTGTCTGATCCCATCAACAGCCCACCTAGTTTGCAATTCCCGGTCCAAGCCTGAATCCAGAATGCAGACTGCACTCAGTCCAGGATCTCTTCAGGTTCCCATCACCTGAGTCCCACACACCAGAGGGCCTGAGTGAGGGGCAGAGTATTCTAGGAGATTGAATATCTCCTAGAATATGTAGCCCAAGAAGGGCCTGGCTAACTTAACTAGATGAAATTGGATTGTAATTCAGTAGTTATTTAAGATACCTTCCAATTCCCAGTAAATTGCTCTGCTAAGCCTATCACAATTGCTATTATTGTTTAATACTTAGAAATGAAAAGTTGTAATTTCACATTTGATATTTTCATCTGCCAGTCAATGAATTTTTTGTGTTAATTTCCTCTGGATATGTAAATGCACTCTGAAAAGATGTCCTTTTTAAAAAACCTAGGCACTATTATTAAACAGTGTGGTTTTTTATATTGCAGTAGACACAAAAGTTTCCAAAGTTCCATTTTATGTTTCAGAAAGTTTAAGATAAAACCTAAATACAGAGTGATAAGAAACAGTGGCAGCCAGGATGTTATCTTTGGCGAGTATATTAAAGACACCCCAGAATCAAAATGATCATGTGAGAAACCATTTTAGATTATGAGATATTAGGTGGGTAGAGGGGGTTAAAGAATGCTGTAAAAAGCATTCACCAACACAGGAACTTGGCTCAGAAATGTTTGACTTAAATGGTTTTTCATACTTAAATATTTTCCCTCCTTTGTAACCTAAGGTGACTTTTCAAAATACCATCAGGGTTCTGTGGAGATATTAGTAATTTTCATTCATATGTACTTCACTTTTGGTCATGTTACTTTATGAAAGTGAATGTATCAAACCTGTAACTTTTACACAATCCTAGATATGTGTCCCAGAAGTAAGTATATTGAGTTCAATGAGGTATTTCCAGGTAAATAGATATAATATTTCAGCCTGCCGAAATGGTCTAGGGAACCAGAGTTCAGAGCAGTAGGCAGAAGCCATTGTGACGGCATTACTGAGTGTGGTTTGGTGGGAAAGGATGAAAATATTAGAGGAAACAAAATGTTGGTTGCTGAAATATGGAAAACTTCATGAATGCAACTGCCTGCAATTTGGGGATAACATTCCATTTCTTAAAATCTGTAACTTTGGAGCCAAGTTGTACATGCCAGCCCTACTTGAAATTCAACAGTACAAACCCAGTCCTTCACCTTATTGCAATGCAGAGATTAATATTTGTTTCTCGTACTGTCATATGAATAACACAAGGGCACTCTGTTTTAGATGCTAGGACTGAACTTCCTTTTGAGTCTGCTTCCCACCAATCACCTATTTCCAGAATTATCAAGGGGTTTGCTTTGTTTTCTGCTGTGAAGGAAATTACTAATAAAACTTGCTATGTAGAAGTAGGGGAAGCAAGAGGCTTCCAGACATATATGCTACTGGGATCTGAGCCATGAAGAGGAAATGAGTCCAACATACTTGGAAAGACCTTCAATACATGATTCTCATCTAGCCTACCTCTACCAAGTCTGGGAGGGTAGAGCACTGACTGAATGTAACTTCAGAGGTGGGTCCTGCTACTGAAGATGTTCAGGGACCATCAGAGTGCAGAGTTTCTTGCTATAGCAACCAGTTAGTCTTGGATAAAATGCATTATTCTTGCTGTGATCTGGATTAGGTTTCGGTGTTGCTCTTGCTAGGCCCTTGTATGAATTATTAGTGGATTGTTTGATGTTGGTTTATATCTATTCATGTTTGTGCAATGTTGCCCTGTAACTGGAAATGGATCATCTTGAAATTTTGCATTTTATTATGCAAACTATTCTGAAGTTGCAAACTACATGGTTTACCATGGAAAAGCAGCCTATAAACAGATGCTGTTGATTCTTAGCAAAGGAGATGAAGTTGTTCTCTCCACACCACCATATAGCTCTGAAGAAAGATAAGTACCATCTGGAAAAACCACCTTTTTGACTTGGTCAGATGAAACTGTAGCAGGTAGCAATCCTGCTATTGAAATGTAAGCATTCTTCATACAGAGCTCAGCACATTTCAAGTTCTTGCTCAAGTTTGTCCTCCCTGACTTTAGCATTTAAGTTTTCAGATTCTGCTCCTGCACTTTGAATAGTCCTTGCATTCCACTGCAGAATATTCTACCCAAGGGAGGTTCTGCACCACTGAAACTCTGACAGTTTTTCAGAAGACTTGGATACAAGTAGGGTCAGCTTCCCCACCTCATTCTTTCAAAAGTACATCCATTTGCTATTAATACCACTCCAGAAGCAGCAGAAAACAGAATATTGTAAACATAAAGCTTTGCACAGTACTAAAATGCAACATTCGTGTGTGTATAATTTGAAATTCCCTTCTCCAAAATATCTGCAAAATATGTGTATATGAATATAACATTACTATATTTAAATGAAATATAAATGATTCTGATTAAACATGCGCTGCGTTAACAGTGCCACATAAAATGTTCAATGATATGGTGCTATGCAGAGCTCTTAATATATCCAAAAGAGGATGATGAGTGATTTCATGCTACATTTGAATGCAATTTTGTTTCATCCCAGCTTCTGGACTGTAGAATGCAATGACAAAGTTAAGCATCTGCAGATAACTTCTTAGAAAGGTGTGGCCCCATTAACATTCTACTCATGCCTTCTCATTCAAAAAGGAATCAGAACCTATATGATTTCCTGTGGTCATTTTTTTTCTTCTGCTGCTGCTGACAACAGGAGTAATAGCTTTGTGCAATGGAAAAGGGGGAAAGAAGAAGAAAAAAGGCTGTCCAAGAAAGATAACAGTATTTGTTCATTTTTAAAGACTCTACCTACTGTTCCAAAATCCACAGACATTGTCAATGCTTATAAAAAGTTTGAAAGTGTGAGGAAAAGCATGTTCTTGGAAGGGAAATGGATGGAACTATGTTCAGTTAGAACCTAATGTTCAATTTATATTAATTCTCATCATTGATAGTGCTGATATTTGGAGTTCTTGAATGCAACCATCTTTAATGCCTGCAGCCCACTTCTTGGTGCACTTCTTTGTATAATGAGAAACACCATGGAGACAAAACTGGATATAAAAAGCAGTCCTTTACTTGTGAGGTGTAAAGAGATCCATTTTCTCCATTCCTTCTGCCTAGTCATTCTTGCCACTTAGCTCCTTGAATGCATAAAAGGCTCTGGACATCTGAGAAACACCTTAAGGCTCAGAGCAGGTTGATCAACGACAATCAGGCATCTGCATTCAGGTTTGTGAAACTGCTACAGGGGCTCAATCCCATGTCCACAGCACTGACAGACCCCTGAAGAAACCTCTGAATTCTGACAACAAAGCATCCCGTAGTCACATGCCAAAAAAAGTCTGTATTGAAGACCTAGACTGCCTTGGCAGATTTGGCTTGCTCTTGAAGAAAGCAGCATCAAGTGCTGGGCTAAGTCTACACAACTGTTATCAGCAGACCCTACTAAGGAAGGTCATATAGTGCACCATGGAATTATTCAAGATCAAGGGTTGAGGACATCAGGGGCAATGCCAGAAAGATCTGGCACTCAGGCAAGGAGAGATCTGCATTTGATAATATACATATGCTCCACAGTCTGTTTGTCTTTAAAGGTTCTTTCCTCTAAGGGCACCCCTACTTGTAAAAAGGGATTTATGGGCATGGAAGAGAAGGAGATTTGCCTTCAGCAGAAAGATGGTGAGGAAGGGGCGGTGAGACACAAAAGCCAGTGGATCCAAGGGTATCAGATGAACCTAGGAGTGCTGGAACTTTACTTCAGCAGGTGTACATAGACAGCAGGGCAGTAGAGCAGATGGCCTTCCAGAGTTTTGAGGCTCCAGATGAAAGACTGTGGCTCTATCATAGTAGGCCTGCCTGTAACTCAGCCTCTGAATCACGAATGGAATACTTGCTTTTTAGACTATCCATCTCAAAGAGAGGAGGAAAAGAGATGCTGGCTTTATGCATGTGGCTCAATTTAAAAATTGAAATCAAAGATTCAGGGGCCATGAGCCTATCTTCTGCTACCCTTCTTAGCAAATGCAAATATGAGGCACTTTTTTCATTCAATATTTTTTAAAATGGAGCAAAATTGCCAGTGCAAAAGTCCAGATTCTAATGAATTTGGGCATGAAAACTCATTCTTCTTTTCCACAGCAGATTGGACTGTAATTGTTATTAGCCATGCTGTCTGGGTCAAATACTTTGTGAGCCATGGCAAAAAGCCACCCTTTCCAAGTGGGAAAGCATCTGCTGGCAGATGGGTACAAACTAAGTTTCATCCACCCCCTTCCAAGAAATGTGAATAGTATTGAAATTCCTTTGAGCTTGTCTTAGAATTCCTCACACATTTTGCTCAAGCAATATCTGCTTGAAATTTGCCCCAGGCAGAATTCAGAGATGTATGAGTTCCCCTTCCCCTTCCCCTCCACACACACACACACACACACACACACACACAGAGAGAGAGAGAGAGAGAGAGAGAGAGAGAGAGAGAGAGAGAGAGAAAGCTTGCCAGCCTTACTTAAACTCTTTGAGCTTCCCTTGACAATCCTCCAGTGTTTAGCCTGAGTAGGAACAGCCCAATTTGCTTCAGATTTTATTCTGGATATAATTCAGTGCAAGTCTAAGATCCCCCCGCCTTCCCATGCATGAGCGTGTGCACACGCATGCGCGCGCGCGCACACACACACACACACACACACACACATTCTTTTACCTGTTCAGCAAATGATCATTCCTTTGCCCCATTCACAGCAAAAGCAAGCTACACTAAGGCTTTTGCATGACTCATGCAAGCTTCTGATGCTTTCTCAGTCATATGTTAGCTGATTTATGGAATCTTTTAAAAGCTGTCACATTCGAACATCACGTTCTGTTAAAAAAATTGCAGAGAATAAATGGTTCAATCCAGTGACCTATGAGGAAAACGTACAAAGGTAAAAGACAAGGTACCAATAATCATGTACTGAAGCTATGTTTATGTACTTTTGAAGAAAAATGCATACAATCAGTAGTGACAACATACAGACTCAGGGCATTCATACTGATGCATCAAACAATGTTTCGCTTATCTGTAGAGTAAGACACAGGTTTACCTGGAAGGAATTCAAGCCATCAGTCAGTGATAGATCTAATAGCCACAACCAAATAGTTTTCACATCTCCAGTCATTAATACTTCATAGTCCATCAACAGGATCTCCCCAGGCAGAAAGGAAATAGCAATAAACATGAAGATTAACCTGGCTGGTGGTAGCATGCCGTTGTGTTTATTGAGACAGTTGGTAGTGCTATCTTAAACAAAATATGAGTTTGTCAAATTTGCTAGAGTGGTTCAAGGGCTTTGGAATAAATGATTGATTAAATGGACTCTGGGTTCTTGGAGGAGGGTAGCTCAGCAGTCAGATTGTCATGGGGGAAATAAGCTTCAGTGGTTTATTTACCCCACTGTGAGTGCTGATCACATGGCAACACTCATAATTGCCTTTGCCAGCATGGGTTGCTGTATCACATAGACCTGGTAGGGTAGTTCACAAGCCATCCCCCCCCCCACTCTAAAGTAGCACATGGGTTCTTGTTAACTATGGCAAGAAGACTTGCTTGCAGGGTTCACATAACAAGGCAGGCCTTGCCCGCCATGCGATGGTGCAACTTGTCCTTGCACATGCAGTCAAGGGAAATAAGTGCAGAGAGCAAGAACCCCTCCTGTCTTCCTGTCCTTTGTGTGATTGTATGAATCCGGTCAGTGTGTGAATTGAGGCCAGCTTCTAAAGCCATCCACCACCCACACTTTCTCTACCTGATTGTCTGACAACTGGCAGGTAAACTAAGTAAGTTTTAGGCCTGATTCACAGAAAAAGCGTTTCTAAACTCTATGGTTCAGAGCATGATGTACTGTAGTGGTTAAGAGCTTGGCTCCAGGACTCTGGCAATCTGGATATCAGCTCCTGCTCAGCCATGGAGCCAACCAGGTGACTTTGGGCCAGTCACACACTCAGCCTACCCCACAGGGTTGTTTTGTGGGACTGAGAGCAGCAGGAGAATTTCATAAGCTGCTTTGGGTCTTTGTAAAGAAAAAAGGTGGGATTTAAATCTAATCAATCAATAATCAATCCGCCTAGAGAGTCCGGTTGAACGATTGGTTGCAGAACATAAATTTAAACATAAACAAACAAACAAATAAATAAATAATCAATCCTCTATTTGAGGGACTGCCAGAAGATCATAATCTACTTGAAAATGGCTTCTGTTTGGAAGGCTATCTTTGCCAAACTTGCTCTATAAATAAAGTCACATTAACACCTGGAGGGTAGACTTGAACTGGAAGGTACGCATGTCACCTGGTCACGCTCTTCTGCATTATGCTGAGATGAACAGTGTTTCTATACTTAACCATTAGCAAAGGCAACACACATTGTGCGCGCGCGCACACACACACACAGTCACAGCAGGTAAAATGTCCCTTAACCTGTTTAAAATAGCCAGGAAAATGGTGAATGTCTTGAAAAGATTCTGGCACATCTTCTTAAACAGCAAAAACATTGAATGTTATTTCAGCTTGTAAAGTTGAAGGTGATACAATTGCATCTCTCTTATAAATATGAACTCCCAATTTTAACGCTTTATTCTGATTTGTGTAATATAGTAGTAAAACATTGAAGCAGAACATGGATACCTTTTCTCATATTGATTTTCCATTTTCTGAATCCTCACAGTGGCAGTTTTTCTCAGCTCTGGTGTGTATTGAGAAAATTATGAAAGCAACTGCAAACATGGTTAAGGTTGTGTGAGGAATCCATCAGTTGCCTGGACCGGGCTCCCAGACTCCAGTCCACTTTGAATCAACTGTGAATTCAACTTCCTGGCAAGCATACCCAGTGCTCATGTGGTGCTCACCAGGAATCAAGCAGAAATAGTATCTCTCTTCCATGCCATGCACAGCCGTCTTTGCTTGTGCTTCTGCAAGTGACCCACATGAAGGTTGTTTATGTAGCACTCACCAGGGATGTCTTTTTGGATGAACGCCAGGCAAGCAGCATTCTTCTTCCATGTGACATGCAGCAGACTTGGTTTGTGTTCTTGTACGTGATGCAGAAAATGGTGACCAGCTGAGCAACCTTTGTTCCATGAGCATTTATGGGCTTCATTTCAGCTCAGCTCACTTCCCAAGCAGGGCACAGCACAAGAAGAAGTCTGGAAAAGCTAAAGGGCCGGATTCTGTGGAGCTTCAACTCATCACTAAATATGAAAGCTGGAAAATCTCCTGTTCCAGGAGAGTTTCCAATGGGAAAGTGCCAGACAGGAATGCCCACTTTTTCCATTTGGACATATTTACGTCTGAAACCCCTGGCCTGTGCTATGAGATAGAAGAGAAGCATTCACACTGATGTGCATTATTATTTAGCATTCAAGGTTATTCTTTCAGCTGTTGACCTTTTATTGCTTATCTTGAAACTCCAATCATCTGTTCCATCTTTGATGCAGTCAATCCCTTCTTTTGGTGATTTATCTAGCTACTTAGTTAACCAATCAAAGTCTAAACTGATGTTAGTTGGAGATAGTATAACTGGCAATTTTGATGGTGCCCAGATCTTATTTACTTGGGAATTCTTGGGAATATATCTCAAATGACCAAGATAAACTTGATTGAGCTGGTTAATGAATGGGATATAGACAAACAGACAGATATGCATCTTTATAGTTTGTCTGTGGAGTAAAGTAAGTACACTCAAGGTGAATATTGTATTTCAGATGGTTTATGTGACATGTGGGATTCTTCTGTACCTCACAAATTTTAAATCAAAATGTTTTCTTTTGTTTATTGGGGGAGGGACTCCTCCCACTACAAACAACCTTTGTAAGGATGCACCTTACAATTAAAGAAGGGTTTTTGCGCTTCAAGATCTTGTTTTGTGCCATCACTCTTCTTTGTTGAACAGCATAAGTTTGTTCTTTTCTGCTTAGATTAAACTTTCTTGGCTTTGGAATGCAGGGGATAGACAGTAGTTTATCTCCTCTGCCATGAGTGCTTGGTTACATGCCAGCACCCATAATTTCCCTTGCCTGCATGGCTTACTGTGCCATGCAAACCTGGCAAGGGTGGCTTGTTGTCATGGTTTGCAAGCCACCCAAAAACCTTAAAACAGCTGATGGCTTTCCGGTGGGTCATTAACTATGGCAAGAAGGCATGATTGCTGGGCTTACATTAACATGGATGGGCTTCTCCCATATATATGGGTGCTAGAAATGTATGGAGTCTGATAGCACATCAATTACATTTTGAATCATTCTGTAATACTAAATTGATTCCATGGGAAAAATCCATATTTAAACATTGGAGTCTAAATGTTTTTAGTGAAGTTGGATGGAGAAGCTGATTTATATTTTCAACCAGTTACTGGATGTTGCTGATGAGAGTTTGTTATTTTCATCCTTGTGTGCCAAATATAATTTACCCACTATAGCTGAATGGGAATACTTCCAATCTATTAGAAGCTCTTATTGAGGCCGATCATTTATATTAACCCATGATCCATGTGTATACATACATATTATCGGTGAATCAATATGATACACATGGCCTTAAGCAGCATCTGTACCTGAAGTATTTATGGATCTCAGGTTATGTCTTATTCAACAAAAAATCTATGTCTATAGGATGCCGCCATGTTTTTTTAAGCAATGACTTTTCCAAGTTGACTAATTAATAGTGGTATAATACATCTAGTATTTCTTTTAATCATATGTTTTGACAATACCCAGGAGTTACCTTTTCTGGGAAGTATCTTAATCATTTAGTTTAATCCTTAGTATTTTATGATTTACACATTCTTTTACATTATCTACCAGCTTCCTGGATATTAATGCTTGGCCAGTGCAAATGGATTTTCTGTACACTTTTGGAAACTAAAAGTTGATATTATTACACTGGAAGGATAAATGCTCCCCTTCTATAATGCAATGGACTGAGGAACTAATGATATTTTCAGTATTTGATTGAATGATATATAGATTCCACTTGTAGGTGGACACCTATAGGGATATTGTTAGGTTTATGTACAATTCTTAGAAAGCTGTTTTGATGTCAATGTGCATTTCACATGCATGTGCTGAAATTACTATATTCAAATCTATATAGGTATGTGAATCTTCTTAATGGTGTATCTTTTATGTTTTGTTGAAAAGTTATAAGAATTAATTTAAACAATATTTGAAGCCTGAAAAGTTTCCTTTTGCCCGGAGACATGAGAAATGTAATCTCCAACATGTCTGAGTTCAAAGGTTTTGCAGGAGAGACAATAGGAGCTGTACTTCTTCTGTCATACAGGATTAATGACTGGTCTGCAAGAACATCCAGGTCCTGTAGATGAGGTCTGCTCTGCTGTTTCTCAACACCACAGTCCTCCATGCAAGGGCAAGTGTGGCGAAAGGGAAGGATGAATGGATGTTATGAGCAAGGGCTATGTCTTAGAGGAGATTTGGGCTCAGCTCTTTTTTCATTTGGGTTTTTCAGAACCAAAACTTTTCATCCCACCCTCACACAAACAAAAATGTGAGATGTAGGTGCCATTGCTAGTAAGGGTGACAAGGCTTCTCTTTTTGAGATTTCTCTCTCACTTCATAAAAAACCAAAATCCCCTGAGAAAAAGATGGGCTGAATTTAAAACCAGTATATTTTGAGAGCAGGTATGCTGCATGATTCCTTTGAGAAAATTACTTCTCAGCATCTGTTCTTCCATTGTAAAATAGGAATATTGGGCCTGCAGGAAAGATTCAGGAGTTCTACACTGATGACAGATCATCCTGATAGTGGTGCTTTTTGAAGTAATGGCCTGGTAGTACAGCATCACACAGAAAGAGTCTGGAACTGAATTCATGTTATGCAATCTGTATAGCAATACAAATTGGATGGACTTTCATTCTGCTTTAGAATGAACCGATAGCTCTATTTGGTCTTGGAAATATGTGAGAAATTTCAGGCAATCGCTGCAGAATAGGGTATGGGGTCTCTACTTGTATCCATGGCTCAGAATGTCCTCTGAGTTGAGTGTGGATATTGGTCTGTGTTGCTGATATATTGTCCCATCTACTAGGGATCTAATACCTCAAGGCACTTTCTTACAGTAAGCCTGTCTGCCCTCTCACTCCTCGTAAAGCACTCGGGGAAGAAGGGAGTTGGGAAATGTACTCCTTCACTGCACTTTTTGCATGGATTTTCATAAAAATATGCTAATCATATATATTTCTGTTAGGAGGAAGACTTATGTGTTCTTTTACATTCTCCATCTAATACATGAACTGTCCAAAAACCTCTTCTGTGAAGATTTACATACAAAACAAATTCTTTTCATCAGTGGCTTCTGGCATGGTTGGGATTAAGAGAGCTGCTAGTAGTTGTCCCTTGGAGAAAAATTTATGTCTCTTGGGATCAAGAGGGACTTTAACGTAATATTGTCAGTCTGGAGACACTGCAGAGGCTAACCAAGTTGCAGAAAGAATCAACTGAAAGAGAAGGATATGTGCAATCCTGAACCTCTCTCTCTCTCTCTCTCTCTCCCCCCCCCCCCCGTTTCACTCTGAGGACTGAGATGTCAGTGCTGAGTTGTGCATTGTCTCAACATGGCCATCCATTACATTTAGGCAGGAGCAGTCTATCCCATTAATCACAGGCAGAAGGTTAAGTAAAGATGTAAGCATATTGGAAACAAGGCTTAAAATGCACATAACCTTGATATATTAGGCAAATGTCTAAGAAGGGGCCAAAGACCTAAAAAGATTAATGGAAACAAGCCAAGCAGAGTTATATTAACCATGCTAAACTACATAATGCTCCAATCTATTATTCCTGTGCAGAAATAGATCGTTCAAGAGATCTGCCACATGCATCTGTGTTCTCTCTCCCTCTCTCTTTCTCTCTCTCACACTCTCTCTGTGTGTGTATAGAGAGAGAAAGAGAGCAAAAAGGTAGGGGAAAATAGAATGGGAAAATGGGCTATAAATTGGCTCACACCTTTTGATGTGATAAATAAGTCTTTCAACTTTAATGTTCCTTTGCATGTTACTAAGCTGTTGCTTTTGATTCACAATGGAAATCAGTGAGAGCAGAGGACAATAGAGTCTCAAATCAAGACTGACTCTGGGTTTTCTTTGAATATGTAAATGCATGTGTGCACTCTTCCAAGAACCTCAGAAGCCACGGAGGAGTAATTTTCACTTTAAGGAGATTTCTTTTTGAGGATACATGTCATTCAGCAAACACTGAGCATCTTCTATATCTTTTGATAACTGTCAATAGCTAGCAATACCATGAACACTGGTAGGGGTCGTGACCTTCCAGATGTTGCTGAAATTCAACTTCCATCAGTTCTAGTTCCTAATTAAACTTTTATTAGGGGGGAAAAGGTGGAAATGAGCCAGGCTGGAAGCAATGCCAAGCTTTCATTGCACTCCTGACTCACCTACCTCTCCCACAGACCTTGGCACTGTTCATTTCCATTGCATCATTCCTTTCCTTTTATTCTTCACTGCTCATGTTAGTCTGACTTTTCTCCTTCTTGTGCCTCAATTGTGCCTTAAGCTGTTGTGTGTGTGCCCCATGGAGCTGTACTTGCCTTCCCTGGGGTGAGTGGGGAGTATCCTATCATGGCTCAGGCTCTGCAAAACAGGGTAGAAGTTCTGACGCGCTCCAGCTGCTTTCTTGCCTCCCTTGCCCCCTGCTCCATGGACTTCTCGCTCTAACTTGCAAATGTCCTGTTCCCTCTGGAAAAAAATGTAATGTTTGGGCTGTCATTTCACATCTTCCCAATTGTCTTCTACGCCCTCTTGCCCAAGAGCCTTCAGGCTCTGTATAAAATAAAGATGTATTTAATAAATTACTAAAAAAAGAAACAGTTGGCTGCGATGCTTTTCTACGGAGAAGCAGATCACATTAACTTCAATGGTCTGGCAACTAAATCACATTGACCTCAATGTGGCTAACTCATGGGAAAGTCCACACAAGTCGCAGCTCTACCTGCTTGAGTTTTGGTGGAAACAAAGGAAGCTCTGGTTTCACTGGCTTGGAAGACAGGAGCACGGAGAAATGCCATTTCTCACAATCCGTGAGAAAGCCTTGGATGTTGGGGGGTATAGAAATTAAATGCAATAAATAAATAAATAAATAAATAAATGTTAAGGTGGGCTGGAGAAGCCCTCAATTTTTTCCTCTTCTCTCTCTCTGTCTTTTTTTTTTTTTTTTTAAGCATCTCCACTCTTTCACTTCAAGCACCTGTGCATGGCTACCTTATGGGAGAATCTGCACAGGGTGAGGGTCTGGGGTGTACTTTCTCCCTTTTGGGTGGAAGGAAGGGAGGTGCTGCTGATCACACTGGCTTCTCTGTTGGTTAGGAAGGACAGGAGCAAGCTGTCTCTTTCTCCTCCATGAATTTGTGAGCAGGACAGGAAAAGCTGCCCATTTACTTGTCCCTTTTCACTCTTTTGCTCCCATGCATGCTTGAGCCCGAAACAAGCACACAGGGAAGCTTAGAGCATCATTTCCCTGCTCATGTCTCCTTTCCAGCTCCTCCTGAAATGTTCTCAAGCAAGGGCAAATGACCTCAACCTAGGAACACCCACTAAGGAGTATCTCAGTGGCATGGGAAAACAGCATGAAAATTGTGGATCCCGCACATCAAGCCTTCTGTGCAGAGTAGACATAAGGAATGTGGACTTGGATCTAGCAGCGCCATGATGAGACCTCCAGGAAATGAGGCTGAGTTAGATCCAGTCCCATTCTTTCTTCAGAAACCAGGGCTGTAAGACAGCCAAAGTGTGTTAGCAGTGGAATAGCTAACTTCAGGGCAAAGAAGCCAAAGCCAGACCAATGGGAAATTGTTGTGCCCTGCGAACCGCATCTAGTCATCAAGTAGCTCCTCTCCTGGGAAGTCTCTTGGAAAGCAGATCTCTGTGACTGCAGTGCTCCTCCTGCCCCATTCGAAGCCCAACACTTCTGGTCCCTCCTTCCTCTCCTCCTCCTTTTATATCTGCCAGTTTCAAAATTTCTCCCAGGGGTATCAAAAGGATTTCTTTCTCACTTCAGCAGCCTTAGCAACCTCCTCCTTTTTGAGTCAAAATCAAATCCCAGCTTTTCTTGAGTCTCTGCAGAGGATCTGAACTTAACCCTTACTTTTAGGCTTTAGAAAGAGTGTATAGACACATCTTTTCAATTTAGCCTTGAAAAGTATCTAGGGTGTATTTTTTGTACTGCTGTTAATGTTGCAGACTTTATTGTTTGCGTCCGTTGTACACCACGTCGATGGCTTTCCAGCAGATAAGGCAGTATATGAGTGTTAGAAATAAACAAACATCGCAACATTGCCTTCAGAGTGCTGCTGATAAAAACAAACAAAACCTGGGTGGATGTGTGTCTTGGAAGATGCACCGACTGCCTTCTAAAATCCCCATGGAAAAAACTTAATGGGTGTGTTAACAGCAAGGTTTGCGTTTAGAAGCCATTAAACCATACACTTTGCATCAGCACCTAGAGAAGTTTTATTTAAAATGCTTGCATCTGAATTTTGCAGTCAGCAGGAACTTTCAGGATGTATATTAAACTCCTGGAGAGTTTTGGAATGCTCAAATAAAATCATGTGTCACTAGCATTTGAGCTTATTAATACTTTAGGAAAATATGAAATATAGATGCTTTGCAGAGGAAATGTGTTGTTTCCCAAGAGCTAAGTAAGGAACATTCTCTAAATCCTCATACTGCTATGCTGAGTGCTACAGAAGGTGTTGTATAAAGGAGGATAGAATTCCTGGGCATTTCAGTATCTGCAGACACCACTTTTTCTATTATGGGGCAAAACACTCCAGGCATATCCATTCACTTGAAAGACTTTCATTCAAAACACATTTTAACAGATGAACACCGACATGCATGATATTTTGAAGATCTTAAAAGGCAATTTAGAGGAAGGAAATTGTGTGTAGAGAGAGCACTTCACAGGAAGACTTGAAGTACTGTTGAGACCCCTGGCCATGCGGAAGATGCCATTATTGTTGATTCTTCGGCGTGTTAACATTGCCCCTTCCAGAAACAGGGACAATGCTACTGTTGAGAATGAGCACAGGGTGATCTCCTGTCCTTTCCTGTCCCCTCTTGTCCTCTTCTGTCCTCCTGCATTAGCTTTGCAACACAAAAGGGGTCACCAGGTCCTTGGGGTGAACTACATACCACGTGAATTGCATAGCACGGATGTGATTCTCATCTCTGGGTTTAAAGTGGCCTTCGAAGCCAGGGGACATGACAAGCTGAAAGGACACAGAAGAGCTGCAGAGATGCTTGGCAAGAGTGGCCAAACAGTTTTCCATCCTCGTCAAGCGGCTGCGGTGAGCACCATCCCAAACTGCCCCAGTTGGTGCTGTGCTTGCCACCCCTCCCTGCTGCCAATGCCAATAGCCAACAGTCTCAGCATTGTTGCCCATCCCATCCTTTCTGAGCCTCTGCCAGTCCCAGCAAAGAGGGGCTGCAATCCTTCTTCCTACCCTCCTCAGTGATCCCAGGGGGTCTCGGGATACCCACCGGAGGACTAAAGGGGAAAGAGGGGAGGAAGAGCCCAGGACCCCTACTGTTCTGATCATTTGTGAAGTTCATGGTAGCAGGGAGAGCAGCTAAACAGATCTGGAACACATCCCTAAACAAAAATGGCATAGTTTCTCTCCACTTCTGTTTTCTGCCTGCCAAGGAATCTGGTATTGTGCCTAAGGATAGGAAATACTTTTGAATAACAGCTGAATTTCATGCTCGAGAGGCTCAGAGGGCAGCAAGTAGCGGAAGAGACTTCCCTGAGTGGCCCCCTATCTTTGGAATAACCTCCCTGCTGTGGCCCCCATGGCACCAAATTTGCCATCTTTTCAGCACCAGACAGCCCTCTTTGCTCTTAAAGACTTCCTTGGTCATTCAGGGGCCTGACACAATTAGCCAGGTGTCTTTTATGCTTGGCCAGGTCTTTTTAATTATCTATTACTGTTTAAATGTTTCTATGCTATTTTTTTTAAACTCTTGCTTTCATCTATTGCATTTTCTTGCTTTTATACCCTTTGTAAGTAGCCTAGACAGCTTTGGCTATGGACAGTCTAGAAATGTAATTAATAATAATAACAACAATACTTCAGAAATTGGGATTGATCATTGTTTCTTTTCTTCTTCCTAGCCGCCCTTGGAAGCATCTCAAGAGCAACCCAAACCACCTGTGTCTGGCTGAACCTAATTTGAATGTATGCAACTTCTTCCTGATTTCATTTCCAGATTGTAACCAAGGGGTGATCTAAGCACGGCCTTTTCTTGGCACAGCAGTGCCCGACTCACTGGAGTGTCACACAATGCTCATGCCCAATCCCTCTCCTTACACTACTTCTGTCATTACATCCTGGATTTCTTCCATAGGTTTCCAGACTCTCCCTCTCTGAATGTGTGAGTGTGTGTGGGTGAAAGTAGCCTATTCAGTTTTAGGTCCTTCCATTCCCATAATCAATATTGGTGCAACGTGCTGGAGGGCCTCCAGGTAAGACATGCTCATGGGGACATGCTCACTTTCTCTCCACAAACTGACTTTAGTTCCAGCATGGATGCTGTGTCATCTTCTGCTCCTCTGTCTTTCATAACTCCATTGTCTTGGTCAGAGGGAAAGGATGGTAGAAAAATCTGTTGACAAGAGTAAGTCCAGAGGCCTCCAGGTGGGCTGTGAGCCCACAACCATGCTCACCATGTCAACCTTTGATGCCAAACCTCCTTTTAGTTTCTACTGAGCAAGTGTGATGAATATCTCCTGTTGGCTTTTCTTAAGAACTCCATGGGTAAAATGGCTCCCTTCCCTTCCCCTCTCTCTCTCGGACTCTCTTGTCCGAGAGATATCTCTCGGATATCTTTTTGTTTGGGGCATTGCTGATAGTTAAGCATCCTGCTACAGAGCCATTCAAAGCAGACATGATCATAGCATGCTTAGCACGGTAGCTAAGTTCTGGACCCCACTCCAACTCCACCAACCATTTGGTTCTTCTTAGGGCCAGACTGCATATTCTGCTAGCCAAGCTAACGTGGCTGATGCTGATATTTTTTACTGCAATGTAACTGCACATGATCATGTCTGATAAAGACCAGGGTGCTCAGGAAGGAAGGAAATGATCCTCCTGCCCACTCTTTCCTTCTGAAATTACAGCCACCATAGATCAGGGGGCAGAGTTAAAAAAAGAAATGACTGCACTGCAGTTATCAGCCTTAGCTAAATGAGCAGAAGCTTCAACCACAAAATAATTTCCATTGTTATTAACAATTAGCTGTTATTGCTCTGATCAGTTTTTTCCTTTTGAAATCTTTGCACAGACTTATACAAAAAACAGTGGAAAACATTTTGAATGAGATCAGTTCATAAGTATACAAAACTTCAAGCACACCGAGGCTGGTTTTGTTTTGTTTTGGTGTTCTTGTTTTTGTATGTTTGTTTGTTTTTTGCCTCTAATGTTTCACTGCTATTTGTACTGATGGGAAAAATGCTTTAGGAGTTAGAATTTAGTCAGAGGTATTAACAAATTGCTCCATGTTTTCTTCAAAATTGCAGTGGTTTTCAGTACCTTTTACCAGAAATGTATAAAATTATGGAAAATAAGCCAAAACCTACAGAAACATTACTAACCATTTTTCTGATATGTCCCATTAGATTTTTGTTACTCTGACTTGTTACCACTTTCCCATTAGTACTAACCACACTTCTAAGAAGACATGTTTCTTTTCAAAATTAGTTGTGGACAACACTTCTCCCTAGATATCCATGAAATTCAGTTTTGTGGAAAGGGCATCATGGGTTAGGTTTCACATAGAGAACCTTCACTCCATGCCAATATTGCAAAGCCATAATTCAGTATTTGCATTCCCTGATCAGATTCTGAACTTAAGCTTCTAAACCATTAGAGATTTTCCGATGTTCAGAAAGGATGTCCCTGGAGTGGGATTATGGGGACAGGTGCCACTGACTGATCTTGATCTACACATATTCATTTGAAGGTCTTATGAGAACTTTCTTGCATGAATGCTCATGGTGATGTCTCTACATGGTGAGGAATCCTGAAACTGCTGGTCTCCTGATCACTGGGGATGAGACAGAATTTTTTTCTGGTTTGGATTTGTCAGGGCTAAATGAGTCAAAGATCATAATATGGCTGCCAAAAGACTGCCACTGTCAAGAACAGCTTTAGACTGGCAAGGCGGGATCCCATTCTGAAAACTGTGTTGTTAGTTCTGATTCCTCAGGACTATGTATGTAGTCCATGCATAAGATAACGTATGCCTGCCCTGAAAGCTGTTCCTCTTTTGCCCTTTGTCTCAATCCATGCATCCCTTTGTTTTTACTATCATGTCCCTCCTTCAAACTGATCTCTTTCCCTGCCACCCCCCTGCTCCAAATTCTGACTAATAGATTATAAAAGCATCCTTCTTTGTAGTCACTTCTGGGCTACCTACATGCTGCATGCATTTCCAATATGTCTGAATAAATTGTAATGTTCTTTTGATTGTACACCCCAAGTTGACTGCCTCTTGACAGTTTCACACCAGTTTGCCAAAGTTATCCATATCTTGGACAAAGAGAAGTTTCGTTAATAAACTTTGAATGGGGGAAAAACAGAAGTTGAAAAGTTTGTCTGTCCTGGCCCAAAGTTAACCTAGCTTTGAAAATCCTGTGTTTGAATCATGTTAGGGACAAAACAGACAATTTAAAACTGTTTGTAGCAGGCATGGCTTTGTATCTTCATTCTCAGCTAGGTGTTGGGCTCTAGTCTGGATTGTTGGATTCCTTAGCATGGTAAGTAGGGAGATGATAATAAACAGATAATAACAAACTCTTCCATGTATGGTTATATGAGAATTGTCCCACCACCACCACCACCACTGCATTCATATCCTACTTTTCCTCTTGTGAGGACACAAGAGTCACCCTGTGAGGTACGTTGGGCTGAGAGTGAATGACTGGCCCAAAGTCACGGCCAAGTGGGGACACAGATCTCCCAGGCCCCCAGCCCAACACTCTAACCATTACACCACACTGGAATTCAGACAATGAATTATTTCTGCATGAATGGGCTTTTACAATATCAAACTGCATCTTGAGAACTTTAGTTTGGAACCACATCCTGTGTCATATTATGTGTCTTTTCCTGATTGGTTGTTGTGGGGAATTCACCACCCACTAGCAGTTACTTGCCTAAAAAAAAGGAAAGAAATTACAGTATGAACAGTGATGATCCAAATCCAGTCACATAGGAGTATGAAAAAGACCATCACAGCTTACCACAAACAAGAAAAGGATAGATCCAACCAACCTGATTCTTGAATGGTGATATAGTTATTTAGATATAGACTGTGCATGTTCAGGAGTTTCCCATCAATTCTGGACAGTTGCATGGACTTCTTCATGTTGAGCATTAGTACTAGCTATTGGCTTCAGCTAGTGTAGATGCAGGGACAATTTGATTGTTTTTGATAAGGGTTTTCCAAAATTCAGAAAATTCTTCTTATTCCTAGAGATTTCAGAGAAAGGATATGAGATTTTAAAAATTCAAATGCATGTGAAAGTGAAATGGACACACTTGCCCAGCTGTAGAGCCCGCAATGGGGGCACAGCATTGGTCCCCAGGAAAGCTATTCAGACCTTCAGATTAATACAAATTGGTCAGCCTGCAGCAGGCGCATGAAGCAGAGCCCTTAGCATTTCTGCCCATTGTCCACCCTGAAGTTCAAAGCACCTGAAGAGCACCAAGTTGGGGAATGCTGACAGACGGACTGTCAGTTTCTGCATCTCAGCTGGCTCTTTTCTGTGGATGCAGCCAAAGACAATGGCTCTTCCTAATGTAGGAACTGTATTTGAAGATTCACACATGACTACAGCTATGTGCACCTTAAAATGCCTTAGATGGGACCTACTAAACTGATCTTCAGTTACTGTCTGTCTTAAGGATCTAATAGCATAGCTGCTGTGACAGGAACACAAATCACTACTAACTGCATTTTGCAGTTTTTACTGACAAAGAGCTCTGCAATATATTAAGAGATGACAAATGTACAAAAAAGGTGGCATGATATTTATTAACAAAGCATAACCAAAGATGAAAATGTAGCATCAAGCATACAAGAACATACATTACCAGTTCTAGCCTGCTTGCAGAGATGACTCCCTGCTTGGAGTAGTCCCGTTCAGTATCTTCCCTGCCCTACTACAGGTTTACACTGGATGTAATTTGTGTTTTGATATTGATCAAAGCTCTTTAACGCCATATCCTACCATCTATCCATACCAACCTGCACATACTTATTTATCAACACTTTCCCCCAATCAGCTTTGTCCCTAAGGCAGGAGAACATATTCCTACACAGTGGGAATTTTACTTTTAGGCTTAACTGCAAGATGGACACATCCCTTGTTATTTACTTCTTTCTAGTTTTTACATTCTTACTTAGAGTATCTCAGCTGGAAGGGATGGGACTAAGTTTAAAGACTTAAAGTCCCATTCATTGCAATTGATCTACTCCAAGGAGGAATACCTCTGGATACAACTTCTAGGTTACTCCTCATGAAACTTTCTCAGCCACTTGCTGTGTGTATGCCAACTTAGTTTCTGTTTTAATGAATTGCCCAGTCCTTCTTGCACTTGACCTCTGCTCTTGCAAAGACACTTCATTTGCAAGACTTTCATAAGCTATGACAATGTCTTACATCTGTGCTTATGCTAACTTTATGCTCCACCTGTATGCCCGGTGCATTTGTATGCAACACACACATGTGGACATAGAAATATAAGTTTGATATACTCTTGCACAGTTGTCACATGGAAGCAATACACCTTCCAACTACAGGTGCCTGAGATGACAGCAAAACTTCAAAAGGTATAATCCAATAATGTCAAGGTGATCTACGGTCTCTTCCATGACATAACATAATAAACAGGCCAGGGGGTTGTTAAGACACTGTTTTTCTAATGAGACATAGAAAAAATAATTTAATATACCCAGGATAATTAAATACAGAGATATGCTCCTTCTCCTTTTAAATAGTATGAAAATACTCCAGGTTTTATTTACCAAGAAAGATGCACAGTAGGGAAAAATGAACCTTTGTCAACCCTTTATGGCATGGGATGTTCCCAGCAAAATTAGAGCTAGACTAAAGATTCTGAACGATAATGCTCTTGAAGAAATATTTTTATCCTATTCTACAGTGCTTACCACCCTTAAGAAGGGGGATTAAATCACACTGTATATAATGTACTACAGATGTGATGAATTTAAGAAGTTTACTGATGTTAGCTTGCATTTCTGTTACACAATGGTTTGCTGGAAAACCTTCCTATCTTTTGAATCATTTATCGCTTTTGATGTCAGGATGGCCCTTCAATAAGAGAAAAGAAATGACAAGCTCATCCACTTCATCATTCGTCATCTAAACCTTGTTTAATACACAGCATTCAGGCCCATAAAGGAGAGGCAATTGTTCTTAGTTTGAAATGAATTGTGGAAAGGAACATATTAAGGACCTAATCTTATAGAAAGTGAATAAGGTTTTTGATGGAAACCATTTTTAAAATCCAAGAAAATATTTATTGGTAAAGTTCAACTGTTATAAGATTGCCACTCATTTGGTTTGGAGAATTTTGCTTGCTTGCTTGCTTTTGAACTAATTGCCAGAAAAGTAGCATATGTTTTGTTGTTTTTCCCCCAGCCTTAAAAAAATAAGGAAAACAAAGCTTTACCTCTGTTAGGTAAAGAAACAGCTTCTGCCTTGAGCTCTGCCCAAAGATTCATCGGAAGCTCCATCAAGACTGAGTTCAAGACTCAGACCTGCTAAAGCTTTCACTGGGCTCTGCCTTCAGACATCCCCAAATTATCAGTTCTTGCTATTGCACTAATGGAACCACTCTAGAAATATCCTGGCTGGGAGTGCTTCTATCTAACAGGCGTAGAATTAAATCATAAATAGTCCTTCCCATAAAGGCTCCTCTTCATTTCTGTGTGTTTTTTGCAGGACTACATTGGACTGACAGAAAGCTGAACAAGTGGCTCCCAGAACAAATCAAGTCAGCACTTTCCCTAGAAGCCAAAATGATATAAGGGACTGGAGATGACAGTCATGCTAAGGAAATTCCAAGGCAGAAGAGGAAAAGGAAGACCAAGTAAGAGATGGATTGGCTCTGTAAAGGAAGCCACCGCCTTGAATCTACAACAGCTAAGCAGGGCTGTCATGGAAAGAACATCTTGGAAGGCTTTTGTTCAGCAAGTCTCCAAAAGACAGAGATGACTTGATGGCACATCACAATAAGAGCACTTCACTGTGTACACCATGAAGTAAGGAGGCCAGATTTCTGTGAAGGTAGTAGAAATTCCTCTACACAGCTTGGAAAAGAAACTCTCTTTTTAAAAAAAAGTTAAAAGAGGATGCTGATTTGCATCAAATTTACATGTGCAAATTTGTGTTTAGGTATAAACTTGGAAACAAGTATTTAAATAGAAATACAGTGTATCTCAGCATAGTAGAGTAGACTAAATAGGCCAGTGAAGTCCACTGGTGCAGGTACTAAATACGGAAATCAGTAAGTTATTCAAAGTTCTGAATGTGATCATGAGGCCTGAATGCCAAAATATTCATGAATGGTCAAACAGGTGCTTATATTCACCTGTTCCCCTTCTTTAGTTTATGCAGATTTCCTAATAAAAGAATAGAGGCTTGTCCTCTGTGAAGTAGGGGTGTGCCCACCCCTTTGCATAGTGCACGGAGTCATCTCATCCTGCTTGCTGGTTCTCTTAAAAGTGAAATTGACCTTTCTGTTCTTTTCTGCTGGTCTGGGGAAGCCATGCTGCAGGCAAAGTCCCTCGGAAAGTTGTCTGACCCAAATCCAACTGAAATCTAGTGGCTTCTTACTTCCCATCTCCACTGAGCACAGTGACTACTGGGAAGGAGGCAGCTCTGTTGCCAGTTGGCGCCTCAAGTAGCCGTGGGTGTGTGGGGTCAGTAGTGCCTCAGGTGGACCATCAACATGAACTGTGTGGACCTATGGCATGCATCAGGTCCTGCTGGTCCATCTGCAGTCAAGCAGCTACATAGTCCTCGCTTAGAAGTGCCCACACATTCACCATCACCTTGGACCCAACAGGGTAGATGTTGGCTAGTACTCATTTTAGGTGTCCTCTTATGGCCACGAACAGGACAATGTGCTGGTAGATTGTGCTTAATGAATCTGGGAGACACACTTCTTTAAAAAAATATCCAGTCATCAGCTACATGGAAGCCTTCAAAGCAAGAGTGTCTGGGAGCCAAATCTGTCCCTTTGGGACTTCTCAACTGGCCCTCTGGGTTTTTGCAGAGTTAGACCCCCTTCCCATGGCTCCTTCTTCTTTCCCTGACAACCAATCATTTAGTGGTTTCCTGGCTTTTGTGCTCTCTCCTCCCACCATTTTTAACAGTGTAAATGCTCTTTCTAAGGCTTTAGTAACAGCAGTAAGAGCTTTAAACAAAAACATGCATGCCATTGCTTTTGCTGCTGTTTTGGTCCTGCCGTTTTTGTCTTTGGCCCATCCACCAAAAGAAGCTGGCTATCAGGTTGAAAGAGCCAAGCAAGCACACTCCAGCTGACATGCACAAGACCTGAAGAAGACCAGAGGCAAATATTTGCCAGTGCCATTCTTTTGAAGAGTGGTTCTCAAGATAGGAATTACTTTCTTCTGCAAAGTGATCCCATCTGGGCCTAATTCTTAGTACTTCAGCTTAAACTGGGTTTGTGGCCAAGACCTTTATTATGAATAGGATATTTATATTAGCTAAGACATTCCTCACCAGAGCAAAAGTGATTGAGTCAGAGCTTTCTATTTTGCATAAACATTTTGGTATTTCTTTCCAACCAACTCCTAGGTGGCATATGAAACCTTATAATACCTGAAATACTTCATGGCCTAAAAAATAGCTTTCTATAACTCTAAAGGTATGAACACTTAAGGGAGTTTTGAAATGCTAAAGTCTGTTCCACTGTGGAAAGTTTAATAGCATTACTTTTGCTTCCATATTAACAAGAAAACAGAAATTCTCATGATTCTCTGTGAAACTTTAGCTTTGTCAATATGCAACATGAGCAATAGATGGGACATATACATTTGAAACATGCAATATTCCAGAAGAAATACTCAGCTGCAAGGAGAACACAAAATATTTAAATACATAAGCAGAGAATCCTGCCAGCACTTTCGCTGGCTGATAGCAGGAAGTTTGTGAAAGGTTTGGTTGATGTCACCATGAGCCAGAGAATGGCCTGTAAGTAGAAGATACTGTGTTCATACTAAGCAGGTCTAATATTCAGAGGGAAATTTTTGATTCATATGTTAATGTTTTTCTTCCACCCCATAAAGTTAAAAAGATATGGAAGGCAACAAAGCCTCAGTTGATTTGAATTTAAAGAGGGATTGGGGCATGTAACCTCTCCCCACCTGAGCACTGTGGTCCCAATCCAGATTGGGGTCGCATGCACTTTCAATGAGTAAAGAAAAATAGGCCCAACTATGTGATCAGTGGAAGATGCAGTCTAGTTCTCCGGATGTCTTATTAGACTTTTTTTTTGAAGAATTGTACATTAGAACACAAGAACTCTATCAAACCAGTCAGTTCTCTATCTAACCCAGAATTTTGTTTTTAAAACTGCACAGCCTGACAACTCCGGAAAACTTGCGAGCACGTCATGAAGGCAGGATCGCTTCCCCATTATTTGTCCAGAGCTCAGACAAATCAGACTGCCTGTAATGTGAACATTCCATTTAGCTACCAAGAGATCCGTCATCCATAAATTTGTGTAATCTTTTTAAAAGACATTTTCTTCTTGATCTATGGCAATAGATCAGTTTCCCATTCAACCCTACTCTGTGATTCCAAGCATTTTATAATTTCTGATGGATTTATTCTTGCAACAGTCCCAAGATGTAATGATGTATGTCTGTAAGTTGGCTGATCACAGCAAGAGATAAGACAAAAATACAGTTCCAAAGTAAATGCACTGCCAGCCAGACCTGCATTTTTCATATGCTAGTGGCTAGCAGACTGAAGGGTTAACCTTTCATCTTTTCACTTGCATCTACACTGTAGCCACATTCTGTGATCTTTCATAGGAGTCCACTTGTTCATCAATGTAAGGTTTTGATCTTAGCTCTTTAGATTCCCCCTCCCTTTTCTTCAAGTGACTCTCCTAATTTGATGGTGCGCAGCTGAAAAAAAAAATGTTTTATCTATGATTTAATTGTATGCTTAATATAACTCTGCATTTTTAAACACTGCAAACTACCATCAGACTAGATTAGATGGGTTAGAGGTCAAAATGAACAATGTGTGATTGCTGCCGTTCCACAGACTCAGCTGACTTTCTCTCTCTCTCTCTTAAATTTATGATGGCAAAGAACATCCATTGTTATTTTAAATCTCTAACCCCTACACACACACACACACACACACACGTTTGAGCAATATTGAGATCTTCCATATATTGCTTGGGACTTAATCATGTGACCTTACTTCATTAAAATTTGCAAGCGTAGTCCATGGAGGTAGGCCTGCATTTCAATAGATATTACTCATTCAAGGCCTTCCCCTATGCATGTTTGTGTGGGTGGGGGTGGGGGTGGAGTCCTACAGCATGACTGGCTGGGCAATTCTGGAGTTGTGGGATCTTTGGTGTGAACTCATGCATCGCGTGTGGCCTTAAAGCACCATCAGCTGTTGATGCCACTTCTTTACATCAGCAGATACACAGTTTTTGAAAAATGATGGCTAGATTGAATGTTAGTAAACATAATCGTGAAAAGTGGGCATGTTAGTAGCAAAAATGTCAAAAATGTGGAAGGGGTTCTTACTCATGTCCTGCTTTTGGATTTGCCACAGGCAACTGGTTGACCACTGAATGAACAGAACCTTTGACTAGGTGGACCTTTGTCTTCTCCAGCAGAGCTTTGCTTACCTGTGCTGCACCTTCAAGACTATCAGATGTACTATGTCAGCTCTTGCTGAGCAGAGGCACTGCAACCATTGCAAATGCCATACAAGTGCACTGTTCCTCATTCAAAGTGTTGTTTGGAATGCTAATACACAGGGTCTTAAGCTCTGGTCCCTCACTGCTCTTTATCTGCATGAAAGCTGTTGAGCCTCTTTCACCCAGGACCAAATTACTTCTCAGACAAGTCCTGGAGGGACAAATTCCAATGGTGGGCAGCAACCAAATCAAACTAGGTGGGGCACATTTTAGTTTAAACTCTTACTGTCAGTAACTAAGCCTTAGGAGAGGCGTTTGAACCTTTAGAATGAAGAGGAAGTTGTGGAAACCTGGGAAATCACCTGAAGTTGGGTGATAATGGGGAAAGGAGTATAACCAGAGGAAGGGCTGGGGAATGTGTGAACCCAATGAGAAGAGATTTTGCTGAATGCTTTGTTAAGGCTTTACGTTATAGTTTGTCAAAGTTTTCACACATAAGTCACAAGTCAATGGATTTCTTTTCTTTTCTTGTTGCTAACTGCCCAGAGAGTTTTGGCTATGGGTGGCATAGAAATGATAATGATGATGATGCTGCCGTTGCTGCCGCCACCACCACCACCACTCTGTCCCCATTCTCTGAGCCCTGTTTGCTTGCACAATCATATGTACAATATCTCAAGAATGTACATGTTATAAGTGCAAGTCTGTTGTTTTATTTTGGAAACATAGCTAGAACTGCAAACATGTAATCTTGGGTTGGGGGGGGCAAAATTAACAATATTCCTATTGAAGTGCTTTCTCAAGACTGTTCTTCCATTTCAGGTGCAATAATTCTGAAATTCAAAGAACAAGACAGAGCCTTGATCATGTAAATAGTAATCATGCAGAACCAATCTTACAAGAACTTTCGGGTAAATCCTACTCCTGGTTTCCCCCAAGAATCCTGTTTCAACAACCTTACTTATACGTGTGTGTCAGGGGGAGCTTTACAATGTTATTGTGAGAAAATCAGGAGTCAGAAGCTCTGGCCAGTTTACTACACATCACCTATACAGTTCACAGATGTCAATTCACCTTTGGACCACTCATAGATGCTGATCCATCTTCTGCCCACTGCTACATTCCTGCAGCACTTCTGTTTTTCAGCCATTTTCCTGTTTCCTGGAGCATCATCATAGGAATCCTAGAAAGGACCTCCTGAGAGCCATTTTGCCATTTCACTGTTTTACTAGGAGGCATTGTATTCTGTCCATCCATCATAATCATCCCACTTAGGAAGGTGCTGTACAGCTTGGCTCATCTCCTATTAGATTCTGCCCATAAAAGATGGAAGTCTGAACTCCGTAAATCTGTATAGTTCATAAAAGTGAAAGACTGATAGTGCTACTTAAGGACAAACATACTGTGAATAGTCCCTAAATAGGCTTTCTGCCACATATGCAGGAATTTGTTCGGAACTGAAATTATACACTCAAGGCTTTCAAACACCAGTGGCTTATTAAACTCCTAAATACATAGTGGCATGACTCTCTACATTAGCCACCAACTTGGATTTTCTCACTACTGAAATCCACTTCAGATTGCACACAAAACTTGTGCTTCTGCAGAAGCATCTACACTGATGTTCTATTGATGGCTCTCAAGAGGAACAAGTGAAATTATAGAGTCATAAACTAGTAGTTCTGGGAGCATTTTCACTGTTTATGTAGAAATGCATCTGCCCTATATTCTTTCCATATTTACTATGGGAACTACTATGGGAACTCTATGGGAAATGCTGTGTACTATAGTGAGCAGACTATCCCTGTCCAGGAATATTTGCAGCTGAGGGGCTGGCTAAGGCTGGTGAAGGCTCTGATGCCACTTGGGCCTCCTGACCACCTGGCCTTTGATGCCACCTGACCTTTGATGCCATTGATGCCACCTGGGCCTCCAGTGGTGGAGCTGACAGCAGCCCTGATATGCTGCTCTGAAATGTAACCCCCTCTGGAAGAGGTTGAACTAGCCTTCCCTGGAGCCAAGAACCAATCAACTGCAGGGCACCCATCTTGTCAGGATTCCATTTCAGCGCATTGGCCCTCAAACAGTCTATTACCAAATCCAGGCCCCCGATCAGCATCCATGGAGCCTCACCTGACCCAGATGACAAATAAAGTGGAACTTTGACTTTGTATTACTCACTCACCCAGGTCTCTAATATGTAGTCAAGATCCTCTTCACCCCTCAGCGTTTGCATTCCTATGTTGATGGAGCTGGCCATTATTGTACACTGAATTCTTATTTAGCCTAAAGTCTCTCTTTCTAAGGGTGAACAGATACACTGAGCATATGTGTTCATCAATCTAAAGACACAGAGGGATTCTGGGATAGTTCAAATTATTATGAAAGCTGGTCAAATTTGCCAGGCAGTTCTGGCTTACATTCAGATCATATCCATACCACTCTCTAGAGAAATTGTCTCCTAACACAAGCCTAATGGCCATAAAACTGCAGATATTATCTATGAATATGAATCCCATCAGAATTACAGCAGGACGGAGTGGGAAGATTGCTTATCATCCCAGTCAGATTGATGTACAACAGCCTTCTCCTGGTGCCCCCAGATGTTTTTTAGTCCAGTGCCCACCATTGTCAACCAGCATGCCCACTGGACTTAGGACACAACTTGCTGGTGTCATTTACAGAGCTCTTTTTGAAGAAACTCCATGAAGCTGATGTATTTGCAGTGTAGGACAATGGATTCTGTTTGAAGTCAGTGTGCTCAACTTCTTTCTCACATTACGTGGCTAGTTTGACAGGGTAATAACACTGTATCCAAGGGCTGGGTTGGTCATGATTGCACTGTACTAACAACAGCAGAGCAGAAGCCTTTTCTACTGCCTTTTATTATTACAGTCTTTTGCCCATGTTCTATTTGACAATAAATTCTGCAACTCTGCCCATTACATTTCTGGAGTCCTGTGATGAACTATAGCAATCACAGGTAAGCAAGACCATTGGGTGACTATGCATCTCTACCATATACTGTATTTATTGCTTAGTCTTTTAAAGGTTTATCAAGCTACTTGGCCACTGAACTGTGTTGCTATGCTTCAGAATTTAAGTCAATCTACATCTTACTCCTGTTGCATTAAAACTGCAATCCTATGTACTTGTCTGTGCAAGGGTTTCTGCTGTTGTTTCTTTATTCCTTTTCTTTTTCTGGATCAACACTTCTTTCTTGCTCTTCATTCACTGAAATTATATTCATCTGCTTAGCTGTTTGTTCAGATCACATTCATTTCATTCCCTTGCATTCATTTTATTGCTTCTTCCCTTCGTTCAACTTTTATTTATTTTTACTGTCTGTATATGGAAACCATCTTATTTCCCTTTAAGTGTTCCAGAGCACCTTGGGGAAAAATATATGGAAGCTCCCACTACTTGTCACCATTTCCTCCTCACCACCACCCCTCAAAAAAAATTCTCCAAAGTAATGCAGCACCTGAGTCACTCTGGAAAAATAAAATGGTGTCTCCCAAGAAGTGGTTGTCAAAATTGACTCTGGTTATGCTGGAAAAAAGCTGAAGAGCCAACATTGTCCAGAGATGCTTCTGTGGTCACATGGCCAGAATGACTAGATGCTTTTGCTCACAGAACGCTGTCATCTTCCCTCCAAAGTAGGACCTAATTCTCTACTTGAATTTGCATGCTTTTGAACTGCTAGGTTGGCAGAAGCTAGGCCAAGTAACTTCGTGATGCAGCACTAGGGTGTCAAACTGTCGAACAGTCACACTGCACACCTTCTGGTCAACAAGCTCAGAAGCTCACCTGCTGAGCCACCCCGCCCCATCCTTCCTCTACCACTCCCTAAACATGCAAGCTTTATTTGTTCAGTTGGTCACTGGGTAACATCATGCTTAAAGAGAGCTTTAAGAGAGCTACCAATTGGCAAAGGTCTCCATTTCACTCTCAGTTTTTGTCTGCCCCAACCTGGTACCCTCTAAGTATGGTTGACTACAACTCCTAGTTCACTAGGTACACTAGGAGTTGTAGTCAGGGAGAATGATCAAATTGGGCAATTGATATCTATTCATATCTAGATATCACCTTGTCCTTTTATCATAAATGCATTTTAACGGTTATTTCTTGAATAGAATTTGATTTATGAAGCTGGAGTTTCATAACTTGCATTTTGTGTGATGTAAAAGACCAAAAGATATAATTTTGGGGTGAGGTAACTTTTTTACTTTTTCCCCTTTCTGAAGAGTTATTTTCATTACAAATAAAGATGTGAATTACACAACACTGATCAATGCAGTGACTATAATTAGATAGTTTGAGACTTTCTAATTATATGTTCCAGAGAGGTGACAAAAGTCAAATATTGAACTGCAGCATATTAATTAGACATTTTCTCCTGAAATATAATATATTCAGAAAGAAGAGTGTACAATTACCATAATTTAAAAGATTTTTATTAGAAAGGTTAATATTGTCTTGTAAACAGCCATGCAATTTGCATTTTTCATTATAACATATTCCACATTGCAAATAAGTTTGTTAAGTGATTTGAAGGTCATGGCCATGATCCAGTTAATTTGTTCTGTATGCAGAAAATGTTGTTTTTTCTCACATAGGCAGGGTGTGCAAAAACAGAGTATTCAAACAACATCCCAACACTCTGCTCCACATGTGTAAGCTATTTCATAAGCCACCATAGAACAGTACAGATAGTTTATTCGGGAGTTTTATGTAAGCTCTTTGGGTTCCTTGCAGGAAAAAATGTGGGTATAAATATAAGTAATAAATAAATAAATGTCTGTTGATATTATAAATGGAGAACATTTTGTCTGGTTCACATCTTCATATGAACTGATCTAATTCACATTTCCTGAACTAATATGGGAACTAGAACATAATTAGCATTCTATTTCACACTTCCCTGACTTTTGCAATGCAATTCTCCAATCAGAATATTGAAATGCATCGAATAGGAGAAATGCACACATTAGAAGAACACACAAATGTCTTCCTAAATACACAGTCACATGGACATATTTGAAAACATCATCATATTTAAAAACGGTGTTTAACAAGAAATTCATATGGACATATTTGGATAAAACCAAGTCCATAATTCAATCAAGTTATAATACATTTAGTTTTACCCTGAAATGGCATAACTTGCTAAGTCACACCTAAACAATACATGACAATCTAATAAAAGAGATTATTCAAAAGAAGCAGCAGAAATCTTGCAGCAATTTTGCTGCATTCCAAAGAACCACAGCAACCTGGTTGAAATTTGTGCTGTGCTGAAAACTTATCTCAAATTTTGTTCAACATAAAAAGAGACATGCTGGTTCAGACCAAGGGCTTGCCTAATCCATTCTGTTCATACAGCGGCCAACCAGTTTCCTATAAACAGGACACGAGTGCAACAAAATCTTCCCAATCGTAACTGGAGTACCTAGGCATTGCACCTCTGATATTGGAGGGAGCATATAATTATTGGGCCTAGCAGCACCTCCCCTTTTAATTCCATGACTGCTAAGTTTGCTCAGAAGTCTTTGGTGAGACACTTGATTAAATAAGGTCCAATGTATCACACCAGCCCATAAGTTTATTGACACTCTCAAGGAACTCTAAAAGGTTATTGAGACAGGACTTACCTTTGAAGAAGCCATGTTGATTCTTTCTCAGCAGGACTTGTCCTTCTGTATGCTTATTTTATCTTTAATGGCACTTTCAACCACTTTACCCAGAATAGACATTAATCAAACCAGTGTGTAATTATCCAGATAGCCCCTAGATCCCTTTTTAAAAACTGGTGTTAAATTGGCCATTTTGGTATCGATGTTGCTCCTTGTGCCAAGGTCTCATCATGCCACCTAGTACCTCTTAGTACAATAACCAGGAAAAAAATAATTTGTAATCAAGGAGAAATGAAAACATTTAGCCAATTTTTTCCTGTCATTAAGGGTAAGGTAAAATAGACAACCCAATTTAAAGAAGTTCTTCACATTGTTATTGGTCTACAAATCCCTAAATTGTGTTTCAGTATAGGATATATACAAAATTACTATAATTTAAGACCCCTGAAGTTTGTCCTGCCATTTTCTCTCATCTTTTCTTGCTTAACCCTATTTTTCAACATCATAAATCTATTGACCTGACCAAGTTGGAAGTTGCTTTAGGAATATATATATGGAAAGTCAAATACTTGTCACTTGACTGACTTTTTGATTGCTCTGCATTAGAAGCCCCTGTATGATTTTTAAATTAAAAATCTTATCTGGGCAGGTGTGGAGTGGGATGCCTTGTCCTTGAATGATCTCTCAAGTGAAGAGTTTCATCTGACAGGAGTCTGTCTACTTGACTTCACTTCTGAAGAGCTTGACAATAGGGCATTACTGTCATGAGAAGAGGAAAGCAGAAGTATTGTATCAATGTGTGCTAGTACTGTTATTAGAAAGGGTCTGTCAAAGTTTCCACTTAAAGTGTGCTATTGTCAAAATTTTGGCCCTCAACCAGAGAAGTTCATTCAGAGTTGTAATAGACAAAAGTTTTCAAATCCTGGGAGATGATTTTCTCTTTTTTTTACCCTACCAAGTTTGGTGTGTGTACTCTATGGAATATATTTTAGGGGTACAGTAGTTTGATTTTCATTTTTTCACAAGTGCAGTGTGAGTTGATATTAAATGATAGTTTTTTATTCACAGCAATTTCAGGGGAATAAGGTCACATGAAATGTGACAGTTGTCCCATCTCCTAGGGGCCCCTAATTTCTGACCCCAAGGCTTCTTGATCTCTTTTTGGAGCAGCAGGCCCTGAAATTTCCTGGGGTCTTTCTGATTCCTCTAGAATCCTTTCCCTGAAGGCTTCCTTTTGTGTATTTCCCTAGGAGAGCATCCACTTTATATAGAATTGCCATTCTGAGTGTTGGAGTAGTCCTTTTATGTGTGATGAGCCATGACCACTCTGTGTGCTTAGCCTAGTGGCCCTGACCAACAGGAAAGCATTTTAAGCCCGGTCCCACTGCAAGAGAGCAGCCATTTTGTATATTTTCTATAGAGTGGGCACATCGAGCATCTATGAGTTGTGACCCCTCCATATACCTGGCTCAGCACACTCTTGTTGTCTTTGAGGCTTCATGTCACTTGTCACTCCCCAACCCAAGGTTCCTCTCAAATGGGTGCCTTGGAAAGTCAGGCACACCCTCATGCCAAAGGAATCAGATCACCATCCCTTTTGTAGAAACCCCATGGATTCCTATGCAAATGTGATCTCTGTGAGGCCTGTTTAGTTAATCAAAGAATTACCCATTTCAGGAGAAGACAATATGTGTGTTGACAGTATGTGCTAAAGAACACAGGAGTATATAAAATTATAAAAATGTGACTAAGATAGTGACCAAAAGAGGGATCTTTGCACTCTAGTCTGGATGATTTTAGTCCCCAAGTGAAGTCAGAAACTTGAGTTTAGTCTTGCTCAGTGGATCTCACCACTTTAGAGGAAGTGTCTGCAGGTTCCAGTTATGTCGCAGAGACCTCAAGCAGTGGAGAAGTGGTAGACACACCATGGGTCCTGCATAAAGCAAGGAGACTGTGAAGAAATATACAGTGAATTGAATGAGAAGGGATGGCTCCACTCCTGTGGATAAGTAGAAGGTGAAGGATGAGGCTACAACCTGTGTGCGGGAGAGATTCTGCTAATCCCAGTGCTAATGTTTCTGTCCCTTTAACAGAGAAAAGAAGAGGAAGCATTGCAAGTCATGATCAGTAGTGACTCCATGAATTCAAAATGCTGCTTTAACTGTATTTGTGTAAACATGATAAAACAAAAAGGAGAAGAAAACAAGGTGTTTATTAGCAATTCTATCAATATAATATTGCACTCCTTCCTCATGTCTTTATTTGTGCTCTGGCTCAAAATGACTTCTAAAAATGCTCTATTAAAAGTGACATGCTATGATCTGGGGGTGTGGGGAGCTTCAGAAGGGTGGTACCCCTCTTTCAGGGAGCTTCTAAGTGCTACGAACCACACTAACTGTGCCTCATAGACCAGGTTGCGTATGCGCAGCATAAAGTGGCATGACTCCACTTGAGAAGCAACAAAATTGTTGTGAATGTACAATGCCAGGCATATTTTCCAGATTTGCAATATTAATAGAAACACAGCAGTGGTTATTGATATAGTTTACCAGTAGTGGACAGCTTGGCTAAATATGCAGGGGCTGTAGCTTTAAAAGACAAAGTAGGAACTGAGGTATCCAAGGCCTTCAGAATTATTTTTGAAGGGTGGAGGAAACTTTGCAAATTACAAACAAATTCATGGAGAAACTTTGTAAATAAGAAAGTGACTCATTTGTTCAAACAATGTCAGATTCACCTTTTTGATACTCGTAATGAAATCAAGGCTACAACAGTTGAAGGCTTTAATGGAACATGAAAGTGGCCAGGCATTTAGATGTGAAGTGGATTGGGAAGTGTGTTTGGCTAACATAGAGTAACCCCATACCTGAGACACATTCAACTGGCACTGTTTGAATTGGTTGAAGGGAGACTGAGATGGCACTTTTAGTGTACTGAGTCTACATACAGAGCATAGAGGACATTTTGAAAAACATAAACAAAGTTATAGGAGGAGACACACAACTATGAGAAAGGTGCCCATCCTGCAACTGGTGCATTGGTAAATTAAATTGAAGCTCCCCAGTTATTCCTTAAAATTGCAATGGGAGCTGGCTTGCCTATTAGGAATACCCTTCCATCATCCCATTCTCTCAGCACTATGGAGCCTTCAAACTGTTGCAGCTGTACAGAGAGATGATGGAGCACCTGATAGTGGGAGATTTCTCTGTATACTTGCTATGATGCTCACCGATGTGTGAGAAAAGCTGCAAATGCATCATTGTTACATATGATAACTCCCATTGCTTGCCTGCCATTAAAACCCACGTTGATGCAATCAGTAATGGTATACAGATGAATCAGAATCGGTTCATGATCTTCTATTCAGGCAAAGTTGTTGCGTGGCTGCCCCAAAAAGAATTAAACATGAAAACAAAACTGAGCATGTTAAAAGATGATGTGGACCTTGATGCCTAGGACAAGGCACTGGCAGACCGTGTCCTCCTGAGCTTCCATGGAGCACATATAATGTACACTTCAGGATTGGGTGACATATTTCAAGGTCTTTCTGAAAGGCCTCCCCTCTTGGGAGAAACTTAAAATTGATTAAACTGCTTGACGAAAGAGCTATGCACAACACTGCAGGAGATGTAAAAGAAGCAAAGAACCAAGAACCACCCTCAGGAGGGAGCCATCATCATGCAGAAGAGACTGAATTAGTGCAACAAACCTCCTAGAGCAAAAGCACCACAAGAAAAGAACAGGGAGGAAGAAGCGCAGCATGCGTAAGCTAACTCGAAGAGACAATTTTAAGATCCTGTTCATTCATGGGTGCTCTGGGGAATCCAATTCAAAACTGAACTGGGTTTTTGTCAATTGTTGCCTATGCAAACGAGTATCAAAAGCAGCATGGCTGTGGAAGAACTGCTTTTGTCTGCTTTATCCTCAAACGAGCTTCTCAGAGTTGATCTGAACAATACCCTGTTGTATGTGAGCTGTAAGGTTATGAAGGCAGATGGCTCCGATGTTGCTGTCGCTGCTAAAGTTGGATCAGTCAACTATCTTATAGCCTTTCTTTTCTAGCCAGCTGGATGACAACTTGGGTGACAGGCTTATCAGTCAAAGCAACAACTGCTACCCCTACAGGGCCATGACAGAATAGATTTTCCGTTATGGTGCAGACATCTTGACCACTCAGTTTCCTGCAGGGTGGGTAGGTTTGCGAGGGGCTTTTCTAAAGACACACCACTCTAGCAGCCCCTGGAAATGCAGCCCTTAAGCATAGGGCTGCACAATCAGAAAACATCCAAAGGCGGGACCTGATAGGACCTCAGCACTGAGAGTTGCTTTTCCAAGAGAAAATGTTACTGAACAGGAAGGGTGGATGTGGAAATTAAATTCACCCCTAGCAAAGACATATTCTGAATGATGAGTGATGATGCCACTGGGAACTACAAAATGCAAATCTTAAATGCTTCTCTCTTTCTGAAAAGGGTGACGGAAGTACTTTCTGTACATTTAGGACATGCAGAGGCACCTTTAAGGACCAATGCAAAATATCTTATTGAATGTACAGAGATAGAAATGTTCGGCATATTAACAGATAGCTTAGTATGCACCCAGGAAAGCCTAGTTCGGGGATAATTGCCTAAGTAACTCGTCACTGGATTTCTTGTTGATGTAGCTTTCAGTGCACAAATCCCTTTCATTTTGAACATCACAGTATGAATTTTGCTGTTTTATCCATTGACAGGGTTCAAGTACCATCTCAACCCCTCCAGCCTGATTATACTCAGGGGCATTATGTGCAAGAGTGCTTGAGCTGGCACAAGTGATGGGAAAAGAAATTAAGGACTGCCCCCTTTTAATCAGCTGTAATAAATAATTTAGTCTTATTTTCAGATGTGTTAAAATAAAATGGGGAAAGTGCCTCTTAGAAGCAGCAATGCCCAAGGCGTTGGATGGTGATTAAGAGTGATCTATGGTCCTGAGACAGCGTCTAAAAGGTTATAAAATGGTTCAGCTTTGGGATAGAACAGGTTCTGCCTTAGAACCGGGAACCCACAGTTGGAGCTCCTTCACACACACACGCTTTGCAGCTCACACAGACAGTACCACACCAGCTGCTTCTTTGAGGTTGGAAAAATGACCTCAGAGAAGAGGTTTAGGGGTTGCTCCAATGGGCAGGAAAGTGGGGAGGCCAGCAAGCACCCCCATCCTTCCCTCTTTCCCCCTCCCTCTGAAATGCTGCATTTGGACAGCTGAAATCAACCATCTACATTCAGGGCAGAAGGAGAAGAAGAGCAAAGACCGCATCCCTGTTCCTCTCATTCTGCATAGGATACCCATAATATTCCAAGCCCAAGGGCTTACTGCCTGCAGCAGTGGATTCTGCCCTAAGAGATTCAATAACTTTTATTTTTAGATTTTTCATGGTGACAGACAGCAGCTTTCTCCCTTGAGTAATTATATCAGGATCAAATATCTCCCTGATTAGTTCTGTAATGATAAATCAGGAGTCATTGCCTTTGGCATTATGAACTACGAATGTGCAGTACACAAACTCTTTTCCAGTAAATGCTTTTATGAAGTCAGAACTCCTGAATGTCCAGATCTTTCCTTATTGGTATCATCACTTCTTATGCTCAAATATCACATGCATTTCCTCCTTAAATCTCTGGTATGAGTAAAGTAACAAGATGCCTGTTACTTGCATATATCTTAAAAAATGAGAACGCACTTTGCAAATATTCTCAGTGCCTCAGTATTTTGCAGGTAGCACAGATGAAAATTATTGAAACCGATACAGCCATTACAAACCTTGCACTGGTTTGTCCTGAGCAGTCATTTGCTCTGTTTCTTTCCCACACAGGCAAACACACCTAGGTTGACACTATATTTCAACTAGGCTTAAATGCCTGCTTAAACAAATCAAATAATCTGCATGGCATGTTATAATTTTTTATCTGCAAGAATGGTTTCACGTGTATGTACAAAAAAATCACAGCATGGCAGTGCTTACCATATATTTTTTGAAGTCAAATAATCCTTGCATGTTATGCACTCCATAGTAGCAAGTAGTAGAGAATCCAGAATATTGTGGTTGAGAAACACAAAACAGGTCTTGGGATACTTGAGTCTTGAGTTTTAAGCAATCTTCATTGTTGATTGCTCCATGCAGAGGCCTTCAAATTAACTTTTAAATGGTTTTCTATTGTGGATATGTCAGTGTATCGTCTTTCTTTGATCAGACCTACCCTGCACCTAGGCCAGCAAGTGCCTTCATCAGGACTAAGGGATTTTCAAGCACGATGAAGTAAGGCATCAGGACAAACCAGGCCAGAGGTCAGTCCATTAAAACAAGTATCCAAGCCAGTCAGGGGTGTCCAGGAATGTGCTCCAAGTTCTAGCTGAAGATCCAGATATCTATCATGTCCAGTAGAGTGCATAAAGCACAGAGTTAAAAAATTGTTGTTCACTAAAGCTAGTTGGCTCTAGCTGGCCTAATTTATTGTGCTTAGAAAGGAGCACAGCTAGTAATTCAGCTCATTATGCTGCATTTAAGGGAAGCTCTATGTTGTGCATTCCAGCTGAAACTCTGCTACTCAAGTTTGATCCTATGTTGTTCCAGTTGTCTCCTGCTCCAAATTCTGCCTTTCCAGAAATTCAGAAATGGCCCAGGAGGAGCCAGCTTGCTTTTTCAGAGGAAGGCTACCAGTTGAAACCTAAAGTTCCCTCCCTGGCTCTCTCTGGGGCCCACAGTGCTGGATCTCCCCATAACTTTCTTCACCAGATGAAAATTATGGGGACCAACTTGAATCACTGTGCAATTTTCTAGTAGCCTTAGACAATTTCACATCAGTGTCAGAGTCAAAACACCTACACAGCCTCTGATGAAAAAATGATTGTTATCATCATTTCAATCTACTCACATTTTAACCCTGATATCTTCACCAGTAAGATGGCCCATTGGTATAGATTTTGGTAGCTCATCGTTTCTTGCTCTTAGAAGCTTCAGAACTGAAACCTCTGTATGTAAAGTGGTTTCTCCACAAATCTCCACTTTATTGTGCATAAGACCTCCAATGTAGTTCAAGGAAATCATTGTTACTGCAATAATTCCATGCTCTTCTCACTGGAGAAGAAGATTTTCTAACTCCATTTCTAAGCACATCTCTGGGTCCAATACAGTTACTAACATCATCAAGAGCATCCTGAATGGTGGCAGATAGGCCTTCCACAGTCTAAATTAACATATCAGCATTCTTCAGCAAGCTTGCTACCAGCAACTGTGGACTTCCCTTCAGGTTTGGCCTGGTCCTTCAAAGCAAACTGAGCCAAGAGGAATACTGTGAATGCTGGTGCACTCCTGGTGCTGTTGGCCAACCTACTTGATGCTAGTGTCTCACTTCATGGCAAGTGCCCCATGAAACTTGGGCATGCTCATCAGATTGGGAGTAGACTGGGAAGCTGAAGCAAGAGAACCTGACAGATTTTCTGCATGTCAGATTCCTCACATATCCCTAATTGGGGCAAATTACACACACAGTCCTTTTTTGCTTAGATTATTTGACTCTTTACCTTTTTCTTGAACTATTTACCTATTTCTTTGAAATACATATATTTTTGTAACTTCATCTTCAACTATTCTGTTTTATAAAACATACAACAATTTGCAGCATTTTCAAGAGTCTGTACCTCTCTCAGTGTGAGTTTGCTTATGGGCTTCAATTTCTTCTTCTTCTTCTTCTTCTTCTTCTTCTTCTTCTTCTTCTTCTCCTCCTCCTCCTCCTCCTCCTCCTCCTCCTCCTCCTTCTTCTTCTTGGCATGGAAAGGATGTGCTTGGATCCTCTTTTTCCAAACATACATCAGTGAGGTTGCTAAAAGCTTCTCTGATGAAAATAGACTGTGATTAATCTAAAATTCCTCCTAGTGAGGGTCATACTGGTGGTACATAAGTGCAGAAGCTTTTTAAAGTAATCAAAAGTTGCCTTAAAAAACAAAACATCCTTAAATTACAATGAAGAAACTTGAAAAGTGTGCAGGAGATGCACAAAAGAAAATGCAGCTTCACTAAGAATTCAAGGGGAAGATCAAAGACATGCATGGCATTAAAACCAACAAGAAATAATTTCAAACAAATTAGCACAACTCCAAAGCAGAAGGAAGAAATATTCCTGGTGGAAGTGGGGGAGAGCACACAGTGCATGGGGGGGGGGATGGGGTGCATGCCTGCTTAAAATGCAAGCGCAAGATGTAAAGTTGCAAGCTTGAAAGATGGCTTGATTTTGATAAACACGCACTCCTAGTTATGCATAAAAGCATTTTAACATTCCTGCAAACAGCCATTTTAAATTAGAAGGCATTAGGTAGAAGTGTGGGTAAGAAAAGGATGATATGAGAGAAATGGTGTGTCCATAAAAGAAGTGGATGTATAGAATCATAGCAATGCTGCAGAGAAAAACACATTACATTATTTACATTAAAATCATCAGCTGAGCTTAAAAACAAACTGACAAAACACGGAAAGAGAATGAAGATGCTGGAGAATCAATGTGGCAGGTGATAAGAAAAAGAGGAGGAGTGAGGTTGGCTTTGTATGAAGGGATTGTTTATGGGTACATGCGCACATGTGTGTGTGTGATCAGAAGATGGTCACAGGAGTACTAGAAGACACAGAATGTTGGCATTACTGGAGAACAGAAAAGTGTTAGACAGAGCTGTGTGTCTGGGTTAGGGAAGTGTGTTTGGGAGTAAATATCTGTGCTGTTGTTTTGAAAAAGCCAGCCAAATGATACTGAACACACTCAAAACACTCTATTAATTGTCCTGTATAATTCTATTTCTCAGCAAAGAGGTTCAGGAAGGGTAGCAGCAAAGCAGTTTTGCAGGCATACAGCTCTCACAGCTGGCTTCTCAGCTAACTGTGGTGACTCTGAACCCACAGAGAATTTTTAGAGCATTGCAAGAATGTAAGGCAAACCGTCTTCTCCTGCCCACCGCCTCCATACCCCAGCCACATTTTTCCTAACTGAATGACGTTACTCCCCCCATGACCTAGGTCTTCGCTGTTTCCAGCAGCAAGGGAACTTAAGAGACACTGTGTGTCAGTTTACAAAGCCGCTTGATGTTTTTGACAGCCACCATTTTATTTCTGCTTCCAGCTCTGCACACATGCATGGTGAAAAGCACACTGAAATTAGAAAAACACATTGTTCTTACCATTCTGTGCTTCAGAAGACACTCACTTTCCATGTCTCTCTTTTCTCTGATAAGCTCACTCTCCATGAAATACAAAGGAAATAAAAATTAAACTCAAAGACCTCTTGCCTGAGAGAAGCACACTTTAATCTCTCTGAGGTGCCTGTGAGGAGACACAGAACAGCTCCAGATACTTCCATCACACAATCCTTCTCTTCAGGGTATGTTTCAACCTTCTCTGCTCTGGATCAGCCATTGAATGACATGTTTTGCTGCCCGCCCCACTTCAAGGTGTTTGCCTATTGATAATTATGGTACCTGACCCTCCAATACTTTAGCCATTAGACTTTGCGTGATCACCCCCTGCTCCCCACTTCAAGGCATTTGTCTACTGGTAGCTAGCAAGTTAGGACAGCTGCTGCTTGAACTAATGTCCATGAGTTATTTGTCATGAAGGCCCCTTTCATACAACCAGGAAAGAGCTCTGCAAATTTTTTCCAATGAAAAAGCCTCTCTGTAGATCATCAGCTCTCCTGTTCCATGCATAGGGGACAGTCACATTTGTTGACTAAATAAATCTTTGGTCCAATCCATCATGCCTTTTCATATGTTAATCTATGGAATTGGCTATCACAATTCCATAGATTAGCTTGAAGGGTCACTAATTTGGAAGGTTTTAAAGGGGAATGAATTCATTTGGGAAGGACAAGGCTGTCAATGACATTAGCTAAATGATACCTCTGGAATCAGAAGTAGTATATCTATGTATTCCCATTGCTGGGAAACATGGGGGAGAGCTATGCTAGATCCACGCCCTATTTGTAATTTCCTAAGAATTCAAATCAGTCAATTCTAGAGAAAATCAGCCCTGCCTGTTCTTTAGTAGGACAGTTGCTGAAGCTCAAATACTTTGGCTACCTAATGAGAAGAAAGAACTCATTGGAAAAGATCCTGATGGAAGACCCTATGGAAGATAAGAGAACCTGGAGGAATGTTGTCCATGGGGTCGCAAAGAGTCAGCCATGACTTTGCAACTGAACAACAACGATGGGGGCATCTGCTTTGCCACTATGGGAAGAGAATGTTGTACTAAATAGTCACATGTCCACATAATCACCATGTCCACATAATCACATGTCCACATAATCACCATTCCCTAGTTTGGAGCGGATTAGGGAAGCTAGACATTTCAAAATTCACATCATGATTTATTGTAGACACATGCTTTATCACAAACTTCACAACAGTCAATATCATACGTTCAGGATCTACATGATTAATTCCTTCACAATTCTAACTGATTTTTCATCCTGGATTGACTTAAGAATTTTTCTGAGTGGTGATTCTGGGTTTGGTGAATTAGAAACTATTCCAACAAGTAGTTCATCCTTCACATTTATAAAACCATTTTTCATTAAAGGTATATTATAAAACTGAAAAAAATAGTACATCTTAGGGGTACAATTCATGCCAAGCACTATCTTCTTAGGGTCTAACACAACCATCTTCATGATCACTAAATTCAGGTGGTTATTCAGTTGCCTATGAGAAGGCATTCAGAAAGGGGTCCCACAGGGTGGGGGAAGGGAGAGGCTATGGGACCTAGAGGAGGTAAAACTGTCATTTTTCATTTGACAACAAAGTCTTCTTCTATTCCACCACCTTAAAATGCCATTTTCTGTGTACCTCCATTTTCTAAATATTCTTAGGGGTCTGTGGAATATTCTTGTAGACAAATTTTTCAATTACATTAACAGAATTTTCAGAAAAGTTTTTTTAAGTTTTCATGTTTTTGGTTCTGGCTCTGACTCTGTTCTGTTCTATTTTGGTGGTGGTCAAAAGCTATCCTGCTGAAACTTAGATTTTCATGAATGACCATGTTGATTTGCTCCGAGTCAAATTCCAACGTCAATCGCTTCTGGGGTGTGACTTAAATATTGTACTACATCAGTTCTAGTTTAAGATAACATTACTACCACCACTGTGGTTATTACTTTAATATTTCTTTGGCACTATTGGTATCTGCAGTGCTAAACATACATGATTCCTTTAAGACACTACCATGGAAAACTGTTCTTAGGAAAGTTGAATTATACTGTATGTGTCTGCTTGTTCACTTGCTTGTTTGCAACAGATGGGCAAACTCACAAACAGTGGTTATTCATGTGTTGTTTTGCCAGGTTACAAACATGCCAGGGAAGTCCAGCAAATGAACAAACAAACACTCAACCATTCCACAACAAGCTATGCTCTTGCTTGTTTTGTGCTCAGACTGACACCAATAGCAAAATCTGTCCTAACTAGGCAGATTTTTTTCTCTTAGAGTCATAGAATAGGAGGAACAGAAGGGCCCAAGAAGGCCATTGGGTCCAGCCCCTGCAGGACCCCAAGTCACACCATCCCACTCAAATGACTCTCCAGTTTCACCTTGAATGTCTCTAGTGGGAAAGCCCATGACCTCTCTTGGCAACTTGTTCCACTGTTGTTCCACTGCTTTGACAGCAGGAACTTCTTCCTGCTGTCTAGCCTGAATGTGGTGTTTTATAGTTAAAGTTTGTTGCTCTGTGTCCTACACTCAGAGATGAGAAGAGAGCCTTTCCTTCCTCTTTGTAACAGCCTTTGACATACTTGGAGAGTGTTATGATATTGCCTCATTGTCTTCTCTTCTCAAGGCTGAACATGTTCAGCTCTCTCAGCCTTTCATCATAGCGCTTAGTTTCCAGACCCTGAATCATCCTTGTTGCCATCTTCTGAACCCTTTCTAGTTTTTCTGCATCTTTTAAAAACCTGGGTGTCCAGAACTGAACACAGTATTCTAGCTGAGGGCTGATTAGTTCAGAGTAAAGGGGAACTAGTACCTCCCTTGTTCTGGAAGTGATGCTTCTATTTATGCATCGTAAAATTGCATTTGCCCTTTTTGTTTCTGCATCACATTGTTGGCTCATATTTAGCTTGCCTACAACAACTCCGAAGTCTTTTTTCTTTTTCAGTGCTGTTGAAGCAAGGAACTCCCATCCTGAATCAATGCATTTGGTTCCCCCCCCCCCCCAGGTGAAGAACTTGGCATTTGTCCCTGTTGAATTTCATTCTGTTGCTTTCCGCCCAGTGTTCTAGCATGTCTAAGTCAGCATGGAGCTTCTTTTTGTCTTCCAGGGTGTTAGCTATTCTGCCCAGTTTTGTGTCATCTGCCAATTTAACTATCGTTCCCTGGACTTCTTCATCTAGATCATTAATAAAGATGTTGAAGAGCACTGGTCCCAGGACTGAGCCCTATATCAGGGCCCACTTGTAACCTCACTCCATCTTGAGAAGTTGCTGTTGAAGAGCACTCTGTCACTGATGTTGTGGCCAGTTGCCGATCCACCTAAGATTAGTTCAGTCAAGCCCACTTTTGAAGTTCTGCGCTGCTTCTGATGAGGCTGGGGGAGTATTTTGAGTTCCTAGTTACTGAACATGGCACTTCTTTGCCAAATTGCACATTGGAGGCTGCTCAAGAAATTCTAAAGCCATAAGGGCAAAGGTGCTGCCATTAATTTGAAGAAACACTATTTCTGTAGTAGAAAAAACTGGGTAATATTGTGACCTATGGAACCAAGGTCTGGCCAGGTTACACATATGAACTGACATTTTATGGATTGTAGAAAAATGTTGGGGTTCAAAAAACATACCTTGGTCATTTTATGATCTGCCCTTAAACAAACAGCCAAATAAACAGCCCTTGATCACCCATTATTTTATTCCATCATAATTTATGTCAGATGAAACAAGAAAAAAGTCACTTTAGTTTATTTCAAGCTTCAAAGCTATGGTATACGAAATCTGGCAACCTTTTCTGGCTTCAGATTGGTGGGGAAAGCTTTCAGAGAATGGAGAAAGATAAAATTTTAAAAATGATTATGGATCATCTAGTACAGACAGTCCAAGACTGGACTGAAAAGAGCTGAAAGTAATTTTGTACTAATGTTGGATGAGAGAACAAAGCAAATTAAGCACATTTTAGCAGTCCTGTCAATACAATTCATTGTGATAGATTTAGCCATAATTGTGGAGGGAAAGCTGGTTTGTAATAAGGATCACATTGAGTTATTTTAAAGACAAGGATTATTTTATTCAGCACATATAATGTCAGATAACTACTGGAGTTAAAATGAATGTAATTGAATTTGTAACTTTTTAAAGAAATAGATGATTCATGAAACACTGGGGAAAGAGCTTATTTTAAAACTTTCCTGATTAGTTTCCCAAAGCTTTCCAACTGTTTAAAGTAGTGAAGAAATTACATGTAAAAGCATGAATTTTTGCTACGCCCAGTCATGAATATGAACAAATGAACCATTTGTTAGGAATCCTATTTTAGAAAAGCAACAATATTGTGTTAACTATACATTGATCTCTTTATATAAGGGATAGCAAATGCCAAGGTTATGAACGTTTTATTTTTATATAAATTGTGTCCCTCAATAATACATCCAAGTGCAGCAAATACATTCCAATGCAGCAGAAAAAGCATTAGGACATAATTCAATATAACCGTTGAGCTCTATAAGGGAAACAGTCACAGGCAGGTCAGTGGAAATGATGTTGAATATTAAGTAACTTATTTTAAATACCTTAGAGCTCAATTTCATGCTCAGAAATATCGCACAGGCTATAATGGTCCAACCAGAGCCAGTGATGACGACTAGGTATCTGCCAAGGGCCTGGTAGGAGCTCACTCAGAAGAGCCCCATGGGCTCACTTCTCATGGCAACCAACTAGTTCAGGCAACAGTGACAAGAAGGTGGGGAAACAGTTGATGCCCATGACTTTCTTTGAGGATGCCTTGCCCATGGGATCTCAAAAACCTGAAACTAACACTGCTCTTAGTGGCTGTACCACTTTTGAATGACAGTATGGTTACGGGCACTTTATGCCAGCCCATGCTGAAAGACAGAAGTCTTCAGTGGTGGGCAGATGGTGGATCAGCATCTATGATTGGGATGAAGATGGATTGGCATGTCTGAATTCTCTAGGTGATGTGCAGTGCTTTGGCCAGTTTCCGACTCCTGATTTTCTCACAATAACCTTGTCAAGTTCCCCCGATACACATGCATAAATAAAGATGTTGAAAAAGGATGCTTGAGGGATATCAGGAGTAGGCTTCTGTCTGAAAGTTCTTTTAAGCTTGGTTCTGAACAAATACTATATACATGATTGAGGCTCTGTCTTGTTCTTTGAATTTTAGAATTATTTCAGCTACTATTTTGCATCTGAGATGGAAGAAGAGTCTTGAGAAAGCACCTCAATAGGAATATCATTAATTTTGACACCCAGTGTATTGGATTGGAAGTATCTAACTCATTCTTCTAGCTGACCTGCTAGATTTTGATGGACAGGGAACCTATGATAAAGAGGCATACCTGCAAAGGGATACAATCTTATAAGGAATTACAGTCCATCATCATCATCTTCATCACCATCATCCAATTTGCTATAGTATTCAAAAACTTGCAAATAAAAGAGGACCTGGAGAATGTATATATTAAATAAATATATTTCTGAAGGACTCCCACATCAGGATCACTGTAAATTTGTCCTTTGCCTGTTTGTGAAATTGAACTATACCTGCTGGTTTTTATTTCATGGAGGAAATATAGTATTTTATTACTAGGAGTACTTTGGCTGCTGTCCCAGACCAATATCCCTCTTTTGCACACTCTAAATGGCTCTTGTCAAATACGTGTTAGTAGCAATTAGCGAAGCCTTGGGCTTTGCCAGAGCTTTGTTAGCACAGATCATAGATTGGGGAGCAGGGTTGCCAATGCACTTCAGCTAGCTATAAGATTTACTAACCGATTGAGAGTCATGTTATACTTGCAATTACTTTCCAGATGTTTTTTGTCTTTAAATGTTGGAAATAAACACGACTGAGAAGAATGAACGCTTTACAAATGTAGCAGGTCTTCTAATGCAGAGATACTGGCTTGGACCCCATGTTGTGCAAAGAGACTTCCTCTGGTGCAATGAGATTTCCCCTAGTGCAATAGGACTTCCCTGTCCAATCTCCCCTCCTGTTGACCCACATGTCCCACAATGCCCTGAATCAGATTTGAGGGTGTGTGCAGGGAGTTCCAGTGGGGAAAGGAGATCTATTCTAGTAACACTTTCCATTCCACTTATGGACCACCAGCACTGGATCGAACCCACTTCCCCGTCCCCAAAGTTCACTCACTATTGTCAGGATTACTTCTAAAGCCACCTACCCAGTAGGACCTGTTCTCTGTTTCTTAAAAGCTTCAAGGAAGAGAGAAACTGTCCAGGAGGAGTAACTCCTAGTGCAGCAATGCAGACATCAGAAAAGAAACTCCAGGGTGATGTAGTGGATGGAGCAGCCTTCCAGATATTTGGACCACAACTCCATCATATATGGCTGGTGCTTCATGAACTTGAAGGCTTGAAAACATGAAGAACTTCTAGAGGACACTGTGATGGGTGGGACAAAGTGTCAGCCTTGGACTAGAGTGAAGAAGGGTCAAATCTCTAGTTCATTCAGGAATACCTTATGAATTCTGATCATACTATTTCATATGGTTGGTTTGAGGCTAGAATGAGATTGCTGTCAAGTATTCTACCCTAAATACCTTGCAAGGATGGCAGGAATGCAAATTTGAGGAAATTATTTCTGAATGTTGTTCTACTCCTAGCTGGAAGAGACCTGCTTTTCTATAATATGGTAATCCTATTAACTTGATTCTGTCAATGATAATTTGGGTGAAAGGGATTTATAGAATTTATGACAATTGGGTTAAAGAAAAGGGGGGGGGATCACTCATGGAGAGCCATAAGCCCACATGGTTAACAAGGTCTGTGCCAAGTGACCATTAGGATAATCACCTGTTTTCTTCAAGTAGCATTATGGAGAAAACTTCTAATCTCAAAATGAGGAATTGGAAGATCAAAGCCCACATGAGCTAGAAAAACCTAATGGTGATAGCACATATGGCACATTTGACGATGCTATTCCCTCTAGGAATCAGAATGATTGTGCACCAAATTTTTCTCAGCATTCTTAGCACCAAACTTAAATCTCTGTAAGAAGAGAAGCAAGAGAGCCAACGAGGTACAGTGGTTAAGAGCGCAGGACTGGGACCCAGTCAACCCAGGTGACCTGGGTTCTAGTCCCCACTCAGTCAGGAATGCAACTGGGTGTCTTTAGGCAATCATAAACTCACAGCACATCCTACCTCACAGGGTTGTTGTTGAGAGGGTAAGATTGAGATCAGGGGGATGAGAATGATGTAAGCTGCGTTGAGTTTGTTATAAGGAAAAGGTAGGATATAAAACTAATAAAGAAAGAAAGAAGAAGAAGAATTGAATAAGTACAGCACAGAACTGTATCTTGTAGTGTAAAATCTGTAAATAATACAGAAGTGGACCACATGAATATCCTGGAATGAGAGAAAGATGAACAAGTGGGTCCTAGATCAAATCAACTTGCCCTAGACACAAAAATGACAGAGCGGAGGCTTCTGTATTTAGACCCATCATAAGGAAGTAAGACTCACTGGAGAAGACAATTCCGCTATTTTTGAAAAAGAAGAAGAAAAGGAAGACCAAATAAGAGATGGATTGGTTCCAGGAAGGAAGTCACAGCCTTGAATCTAGAACAGCTAAGCAGGGATGTCCAAGTAGGACATATTGGAGACCTTTCATTCATAGGATCACCATAAGTCAGAGATGGCTTGATGGCACATAAGAACAACATGAGATGCTTGAGCCACTGAAGCTGACAAAAAGGTAAGTGTCTCAGTCTACCTGTGGCCAGTTCTCCCTTTAGAAAAGTTCCACAGTTCTTCCTGTTCAGATTTATATATCATTAGGGATATGCGACCTCTCATGATGGTAGGGTGTTGTAAACCAGGGCTCTCAACCTTCTTTCCTTCACCTTCGGACCCCTTCTTTTTAGAGAAAGAGGTTCTAGAGCTGATGAGAAAACGCAGATAGGTGTCATAGAGCTTCCATCTCCCCAGTTCATTGGAGAGTCATCATGGACCATCTTCCCTGCCTCCAGAGAAGATTGAATTACCATCCATGTGTGCTGAGAACTCAGACCATGAAGAAAACAGTGTGCCCAAACTAATCGCACACTACCACAGCCTGATATTAGTACAATGGCCCTTTAAGAAACAAAGTCTCAAGCTGTATGGGGCCACCAGATAAATCCAGCAACCTTTCTATTTACACTTTAGCCCTGCTCTAATCCTTGCTGGAGAAACATACAGATAACCTGTATGTTTTTATTTATTTAAATGAATAAATAAAAAGTAACCTTCCAGATCAAATTTCCAAGATGTTGATCTTCCACCTTCTCTCCTGAGAAATCTCATCCCTACTCAAGATCTGATTGTCAGCAGAATATTGGAATTGAACCTACATCATGAAGTACAATCAGAACTCACAGCCTAGAAGAGTACATAGAGATTAGAATTCCCATTATAAAATGAGTTTGTCTTCATTTGAAAGTTCTCTGGCTTTCCCCCAAATTTACTTTCCATTTCAGCTTTAAAAACAGTTTGTGGGCAGCATTAATGTCCTTCTCCCCAAAATATAGTCAAGGCTACCTCTTTCAGTATGTTTTGAGCCTGTAAACAACATTAAATATAACAAAGAAGGGACATAAATTGTGGCTAGTCCATTTGTATTATGTACAGTATTATGTACTCATCTAAAGTGATTGTCTACCAGCCACCTTTTCTTTCTTTCCTAGTTCAATAGGAAACCAACTGTGTTGTGCACAAGAAATATCTAACCTTTTCCCCACCCACCCATATTCTTATTCAGTGTCTGTGTTCTTCAATCCTAAAGGTATTTCCGTGGTCTTTTGTTTATTCAGACAGATTAACTTTGCAAAAATACAAACAACTTACTTGCTACATTAGCAGAAAACCTGTATAATGATTTCACATTTAATTATTTTCTGTACAGAGAAAAAGAATGTCATGCATCTCAAGGTTTTCTGTTCACTAAAGGGCCTTGTAGAAAGGAAGGCAAGAATAAATCCCTTTTTCCTTAGATTTTCTTTAATAGATTGCACACAGCCTTATCCCTTTTCCTCCCTTCTACCAGTGGTTTAGTGGCCATTTTTAAAGTACAGGCACTCATCATGACGGTTGCCATAGCCACATCTCCAAGGAGAGACAAAAATGCTGGCATCTGTATTTATCCACCCTGACAAGCCAGGTTCAGAAGTTTTCATTTCCACCAAGAGCACATCTTTCGTAAAGCTGGTGGGGCTTAATGGTGCCTTCAAGACCAAGCCAACCCCCCACACTTTCCATTACAACAGGAAATGAAAAAGTGCTGTTGAGGAACAGCATTCCGCCTGACCCCCAGCTGCTGTGAGGATCACAGCCAAGCTCTGAAGAGACAGGGAAAACTGAGGAAGATGGTCTTGGCAGATAATGTCCACCTCCTGCTACTAAAGAAGTCCCAGCAATGCCTCCCTGTGATCCCTGGCTCCAGTATACCCCTATGCCTCCTATTATTTAGCTTCTGTATAGCTGAAGTGCCTGATCCTGCCTCATCATGGAAGATAAGCAAGGTCAAGCATGACTGAAATCTGGATGGGTGACTTAATGTTGTGAACCACCCAGATTGCTCTGGCTACAAGTAATGAATGACAATAATGGGCACTTTTTTTACACTGTAGGTACTGGGATAAAATATTTGGAACACATTTTTTTGCCTATAAGAACTTTTAATAATTAAAGCATAGAGCAAATCCATTTGCAATTTAGCAGATCCAGAAATGTTGTAAACAGTTTCACAAGGGGTGGGGAAAATCCAGGGGAGGAAGTGGAAATTGTTAAGAGACAACCCATCCTGAAAGCAAGTTGCAGACATTGTAGGTGGATCATCTCCTTTAGTTCATGATTGGCAGGATGGGAGAAGGTAGAAGCATTTTTCTCTTTAGGGTTCAGCTATATGCCTAGAGAGGGCTTTCCCTTTCCAGAAAAAGGACTTTGTGCCAGAAAGTGGAGAACTTTCCCCTTTACCCCCAACACAAGGAAGAAGGGAAATGCACAGCAGATGGATAGGGAAGGGCACAGAAATGAGAACTGTTGGAGATAGAGAAATGTTGGCAAGCACCCTCCAAACTTAGAGGTGTACGTGCATCCTTAGAGTGGGGTAGAAACATAATGTCAAGGTCCTGGGATGGGATGTAGGTGGCCAGAGACCAGACAAGAGGAACAGAGCATCAGGACTAGGGCAACAGAACTTCAGGCAAGCTCAGGACCAGGACTAGGACCAGGACCAGGGCAACAGGAATTGTTGTGCTGTTGTCCTGTTATATTGTTTTATGATTTTATAGTTGTTTATTGTGGATATTTATGGAATGTGTATATAATTTTAATAATTGTAAAATGCCCGGAAAGCCACCAGGCAATGGGGCAGCATATAAATGTGATAAAATAAATAAAGGTGCAATTGTAAGCAAGTTTAGAACTGCCTCCCCCCACAAAAAGAAGCCTACAAATTCCATCTAGTGCTTGGAGCTGAAAACCATTTATTATTCTTATTTATTTGGAAGGGGGACAATCTTAACATTGTGCCTTAAGTGCAGCACTTCAGGGCAGGAGGAAAGGAGGCTGAAGTGCCATCAGAATATTTTCTGTCTTGGAGGTGCCAGTCTTATGTCTTCTCTTCCCTGGAAAACACTTATCTGAGGTCACTCTTAGGAGCTCAGAGAAGCAGCCAATATAGTCCTTTCCTCAACGGCTGTGAGGGTAGAGAGGGATCCAGATGTGGATCTGCCACAGCCCTGAAGAACAATTTTCCAACCTTGTAGCTGGGACTGAAAAACCTTTTGGCCATCAAAAAGCTGGCTACTGACCATAGGACTGTTCTGGGTTAAGTTCATACAGTTAAACTTGTTATTTCTGAAATGGCCAGCTACAGCTTCGTCTATTGCTTTGGTTATTCACAGGGCAGTCTGCAACATTGGAATAGAGACTGGACCTGTTCCTCTACTTGCAATCCAGGATTAGTTATTCTTACTCCTACAGAATGGCCTCTAGCAGAGAGAGTTCCATAGCCTTGGTGCCCATTTACTTGTGGGTGCACTTTTCTAACAAGGGAGCCAATTAGTGGCTGTTGCAATAGTTTGTGCAATGCTGACAACTGTTAATCACAGTTATCTTCTGTGGCTCAATTTTCTGGGGAATATGGCCACAATGATGAGCAGATTGTCTTTATACCTTCTGTGCACCATGATTTAATGTAACAAAAACATCTACGCATTTCCTAATGTCCATTTTTGTAGTCTTTCCTCAAGTCACTAAAATTCAGAAAACAATAACCTGATTTTCAGCATTTATTCTTTTGCATACCAGCTCTACAAAGTAATTGAAGATGCAGATACAGAGATGGTACATGCCTATTAATCATGCTAGGCAGACACTGTAGTCGTCCTTTTGTTGATCCAACGCGTGCTAATGTGAATGGAAGATAATTCACATTGTCTTTTTTTTAAAGATATCTGACAGCATTAAGAGTTGGCTCTTGTAGTTTATATGAAATGAAGCATTGTTTGATCAATCAATGCCACCATTAAGTCTAACTCATTTACCAGTGCTTATTAGTGCCACAGAGAATTTTGTCCTTAGATTGCTTTGCAAATCTTGTTTTGCATCCCTGAATGGGTAGCTTCAATTTGCAAGATGGAACTGTAAAAGTTTTCTTTTAATTCCAGAAGGTGGGATCAGTTAAGATCCAGCAAAGCCTTTGTGTGACAATTTAATTAAAACCTGAGACAATTCTAGAGCTGAAACAAAAGTTTGTAATATTGTGAAACCTGAGAAACATTTAACTCTTATCACATAAGTTTTGATGTCAATTTTTGACTTCAAAAGTCAGCTTCCAAATTTTGGTACTAGAATTCACTTTCAAATAAAAGGCTATTGATTGGTTAAATGAAGGAATTGGTATATCATTTATAAGCAGAATAATCCAATGGCTGCTAGGCAGTATCAAGAAGGTGATAAGATTTTTCTAATTCCCAGGTCAGAGGACAACTCCAATCTCAGAGGTGGGAATCCACACTCAGGATACCATCCCCTGTTCCACACAGCTGCTGTGGATAGAAATGCACCAGCTGCAAGAGAAACCTCAAAAATGGGATCAGTAGGTCTAGGAGTCATTCCAGGAGGCTGGGCTAGGAGAAGACATATCCTGGTGGTGCCTTAGTCTCCCACCCTCTGCCTCTGAAACATCACAATAAGATAGACTAACCTGGCTCTTGAATGCTCTGCAGAACAGAAGGAGTATGGATGAAGTCTCTGTCTCTGTTCTGCCCTGCACAGGGTGCTCACAATCCTCAGAGTTTAGAGGATCCCATGCATCCCATTGGATTGCACTCATAATTCTCTTTCAAGTCATCTATCTGATGTAGCCTAATAAACCCTGTTCTTCAACATCAGCTGGCAAATTGTGATGGCTAACTATCATAAGATGTCATCTGGATGCAAAATCCAAGAATAACGGGAAGTCCTGGAAGCAGATTCATTTAAACTCCGGTTAATCCAGTTTAATGATCACTAACAAATTGAAAGGGGAAAGGAAAACAAAGAAAAGAAGTAATTTGAGGACCATATTACTAAAAAAGTTGAACTAGACCATGGGTCCTCAAACTACAGTCCCGGGGCCAGATCCATCCTGCCATGCCCATTGATCCATCCTGCCATACCAATTCGGACCTGTTGCATGCAAGCCCATGCCCACGTGCATGCCCGCCATTGCCTACCCCACCCGCACACAGGGAGGCAGAGGTTTGCTTGTTCAGAGAAAACGATCTCCAAGCGAGCAAGCCACTGCCTCATGTGCTTGCCTCTCAGCGCATGCCCGCCCCTGCCCGCACCTTGCCTCCCCTCGACGGGCACCTGCCCACACCTCACTTTCCCTCACCACGCGCATCCGCATGTACCTCGCCTCACCTTGTCTCAGCACGCATCTCGCGCCTGCCTGTGCGCACCGCCGGCACCACCTTTCTGGCTTGCACCCAGCACCAGCAGCTTTCAACTGGCCCCCTGGTGGAAAAATTTGAGGACCCCTGAACTAGACCGTGAGGAAACAGGTAAGAATGTAGAACAGAGATTCCTGTTTCAGTAGTTTCTCCTCTACCCCTTCTGAGGACATTAAGAACAACTGTATAAAAGGTGAGAAGAGATGAAGTCTATGAGCTTAATAACCCATTAAAAATCATAGCAACCACCACAAGTTTCTCAAAACTTAGAACATATAATAAAACACATATTTTAAAAGGTAGCAAGTCAAATTATTTCAAAAGTTTTCCAGAATATACACTTAAGAAGCATGCTTTTCAAATGGGAAGATCTTTTTTACCCACATGATCTTTCTGAGCTCTCCCAAAGCAGAGAAAAATATAAGTAGAAATAAATAGGTTTTAGTAGCTTATTTACCCAGGTTCCTGGGAAGCTGTGGAAGTGGAATCTGACTGTTGTCTGAATTTCTTTATTTTAAAAAGGGGGTTTTTTTCTTCTGTAAGCTTTCATGTAATCATTAACTTTTAAAGCCTCTTTGAAAATCATATCTTTTTAACACTGAACATTTGAGTTTCAAATTCAAACAATGATAATTTACCTTCTCCAAGACATTTGAGTTTAGGTCAAAGTCAGAGTGTCCTTCTGTCAGCCCCAGTGCTTAGGACTAACTTTTATTTATCTCAAATACCCCTTCTCTTTTCCATTCCTCATCATAAGCAGAAACAGTGGCAAAACAGCTGCCACCAGCTAACCAGTTTATTTTCTCTATTTCCTAGAAAGAGGTAATGCCACAACATGGCAAAGTCAAAGTGGTACTGAGCAAGGAGTTGAATCCAAACGTCTTATTGGCCCTGGGTCTACTATTTTAGGATTCTAAGTCTAATCTGACCCATAACTGTATAAGAATATGGTCAAAGTGCAGAAGCACTAATGAATATAGATAAAGAAAGAATGAACCATTCTAATTTATGTTTCATATTTTACTGTTAAATAGCCTCAAAAATACGAACGGCAACAATTCTGTCATGAGGCTAAGCATTATTAATCAAGCTGTATAAGCACAAGATTCAGGAAGATAAATTTGAGGCCAAGTCAAATTACATAGAAGGCCAACGTCGTAGATTTCTGTGATTATTTTATTTTATTTATTTATTGAAAGCATTTCTATGCCGCCCCCATCACAACAAAGCCTCGGGAAGGCTCACAAAGAATACATAAAACATACATAAATAATAATAATATAGCAATTAAAAGAAGAAACAACAACAACATTTAAAAAACCCCGGTGCATTCTCGGCTAAAAATTTTAAAATCCTATTTAATACAATAATTTAGCAATTAAAATAAGTTTTAAATAAAAAGGTCTTAGCCTGGAGCCAAAAAACAAATAACGATGGCACCAGACGGACCTCTCTGGGGAGCGCATTCCATAGATGGGGCGCCACCGCAGAGAAAGCCCTCCTCCGGGTATTCACCCTCCTTACATCATTCACAGAGGGTTACCGGAGAAGGGCATCCATTGCTGATCTCAAGGGGTGGGAGGGCATATGTGGGATTACAATGTATTTTTCTCCCATTTCTATGACAGTGGAGATGTACCCTGGAAAAGTGGGTGTGGGGATCTTCAGATGCTTTGTGAGAGGGAAAGTTAAATTTCTCTGATGTTTTTTGAGAGGATTTGGCTTACATAACAAAGTAATTGAGAGGTGCTCTTTGTTGTCCTTAAAGTTAGCCTCAGGATCATTTGTACCAACCATGATCATTTGTCCACACCTTCCCCAGAGAGGTTTACTGGACCAGAATGCCTTGGGAACAATGCTATATAGCGGTGTCTCCTGGGCATGGTTCAGAAAACACAACTGAGGAACCTGGGAGAATTTTGTGGTCAGTATGACAAGCTGTAAAGTTGGTTCTGAGTGTAAAAGAAAAGGTACATACCCTCAGCCTTCGCAAGAAAAAGACATGTGAATGTAATTACTGTGTTGACTAAAAACTAAGGTAAACCAATCTACCCCCAACTAGCATTCCTTCATTTGTGGATGTCCCCACAAAACCTTCATATACTGAACTTCCAGGTTCAAAACCCATGCGTACCTGAATACCAGTTAGTGGGGACCACAGGAAGAAAGACTAGCACCTTCTAGTGCAGCTTCTCAAAGTCATCAGCTTGGTCAGTGCAGGAAGCAAGATGCAGGATGAGATGGAATGAACAGTTCCATTAACATTCTTCATCTTTTGCTTCCATACAAAAGAAAATTTATGTAATAATTATCTTAATTATCTAGTTCAATCTTTGGACAGGTGGGTCTTCTCCTTCCATTTTAGGTCATGCACAGTTCAATTCTCTATTATGTTGATAAAATATATGTGATAAAAATAAATTGGAATCATAAAAAGACAACATTTTGTAAAAAGGTAGCACCCCACTGCTTCACTATGTTTGACATTTAATTAAAATTCATGCCAAAATATCTTAATATCTAAGCACAGACTGCAAACATATGCACCTTGGCATGCCAAAGAAATCATCCTGCATGCAAAATATGAGGGATGCCATTTACTGCCAAGCTGAGAAACAGGTGCTGACAGAATTCAGAAGAACACAATGTTACAGTTCCATCCAGATGATTGAAAATGTCTCATGAGTACAGGCAGTACCCAAGTTGTGAATGCCCAAATTATGAACAACCCATGCTTAAGAACAAACTACCATAAATCCTATTATATTTTAAAAAATACTGCAGAAAATCTTCATCACCATAGAGAGAGAGAGAGAGAGAGAGAGAGAGAGAGAGAGGAAGTGAGAGGGGAAAGAAGGAAGCATCCAAAGCAGGCTATCCTGCCCTACTATCCAGAGAGGGAAATCTTTCCGGCATTCCCATGCTGCAAAGAGGAAGCACTGGTGAGTTTCAGCAAAGGATTTTCACTGAGATAGTCACAGTTTTTCCACTTTCATGAGGGCCCTGTGTCCCTAACCCCTGTGAATGTATAGGGCCAACTATATGTGATCCGACTTGCATACTAATTTGTCTTAAATTGAAATCTCCATTTTCCCAGAAATGGAATTCATTCGTAGTCCAGGGACTACCTGCATTCGCAAACAATTCTGTCTCTTATTTTAATGAACACTTGCTTACATGCATGCACATTTTGTCTTCTTGCAATGCCTACAATCACACGTGTTTTGTGCCAAACTGCCTTTATGTGTATGAGCAGAACATGTATGTGTGTGAATGGCTATTCAAGCAGCTATACAGTTATAATCTCAAAAGATCTAACCCAGAACCCCTTTCACTGATGAGAAACACAGTTGTGCTGTTTATGCAAAATGCATTTCACCAGTGGGGTTGACGATGTGCTAATTATGGTTTGGGAGGGTTGCATTTTTTAGGGAAAAAATGGCATCTTTTCTTTCTCCTTCACAAAAAATATCATGAGAAGTAGAAAAGTTGACTACTGCTTGCTTCTGTCCTCCTAGCTACAAAGCCAATTCAATAACCAAGGTGGGACCTAGCTGGTTGTTTCCATGTCCCATCACACAGGAGCCCCCAGCCCCAGGATTCGTACCAGTCCATCCATCATCCCCTTCCAGCTAAGCCAGAAGCTACAGCAGTTTTGAGGTGGCCCTTCAACAAGTCATGTTTTCCACCATGCTTTAGTCACCAGATGTGACCTTTTCCTTGGCAATTTGGGGTGATGACCAAACACTGCGCCGCCAGCAGTACCCTTCTGAGAGTCTGTGGGCAATTGTGTATGTCAGCAGATAAATATCAAATGCCGTGAGATCCTGCCCATGTTTGCTCAGATGCCAGCCTCATTCTGCTCAGTGGAGATTATTCCCTGGAAAGTGGGCATAGGCCTTAATTCTGTATAAGAAGATGGGTTTTTCCTGGGCAGAACGATCCCAAGGTAAGAATTAACTGGTATGTTTAATCTTACTATTTGTATAAATAAAATATTTACAGAATGTACCATTATCTCTCCAATTTTACCCTGAGATGACCCTCCTATCTTTTTCTGCAAACAAAATATTGTTAAGCAACAATTATTTATAGAGTGCTTGGGTTATCAGCATAATAACAGAATGGCATCCCATGTATATCCATACAAAGAAACTCTGTTATTTATTCAAGAAAATAATTTAATTTCTCCAGTTGTAGCAGTGAAAGGGCATTAATTCTTGTCCTTTGAAATAGAGACACATGCAAATAGTGACATGTGATGACACCATACTGTATTTCTGCAGTCAAATATTCTAATCCTTTGATCTTTATAAAGAAAGAATGTGACTGATGAGGAAAGTAGCAACACTGTGTAATCCTTCATGTAAAATATTTCAGTGTTGGTCTGCCTTGTATTCCTTTTTTTCCAAATTACCTGCTGTTCATCAACTGTTTTGTGCTTCACTTCACTTCACTTCACTTTGGAGTTTGGAATATCCGTGTGTGCAGAATACTTTAGTTTAAAAAACCCTATTATATATGTTGCCAATGTGATGAGTGCATTGACAAAACACTGCAAAATAAAAAAAGTCTTTATGTGATCATATGCATTACAAATGACTACACCTGAATGTGAGGACAGGTTACCAATCAATGTACACAAGTACAAAGTCACATTACTAAAATACTACACAGAAGTGCAAAAAGTATCTTATTGCAATTGCATAACCAATCCTATCAATCCGGCGGGGGGTGTGGGTGGGCAGGTTGCAGGATTTTATCAATGATCATATGTGTATATGTGGGACAAGAGCAGAGTCTTTCAAATGCATCAATTCCACTTTGGGAGCAAGATCAGGTCAGTTAGAAAAATCAGTATCCAGGAACACATTCAGATGAAGACAAAGAAAATGTACTGGATATATCCAAATATGGGTTCTGAATATGGGTTCTGATGCATTTTGGAAATGTAAAGCCACAGATGTAAATATGATGCATATACAGTAGGATTCTTCAGGGTTACATCATTCTGGGACTCTCATTCTGGATGAGAGATGGAAAAAGAGTAAAATTAAATATTAAGAGCAATTGGGCTAACTTTTCAACATACAGTTCTCTAAATTATGGTTTAAATATGATAGGAGATGAAATTTGATTTACTGAAGGATGATTATGAGTTCCATTATTCATTCATGTTTATTATATGTGATATTTATTGCATTTTGTATACTGTATTTACAGTGTTGAATATATTATTTACTACACAAATAATAAAACTAACCATATCTCAAAAAACAAAGCAAAGCAAAAAAGATGAGGGTTGAGAATTTCAGAAGGATGACTTGCAAGAATCACATGTCAGGCACTGTCAAAATGGCAGACGGTATAGTCTCAGTGCCAGACTCTGCTACCCAGATTAGCCGCTGGGTCCAGGAAGAAGTGTGAGAGTTTCCTGTTCTGGTTTAACCTTGCTTAAGTTACACATTCCCTCTGAGTTCTGGTAACGCCCCTGCATCTTCTGGCCTTAGTCTTTCATCCTGATTTCTGGCTTGCTGCTGTATCAAGCCTCATGGTATTCTCCATGAGTCCTCAGGTCCTGGCTATTCTGCTTATTCCAAACCTCTGAGTTTATAATGCAGACCGGGCAACAATGAAACAACTGAGAGCTGAGCATGGTTAGGGAACTAAGGAAGAAGAGCTCAACTTCAAAAGAGTGTGGCCCTAATACTCTTTTTTTTTTTTTTTTTTACAAAACACTTGACAATGCACAGCAATCCCATAGTGACCCAAACCTTCCCTTAAGATAGCCACTGCACTTCACATAATAGTAGGCCTGGCTATACATCAAATAAAATAATAGTAGGTTTATAGTCTGTGAGGACTCATTTTTTTATTATCTAGAGGCCATCCTTTCAAGAGGATTCAGTTGATGGAATATGATGATTAGTGAATATATTTGTTTCTCTGTGGATGTTCTTGAGCAATCTCAAATCTCAGATTGTGATTAGAAACTCAATACACAAATTACGCAAAGGTCCAGCAATATTAAAAGGTATGACATCTGCGTTTACCTTCTTAGCCTTAACAGCAATTCAATTGAATTTAAATACCCTTCTAAAATATAATCCCAAAATGGCATAATTAAATATTGCCAGTGGCAACAAGATGGATCAAATAGAAGAGCTTTCAGCTGAGATGGCTATCATCATTGCTGCCATTGTATACTTAGTGGCAAATTTCAGATAAGTCCCAGTGCAATCCGATGTCCACTGAGCCTGCACAATCTATAAAAAGCCCACTCTCAGCAAGCTTATCAAAATCATGATCAGTTTATGAATAGGAGTTTGGTGGTAAATGAGATGAAAAGCTACAGGGACCACCCCTTAACTTGTGTGGGAATAACTCAATCAATTGAAAGATGTTTTCATTTTCATTTGCTGCAATCCAAACATCTTATGTACACAGCACAGTTGTGATAGAGAAGAGACTGAGGACAAGCTCTTCCTCACAAGGTTATATGTGCCAACCAGAATTACTAGGCCCGAGATGATCATTCATGCTACATGACTGATTTCTTATGATTTAGGCATAAGAAATGCCTGATGAAAACCCTGTGAAGATTATACATGAGGAGCTCTGCTTTTAATTGTTCTCTAGCGTTTAATGCCCATTACAGGAACATGAGTAGCTGCCTCATATTGACTGGGATCATTGGCCCACGTAGCCCAGGGTTCTTTTCTAGTCTGGCCCGAAAATGCTGCATATTGAACTTGGGACTTTCTGAATGCAAGGTCCCAAGTTCACCTACCACCTGACACTGTCATCTACCTCTGGCCTGTGGCCCCAACACCCTATAGTGAAGACACACAACTGTACATAGCCAGGACAAACCATACCAGAGGTATAGTTTGGCTGGAACTCTGACCAGCCCTAAGCAACACAGCAAATAGTAAGGGATGATGGAGCTACAGTGGGGTGCCATCTATAGCACCTTCGACTGATCTCCAACTATAACCAGCTCTGACACTGAATCCTGGTGGCAAGGAATGAAGACTTTAAGGAAATGTGACCCCAACCAGCCACTGGTTGGACAGCGGCAGCCTGCAGGTGTTTTGCGCAGCAGCCTCTGAGGTGGCCTTCTGGTGAGTAAAAATGCTAATAACAGTACATGGCTGGGGATTTCTACATGCAAAGCATGTGTGGTGAGGTACTGTCTAATTCATCCTCTATCCATCTGAGTGCCCTGGCAGAGGTGTGGGAGCAGTGAGACACATTAGAAATTGGAGCACAGGAAGGAGCGAAAGATTGAAAGGCAAATGCGCTGCATGTGGTACAAGCTCAGATCACACCATGTGTCATGAGGAGGTTATAAAGTGCTGAAAGTACAGCACAGCACATGGACGAAGACTTGCATAATTTGATGAGTGCAGTGAGTTCTTGAATAAACATATGGCAAGCTCATTTGAGCTCATCATGACAGGGGAACTGGCGAAATAACACAAACTGACTCTAGAAAGTGAAAGTCTCGGTGAATTTTACTGAGTGATGAAGAGATTGCTCCCTGGTAAAGCAACTAGGAATATGAAACAGTAGAGAAGACCAGGCCAGAAGTCTAACAGAATGACACAATAACTACTACAGAACATACTGAACATGCTAGTCTTTTTGTACACAGGCTGAAAGGAATCATAGTTGTCCCTGCAGGGCTACTAGGTACCTACCACTGCTTCTTACCCCTGTTTCCCTGCAGGTGCTGGGATACATTCAGTCCTGCTAATTAGCTCTGGGCCCTGAGTGATCTTGCGCTTGCTATCTCCCAAAAACAAATTAATCCATACTGTGCATCTTTGTGTGATATGTTTCTTTGTCATCACTATTCCTGCAGTGCAGTGCACACCCATGAACAAATGCAGATAATAAAGTACCCAAGCATCTCCCTCTTCTTATCCATGAATAGCTGACACTCAACACAAATTTCAGCAGCATTTGCTGTTGGAATGGGCAGTTTTGTGGGGAGGTGACAGGGAAGGACAATAAGTCCTCACCATTTTGTCTCTAAAGGACCCAAAGAAGCACAGCTTCTAGCGCCTGGGTCTAGGGAGTGGTCATGAGATATAAAAGCAAAGAGGGAATAGTCCTTATGATTACATTTTCAAAAGCCATCCTCGAAATTTCTCAGAAAGGGAAATTCAGTAGTGATTTTCTTGGTCCAAGATCAGGGAAATAGGGGTATCGGAGCATATAATATCACTATGATGATGCAGTCTTCTGGAAGCACTGAAGGGCCTGGGAAGTCTTTTTTGGACATCACTGCATGTGGCGTTACTGGTCCATGACAGGCAAGTCTCCCCTTCCCCCGTCCCCACTTTTCCTTGTAGCATTTCCCATTAATGTTTATTTCCAAGGCAAAGTTTGGGTGCTATACTTGCTTGTTTCAACTCCTCCTGCACAGCATTTGTGTCTGAGCCTCCCAGCACAGAAGGCCTTTATTTATCTTCTAAACATACGGCCATAAAAAAGCATGAGAAGAAGCCAGGGGAGAAAAGACAAATTATGCAAAGAAATGTGTTATTTGGCTAACATGAATGCAAAAGCAAAGCTCACTTCATATACATAATGGAGTGAGAAATAAAATAAATGACAGATGGCTCCTCTCCATCTCCTCCCCCGCCCCTCACATGTTGTAGCATGACTGTGCAAACATCTTAAATCACCAGCAGCACGAAGGCAGTGTGCAGAGGTAGTTAATTATACCTGCCTGGGAACAAAAATACAATTACATTATTTATTTTGAAATTATCAACACAGTGAACCATGAAACAATCATAATTAATCGCAAAACAATATCAAGACCCTCTTTGGGAGGATCCAGCATTGCAAAGGATGTAAAATATTTGACACCCTTCTAATGAGTTCTGCTGTTCACAGAGAGAGTGCGGAATGTTAATAATTATTGAAGGCAGCATGACTTAAATCCAAGGCTGTGCTTGCACATCTTGCTGAACTGTGCTTTCAATTTCTGTGCATGCATTTTGGCCAAATTGATTTCTCCCCACTTATTCTTCAGAAAGTGTCTCTTCTGTTTCTCCTCACTCATCTTCTTCTTCCTCCCCATGGCACAGGCATAAGTAGGGGAGCATTTCCATTTTTCAATGGCCCATGGTTGCTTGTTTTGCCCAAACTGGGACATAAAGTTGGTATTAACTATGGTTTGTGTAAACAAACCACGTTTCTTCATAACAGTTTGATGTTGGGATGGGAGAGGTGTCCCAGTTAACCCTAGTGAACACAGTTTGTCCAGGTTGAGACATAACAAGAAAGGGTGGCCATCTGAAAGCAGAAACAAATGTTTCTGACCTTCTTAAGGCTGTGCTAGAGGAGAAGAAGGGAGTGATAGTGCACAAATTGACACCTTCTTATGAAGGTCCGTTTCCCCTGCACATGCTTGCCAGTCCCTGAATCTGGGGCCAGTGCTCATCTCTGTTTGTAAGCCAAAGAGCCAGCATTGTGCTCCATGGTCATGTGGCCGGCATGACTAAATGCCAAGGTGCTCGGAACACTGTCACCTTTCCCACCAAAGTGGTACCTACTTACCTACTTGCATTTGCATGCTTTCAAATTGCTAGGTAGGCAGCTGCTGGAGCAAAGCAGCAGGTGCTCAGCCCATCTCACAGACTCAGACTGCCAACCTTCTGATCAACAGCCCAGTGGTTCAATGGTTTAACGTGGGGTTCCACCCATGTCTCTTGGCCTTGTTATGAGGCTTGTACAAATACTGCTAGAGTTTAGTATTACTTGAAAATGTGGCCCAAAGTGCTGTTTATTCAACAATCGCTTTCTTGATCATGCAGTTAGGGAGCACAACTGAACATTATACTCTGTGTTAGCCGGATAGTGAAATCAGTGCCTGAATGGTTTCCAATGCTCTCTTATAGCTTCTAAGGCCCATTCCTATACATGCTCAGAAGAAAAAAGCCCTATTATTTCCAGGTGACTGGAGAATTGCAGGACCTTTTTCCTTCCAAACATGCCTAAGACTACACAGGACTATGTTAAAATACTAAGGAACAAAGAGGAGAGATCAGTATATTGTCTTCCAATCAACAGCAACACATGGCTGAAGCTCTCTGGGCTGTATGCAGCAATGGTACACAGAGAGATTCTGAAGATCTTGATCACATTGAACACTTTCAGAGATAGCTCTCAAGAGAATTTTGAACCCCTTTAAAACTATCTGTTTTAATATCTGGTTGTCATGAATGTTTGAAGAAGAAGTAGAAGGAAGAAACGGTTGTATCAAAAGGGACACCATCCTAATGTACCAGTGCTGTTCAGAGTTTCAATGTTATTTCAGGGACATTTTGAAGGAAAAGGGAATGTTTGCCCTGGCAGCAGCAAAGATGGACTGTCTGTCCCTTTCAAACATTTTTCCTCCCTTGTTTTCATTTGCTTATTACACACCCAGAAAATATTTATTGCTTATACTCACAGACAGAGACAAAAAGTACAAATGCAAAAATAGCTAGACCAAAAGCATAACTTTCAGTGTTTGGATATTCTGATGTTCATTTAACATGAAAGCTGTAACTAAAATACATTTTTCAGAAAAGCATCCCATGCTTCATTTGACAACGTCTCCAATGAGAGAATCAGATTTGCAGTCAACTATTGCTACCAACTTAGTGGTCTTGGTGACTGTGGGAGCAGAGCTGAGACACCGCCACCATAGTATTACTCTAGAGTAGGATGAGTGGAGAATCTACTGAAGCATGAAAATCCAATGGATTTCCTCGACTTAGCTCTGCAGATGCTACTCTGTCAGCCCCACACTGGCACCAAATCAATTTGACATGAGCTGAGCTAGAATGCAGACACTGGTTTGTAAAATATGGCCACAAGTTGCAATTGTTGTTGTTGCTGTTGTTGTTTTAAGCTGCAGAAACATGTGCAAAATGCAGGTTTCTGCTCTGCAGGTTGAGCAAATTGGCATAAATCATGTACATTGCTCAAATTTGTAGACACTGCCCTGAATTTTGCACAAATCTGAAATTGTCAGAAAATTGAAGTTGTCCCAGGTAGACAGTGTGCCAATGCAGAGAGAGGAGAATGTTGCCATAAAGGCCACAACAAAAACAACTTAAATCTAATAATTGCCCCAACTTTTCACAATGTACACACATTTACATACTTTGTGCAAATTTATGCAATTTGCAGGATTTGTGCTAGAAATATGCAGCACTGGGCTCCAAACATGTGCAAAATTTCCAAGCAATTTCACAGAAGCTGAAAATGAAAATCCAACTCAATCCACTTTTATCCATCAGCCTGGAAATGTGTAGAAAGTTCTTTGAGTGCAAATGGAATGAGTTTTCCAGCATTGCCCCAGGAATAATGCTTTCATGTTCATATACATGATTTGATTCCTAGGACAGCGGTAATTTCAGAGAGAAGCATGGCAGCTAAAGTTATGTCTGGCTACATTCTGCTCATGCTGTCACCAGTGCAGAGTTAAAAGAATGGCTAGTAATAAAAATGGGCCAAAGCCCCAGAGCCACCCCGTTGCTGTTGGGTAGCAAAGACTGTTCTGCAAGACAGTTCTTGGACCCTGTTCCTCTGCCTGGCTTTGTTCCCCCTGGCCTGGGAGACTCCACATGAAAGAAAGGCTCTGGCTGCAGAGGCCGCTCCTGCCACTGAATATGCCAAGAGAACCTCAGGTCAGTGCCTCACTTAGGCTTTGTGGATGGGGTAACCTTTGGCTTTAGATGGAACCACTTATTTTTGCTCCTGTAGAAACTGATTTGAAGCTTACTTTTGTTGCTAGTCTATTGTTTAATCTGGGGGTGTACCTATTCTGAGATCATTAGCCTATTTGTATAATTATGTAGCGTTGGTCATGACTTGCAATGGTTAATTACCCGAAAAGCTTGTTATGTATCGTATCATCATCATCTTATATCCTGCCTATTCCCAGTGACTTATTTATATATTTATTTATTAGATTTATATTCCACCTTTTTCTTGCCTTACAAAACTTGAAGCAGTTTACATCAATCTCCTCCTGGTGCTCCAAGTCTTATCGCCACAAAAACTACCTTGAATGGTGGGTTGGGCTGAAAGTCTGTGACTGGCTGGAAGACTCCCAGGTGGGTCCATGGCTAAGAGGGACTAGAACCCAGATTGCCTGAGCCCCAGTCCCATGTTTTTGCACCATGGTGACTCTTTATAGTGAGAGGTGCTCATCAGTGATGAGGTCTCAAGGAGGCTACATGTATTTTATGTATTTATCTTGAAGTTTCTGTAAAATTCTTTGAGCAACACTCTATCATAGTTGAGTAGCATAGAGTCAAGGTGACAATGGTGGTAAGTGTCCCTAGCCTGCCCAGCAAAGTCCCCTCTTGCTCCTGAAACAAGATTGACCCTTAACCTCTCAGAATGGCAGCTCCTGTTTTGTGGACATTCAGATCTATATCAGGCTGGATGGTTCATTTGCATGATATGAAACCATGCAGTGGCCTTCCCTGAAATGTGTGATAATTTGAAGTGCACACACCCTTTTCAGCCTGTTATAGGACTGAACATCCAGGTTCCACAATGAAAGAAACAATAATTCTTTATGCATCTTAACATAGAATATCTTGCCTAAACTGTGGAATTTTCAAATCCATAGGAGATAGATGATACCCTTTGTCCATGATAGATTGCAAGCACTTCCATGTTCAAAGGCAGTCTACTCTAAAGCTATGTTGGGATTGACAATAATGGAGGTTTCTTGCCTTTCCTCCTTTCTTTTTAAGCTGATCCAGTGCTTTGGCCATCCATTGTCAGAAAAAGAATTTGGGGCTAGATGGTTCTTTCTTTTGATGCAGCAAAGCTCCTACATTCTGAAAAAAGGCACTTTTAAACTTCAGGTTGAGCACAATCTTTGACTTAGATCCCTTTTTGTTTTATGGCATTACAAGTTCTGGGAAGCATCCTGTAATGCTTAGAATGGCCCTGGTGAAACTGAAGTGAGAGAAATGTGATTACTTGAAGACTGGATTTTGATTAAACCATGCAACGTGTCCACCTGCTCTGAGGAAACTTGCTAGTCTTTTCAGAACACTGAACTCTCCTGATATTTCCCTTGAGAAGGGTCCCCAAGTTTTGCTTCAAATTTTGCTTTAAATAAAGTGCTGGGGCAAATTTATAATGTGCAGTGGAGCACATTGTGGTGCAGAGATGTAAAACTTTTCTACTGACCATTGAACTGTTGGCTTCTGCCAACCTTTTCAGACATTTCACTTGAGGAGCAATTCTAAATTCTGTTCCAAGTTCTCATTACATTAAACTGAAGGGCTACATTTAGGCTGCAGGAATCAAACATTTATTTATCTATATTCTGCTATTTGAAAGTGAAACATCATGAGCTTGAAATTTCTGAGGGAAACCATTGAGCAAGAATGAAACCTTTTCAACCTTTCCAAAACAAATGTTAGGCTTTCAAAAAGGAAAGGAATCTACAAGACAATATCCAACAGAAAAGGGATCTTCCCACTCCTTTGGTTGTTTCTTTCCTTTGTTGTTTCTCCTCTTAAGGAGTGAATTTGATATTCAGAGCAATGGTGACAGGTCATTTTTCTTGGGAGAGGCCATTTCTCATGGGATTCTCTGATCTTAAACTAAGATTCCTGTACCCTTTATAACAAATGGTTTGTCCATGCAAGCTTGTGGCCCTCATCAAGGTTGTGAAGAAGGGTGTACTTTTATGTTCACATTAAAGAAATCTATCTATCAAGGCAGCCAAATGGCTACTTCTATTGTGGGAAAATGCTGGCATTCTTTAAAGTCAACTCTACAATAGAATCAAGAAGAATTACTGTTCTGATTTAAGATAATTTAGTGCTGCCAGTTTCAATGGGGCCAAAACTGCTTAAATAAGTTGGACATTTATTAATCCAGATGTATTACGCAGGTAAATTATATTATTCAGAGAGAGACAGGAACTAATGCATGGAGAGAAAGTGTGTGGGGAGGCATATATGAACCACAAGAACCAGTTCAAGTTCATACTTGTTGATATGGAAAACAGCTCCCTCTGTATTAATTTATCAATGAGAATGAAACAGGGTTCCCCCCCCCTTTTTTTTTTTGAACTGGATAAATGTGCAGGCATATCACCCCATTCAGAGATTTAAGAGGATTTGCTCCAGTTGCCTTTAAATGTTGGCTTTATTTTGAAAAGGAAACTGTTGGTGCCTTTTGAAATTTCTTGGCATAATTGGATGATATTTGGAAGCATACTGGTCTCTTTTGAGGGATGAATCCTGCCAAACTTCAGACTGATGCAGTAGGTGCTGGGATTTGTATGGAAGATAAGCTTTTTCACTTTGGGGTTTACCAAAAAGCATTTAATACATCCCCCACCCCATGGAAGAAATCTGGAAAGTGTAAGTTGTTTAAGTGTATAGGGCTTCTGTTGGGGTTAGTTTGGGGAAGGGGGACTGAAAGGGAGTTGAAGTTGTCAGCATCTCCTCTTCTCCTTATCTCCCCTCTGGCATTTTCCTTTCATGGAGATTGTGGGACTTGCTGGAGCATATAACTCTTTAGTCAGGCTAGTTGAGGCCTGTTTCCCTTGTGTCTTAAAGGAATGCATGAGTTGAGTAAATAGGACCAATGTTTACTTGATTGGTTGATTGCTTGGCTGATTTACAGAATTTTTAGCCCATTCTTCAGACAATTATTGTCTCCTCTCAATAAAAGCAATAAACGGCAGGCTTGCAAGCGAACATGACAAAACACACAAAGGAATAGGAGTGGTGGAAAAGGGAAAGGAAGAAATCATTTCTGCAAGAGCCAAACAAGATGGTGAACCATAAGCAGGCATTTAGATGCAATTTGGGCCAGACTAATTTCCCTGCTGATGTTGCTGCTTGAATAGCGATAGGTGGACAAAGGAGGGACCACAGTAATTATTTCCTTTGATTCTGTACTCTCTGAATTACTGCCAACCGGAGCTGACTGTTCTTTCTCATAGGAGGGGCAAATGAGTTCCTTTCACTGCTCTTCCAGTTGATGAATGAACCAGGCTGGTCTCTCATTTGCCTTCATGTTATTCCTGAGCAGTGGGACATGCAGCCTCCTGACCCTAGCTCCCGGGCTGTTGGCAGAACTATTTTCCTGCCCAACCCTTAAAATCTGAGTTGGAGGTCCTTCTTTGGGAGTCCTCCTTAAAGGAGATTAGGAGGGTGGCTTCCCGGTGGCTGCCCTTCTCTGTAGTGGCACCCCAGTTATGGAATATGCTCCCCAGAGAAGTTCCCCTGGCACCAACTCTACTCTTTTTGGTGCCAGGCCAAAACCTTTTTATTTTCCCAGTATTTTAAAGTTTAGATTGCGATCTTAAGTGGGGTTTTATTGATGGATGGATGCTGTGCTCCACTTTGTTTTATTGTAAGACCATCTGGGACTATTTGGAAGTGGACAGCATGCAAACATTTTAAACAAACAGACAGACAGACAGACAGACCTGAGTTTTCTTTCTTTTATGTTGATATAGTTGTGCCCTAGTTGATCCAACCAACGTGTCTCATCTTATTTTTCATTTGTGGGCACAAAGGGGTTAGTACAAGAAACAAGATGAGCGACTTAGGATGTGTGTTGCCTTGTATTCCCATCCTCAGCCTTCCAGCTACCATGACCACATGCTCACATACGCTTTCTATTCCTCATGTGCCTTTGAAAACTTATTTGCTGGAAGGAACATTTAACTTGTGTTATACCGATATCACCAGAAAGATTTCCTCTGACCTCAATTTGGCTCAGTTTAGGATAGCAATTAATTAAACTGAACAGGATTGTACACCTGCATTTTCAACTTCATTTACCAGGAAGCGAATTAAGATTTTAACATTGCACACAATGTGCTCAAAGTAAATTAAAGCCATTGTGTGTTACAGAGGAACGTGCAGCCCATTCCAGTGGAAAACACTGCCAGGATAGTTCCTTAAATCTACTGTGTTTGTCATTTTTTAGGAAGTTCAATATGGACGGTTGGAAAGTGGAATTCTGTCTTTGTGTAATAATTAATGCTGGTCAGTCCATCACTGCATGGGGAAAATATTGTTCACAAATGTTAATCTATTATACATTCGACTAGTTTGGGGATGAAAATCAAGGACTGCAGAATGCAGGTACTGAGGCAGGATTGCATTCCTTTTGATAAATCCATTCTGACTGTGTTTTGAGGATTCATACCAATACCTGCTTATTAAAAAAAATCAGGGTATTTTGGGCATGTACAAGAATTGTGTTCTACTTGTGCTAATATGCATTTGTCCTAATTTGCACTTTTACTGATGCATGCTGGTGCAGAATTGCACATTAGCCCTAAAACACGCTAGTTTAAGTACAAATTTGCACAAATCTTGCTCCCCCATGTGAAAAGAATGGTGTACAAATATGTAGAATCTGCACAGTTCAGAAGAGCTGAGGAATCTGCAGGCAGGAATAATAGAAATCTGATCTTACCTGAATCCATAGCAGATTCCTCCAATATCCCTATACTAAAGTCAAGGTGCATTGTCACCTTGCCACAGCTGTATGTGAATGTACAGATGCCATTTGGCATGAGAACATCTGCACAGGTGTGACATTCAAGTCACATCATTTCATAAGCACTGCATAGGTCTTCAGACTTTGCAAGTCCTCCACATGACTACATGCCAGAAAAGCTGTTTCATTCCCAATCAAAATCCAGCCAGCCACTCAGAGGAAGAGGAGAAAGTGTATTTTTCTGCAAAGCTACAAACAGAAAATATTTTCCTTTATTCATTTGACCAGTGGGACCTGTAACAAAACGTGGCTATATATTTTCTTTCCTAATAGGAGAACTCCTGTCCAGGGTTCTAGCCAGTAACTTTTTCCAAGGAGGACATGACACACTTTCCCCAGCCCCTTGCTCTGTCCTATTTTCTAAGCCTTTATATTCTGTGGCTATTAAACACTCTTGGTTCTCATTGAAATGTGCTTTCCTCTCTGATGCCTCCCTTTTGCATCTGGATTCCCCAATCCTGCTGAAACCTCCCTTTTGTACCTTGTACCATCTGAATTTTCAAGAGGTGTGACCTCCAAAGAAGCCTCCAGTTACGCCCCATGCAGGTGTTATTTATTCTGCACCTTCTTAGCTATAACAAATATTCCAGCATTTGTTATCTCTACCCAGAATATTTCCAGGCCAGAAGTGTTCACATGCCATGATCGTTGGTCATTCATTCTGAAACACCACATACTTTTGCACCACCGCTGAGTTCCATAGGGACACTGTGCATTAAAAGACCCAAAAATAGAACTATTGCATATAATAAAGTACATGTTGATAAATAAAGTTCAGCCTTTATATTGCATTAACTCTGCGGTGGCCTTAGAAAAAACTAGCATTTCCTTAGCCTTAAGCTTCCTCTGAAATATGAAGGTAATAAAACTCTACAAAGTTATAGGACTGCTATAAGAATTAAGCACATTCATTCATTCCAGTTTATATTTTCCCTTTCACCCTACAGTGTCTCAGAAGAGTTAGCAATTTGTGTGTAGGAACAATAAAATCTGGTACTTAATCCAGTAGTTTCCTTCTTCCCCCAAAAGAGGGCATAGTGCATTTCCCTTAGGAGAGCAAATGGCAGGACAGCCGTTCCTGGGAGAAGACCTTCTTATTTGTGATTAGCACCCCAGGAAGTGTCTTGCTTATTTACCATAACTCAGTAGGGGCATCATATGGGTGAAGCTAGATAGATAATTATATTTTAGATCAATGAATGGATGGATGGATATTTTAGAAATTTCATTCCTTATGCAATGTATATGAAGCACTGCACAATTGGAATGTGCTATGTATGTGCTAAGATGTTGCTATCTTTAATAGACAACCCTAAATTTCAAAACTTTTCTTACCTGGATCTCTTTTCTTGAGTCTTTGATTTATATATTTGAACTGCGGTGGTCATGAAATGAATATACATCACTCCCTTCCTTGAAATAACACTACCTTGCATTATTAGATCTGATTCTCTAATCAAAAAGTCCAGTTTAAAATTTAGCAATGCTCATTTTCTTCATGAGTGGCTTTTCTATTAACTTCTTTCTCTTCCCCACCCTGCAGACCTTTCCAAAGAAAATCAAGGAAGGGGGTATTTTGTATCACTGAATTTCATGATTGTAGAAGTGGCCTTTTGCTGAAGGTCCCAATTTGGGCACATCAGCCTTTAGGCACAAATCCAGATGAAAAGAAGCCTCTGAATTTTGTGTGTATCCAGTGCATGTAGCATAGCATAGCAGCAGGTTCTTGCCACCCATCCACCTCATGCCATTATCTAGACCACCTTTTTTGGCTATCTAGTTCCAACAGCAGGGAGGGAAGGAGGCAGGGCCCTGATAGGATTTGGCATAAGACATTGAGCTCAGCCTCCTCCTTTCCCTTCCATCCCACATTGTCCATTTTCCTCCATTCCAAGGCTCCATTGCATCCTTGGAGAGAAGGCTAGTGTTGTTCTTTCCACACCTGCTGTGAGAGCTCTGGGCAGGAGTTCAGCCTTTGGAGTCTCAGCTTTGATATCTCAGAAACTGGGACATAGGACTCTGAATAGCCCTGAGGTCCCCAAGGGAACTTTGGGAAGCCATAAGATTGGACTGTTCATGACAGATGTAAGGATCCAAAAATTAGAAAGCTGCTTCAGAGTACTGATACAACATTGATGTGTGGCCCACACCTTACTTAATGGCATTATTTCTAGGACTAGAGGAAAAGGCAAGGCTTGGCTTCTTTATATTACTTAATCAGGAGGAGGAGGAGGAAGCAGAGGACGTATTATTTGGAAAAAGATCAGTGATGTTGCATTTCAATGATCCAGATCTAATCTATATGAATGTGCCATGTGGTGGACAAAATTGCTAATATTGATTTTAACATTCTAGAAAATCCTGCTGAATATTTGTATTGAATGCAAGAAAGGAAACCTTTTATATGATACGGCATCATTATAAAGCAAGGATGTTTCTGCAGCAGAGGTGGGAAAGCAGTTTCAGCCACAGGAGTGAATTTACCTTGAAAGAAGCCCTCATTCACTGCACTCCAGTGGTGTGACTGGTCAGGAAAAAAGGGGTGGGAAAAGAGGGAAAAGAGGTAGGACTAACAATTTAAAGATCAGCATATTTAAATTCTTAAAGCTCATAATACCAAGTACCAAGCCTGGCTTTATTTATTTATTTATTTATTTATGTATTTATTTATTAGAATGGTGGATAAAACTGAGTGAAAGTTGGGAAGCCATCAATCAGAACTGGAACCAATTAAAATAAATAAAATAAACAATTTGCAATCCCATTCCTATGTGGGAGTAAAATCTGATTATGAAAATCAAAGCGTAAATCCTCCACTCCTGAAGGATGTCAGGAATTAGGGACATTAAACCAGAACCATACAGAAGAAGCAGAGAACAGAAGCCAGAAGCTTGTCTGACATTGAATGTTGTAACTGACTAAACATCTGTCCTTATGCTAGTTGTTGCTCTTAGTGGCGAGGTTTGCTTAGAAGAGGAAACGGGATGAAGAATTTCGGGAAATTACTGTGCGCTTGGCTATGCTTTTTTGTTATGCTTTGAAATATGTCTAAATGTCTGGGTGCGGACTCCTGAGACATTTTCTCTTGCAGTCTGAATGCATGTAGTGGTCTGTAGTGCCATTCTAATAAACCCACTGCTTTACTTTAACTTCCAGCATACCTGTTTGCTTACTTAGACTCTGGCAAGGACAAGGACCACAATTCTAACCCAAACAAGGGCTGTGCATGGCTGCAGGAAAGTAAATCCACGTTGCATTCATAGCTTCACTCTGTGTTAAAAGGAAGGATTAGTTTGGCCCTGTGCTAAAGCCTCTTGATTGACTGATGATCAATTGATCAATTGATCAATCAATTGATTGTATTTTATTTCTGTGTCTCTCAATAGCTGAAGCTCTCTTACATCTAGCACTGCCTACCAGAACCTGCTTTGCATTCCTGGCCCTCGACTTATATTTCTTGTTACCTTCCCGTCTTGAATTTTCCACTTTCCTGTCTTCTCAGTCATATCTGCTTGTCCACTTTAACAAGCAGCTTGAATAAGAGTTAGTGAACTTGAAAAGTTGCCCATTACTTGCAATTACTTGCAATTACTATTTCAAAGTTGATCTCAGTAAGGAGTTAACTCTACCATTGCTTTAGGGTGGCTATTCTTTTTTTTATGTTTTCCTATAATGAACAAACATATCACCTATAATTTTTGTCTCTGTTTTGTCATCTATTTCTGGCCATCGCTGGATGTCCCATGAGGACTCTGGAGAGGATGAAGAAACTCTGCCCACAATGTTCAATATCGGTAAGACCTTGAGACAAACTTAGCACCCAACTTTGCCTACAGCAGGATTTCAAGGAGCATTTAAAGCTCAGAAGGAACATATAAAAGTTATGAGGAAAAAGAATTTTGATAAATAAGATTTCTTTGGGGAATTTGCCACACATCCTTGGACTGCCTCAACCCCCTACACCCTGCCAAACAATATATTTTACAGCAACAACCCATCAGTGTCATGAGGACTGCTGGATTTGTTGCTCTCACAAACACAGTTTCAACAGTCTCTACCTTTCAAAGTGGGAGAATTTTTTGTTCGGAGTTGCCGAAGTATTTATCATCCTGAGGGTGGCTCATTGTTAGTCTTTAATCAACAAATAATTTACTCTGCAGTAATCAGATATCAATACATTAAATGTGGCTAATGCAACTTTGATAAAAGGCTCCAATATGAGATCTTGCCAGTAAGTGAATTTTCATAATTCAACAAGATAGAAAAGCAATTGCATTAAAAAGCCAAGATAAGGGAAAGAACAGATAAAGTGACATGAACTGAAACAAAAAGAGAAGCAGGAAGGACAGCTTTGCTTCTTGCCGAGTTAACAGTCGTTGTCAGATGGCCCCAGGGTCTTTTTCTTCTTATGCTAGTTTTTATGCAGGAGTCTTATCTCTGAGGAACGTTATGCAGGAATGCTAGAAAGAAAATGAAGCAAAATGAACCTCAAAATTGTGCATCATTCATATTGTGTTGCTAATTAATTTCCCATTTGATGCATCTAAATCTAATTTTAACATCATTTACCACTTTTTTATCAAGGAAAACTGGCCCCAGCTGACCTCCTGGTCCACCATGAAATGTAGCCCATCAGCTATGCTTTGGGACCTGCCAAATGTTTAGTAGCACTCCTCCCATTTTTCCAGTCCTGAGCAAGATAATCATTCATTAATTCATTTCATTTTTATACCACCCAAGAGCTGAGGCTCTCTGGGTGGTTATCAAAGGTTAAAGACACACAGAGAGAGAGACAAACAAAATTCACTCAAAAACACAAAGCCACAATAGCAATTGCAATTGAATCAGCATAGAAGCATAGCAGCAGTACAAAATAAAATGCAATTAAAAAGTAAAGTTAAAAAGTCAAACTGTTAATATGCTGAGAGAATAAAAAGGCCTTCTCCTGGTGCTGAAAAGAAGACATAATGCCAGGTGTACCTCTTTGGGGAGCTCATTTCACAATGGGGATGCCACAGGTGAAAAAATCCTCCTTCTGGTAGCCACCTGCCTTACTTCCTTTAGAAAGGGCTCCTGGAAAAAGACCCCCAAAATGATGTCAGGGTCCAGGTAGGTGCATATGGGATTCTTGAATATATTTAAGGTTTCTACTCATATATTAGTGTATGCAAATTAACACCTTCTCCTTCCCTCCTTTTTGGTGATGCTTATCCTCTCATTGGGCAATCCATGTGGCCATCCAAAATGATATTCAACATGATGAGTTGTATTACACACAATTTTGTAGAATGCTAACCAAGCCTAGAAGGCCACATGGTTGTCCTGTTGGAACTGCACCTCCCAAAATGTCCTCACTGCTGGACACTGAACAGAAGAGTGACAGTGTGAAGTGAACTCTCCTAATGGAAGAGGTCTCCTCTCCTCAACGAAGTGTGTCTTGCTTTATGGGTTTTTCTTCAAGGAACCCATTTATGGGTTTCCTGCTGCAAAGTGTGAAAACCAATGCCATGGGGGAAAGTCATCAGATAGCTATACTGATCTAAAATATATAAATACACTGTGGACTCCTAGATTACTTCATTTAAAAGAAGTGAGAATCTCTTCCCACCCATTTGAGCAGTCAATCATATTCATTGCTACAACTATACGACATTTTTATTCTGTCTGATACTTCCAGTTGACTGGCATCTCTGGGAATGTTCATGCAGAAATTAAAGAATGTTTGTATGTGCTTAAACAAGAGTCCAAAATTGCTGAAAACCTAATGCTAAACCTAATATCCAAGGTGTCTCAAAAATATTTGAATGAAATCATATATTCTGGCAATCAGAATGAAAAGATGTAAGAAATTGAACTGTAAGGTATTCAAGGGAAAGGAGATTATGCTCATGGTGCTTTTATGAAGAACAGTACATGAACCTTTGTGGCAAAGGACCCATAATATTTATTTATTTATTTATTTATTTATTTATTAAAACATTTCTAAGCCGCCCCATTCGCCGAAGCCTCGGGGCGGCTCACAACATAAAATATAATACAAGAATAACAATATAAAACTAACAATATAAAATAAATAACAATATAAAAGAAGTCGCCCTGGCCAGATAAATAAGCAGATACTGTTAACAATTAAAATGACGCTTAAATAAAAAGGTCTTCGCCTGGCACCGAAAAACAAATAACGACGGCGCCAGGTGGACCTCTCTGGGGAGCGCATTCCATAGAATGGGTGCCACTGCAGAGAAAGCCCTCCTCCAAGTACATACCCTCCTAATTTCTTTCATGGAGGGTTCCCGGAGAAGGACCTCTTTCGCAGATCTCAAGGGGTGGCCGGGCATATATGGATGGAAGCGCTCCTTCAGGTAACCAGGACCCAAGCCGTTTAGGGCATTATAGGTCATCACCAACACCTTGAATTGGGCCCGGACTTCAATGGGAAGCCAGTGAAGATGACGGAGGACTGGAGTCATATGAACATAATGCCCAGTCCCCGTCAGCAGCCTGGCAGCTCTATTTTGAACCAATTGAAGTATCCGGACCATCTTCAAGGGTAGCCCCACGTGAAGAGCGTTACAGAAGTCCAGACGGGAAGTCACCAGCACATGTGTCACTGTCGTCAGGCAGTCGAAGTCCAGGTAGGGGCGTAGCTGATGGATCAGCCGAAGCTGAAGGAAAGCGCTCCTCACCACCGCTGTCACCTGAGCTTCCAATGAAAGCTCCGGGTCGAGGAGCACTCCCAAGCTACGGACCTTGTCCCTAACAGGGAGTGCAACCCCATTCAGGACTAGGTCAAATCCACCCTCTCCAAAGCCCGATCCGCCAACCAACGGGACCTCCGTCTTGTCTGGATTGAGCTTCAGTTTATTGGCCCTCATCCAGCCCATTACCTCGGCCAGGCACCGGTTCAGCACAGCCACTGCCTCACCTGGATTGGTGGAAAACGAGAGGTAGAGCTGGGTATCATAAGCGTACTGATGGTTCCGCAGCCCACACCTCCTGATGACCTCTCCCAGCGGTTTCATGTAGATGTTAAACAGCAAAGGGGACAAAATGGATCTCTGCGGTACTCCATGGCATAGCTGCCATGGTGCAGAGCCATAGTCCCCCAACACCACCTTCTGGAATCGGCCATTGAGATAGGAGCGGAACCACTGC
>NW_025336481.1:35003430-35007029 GCF_004798865.1 Varanus komodoensis | reverse complement strand
CTTCTGATGGTTCTTTGGCTTTGAACTGAACTTGGACTGGATAGCTTTTTAAACAGAAGTCATCTTCAAAATAGAGGATAATTCTCTGGTATTGCTTCAAATAGAGGACTGACCTCTGTAAAAGAAAAAGAATAGCCACCCTAGCTGATGCATGGAAGGCCTCTACAAAATATACTTGCATTCCAATTTTCCTGGAAGTGGCTATAATACAGATGTTGGTTATTTATTTATTCACATATTTATTCACATATTGAATATGTGGCCTTCCAACATTTGGTCTTTACTCTCCTTGGTCTTTACTTTCCTTGTTGGAATCTGCTGAAGTCCCATCAGCTCTACTACATCAAGGAAGTCCTAGAGAGGATCACATGGCAGCCATCACAGTTATATCAGATAGTCCTACTCATCTTTCTCACAGGGTTCTGATGGCCTTGGTGAACAGGAAGAGGGGAGGGAGAGGTCCAGCTGGTGAAAGGGGCAGCAACTACAGGGGACAAATATGGCTATTTGTCTTTCTATGTAATGGTGCATTTCTTCCTTTCTTGTAAATAGTTTTTCTAGTTTTTAGGAGGTACCTGAATTAAAGATGTTTGCAACATACACATTTCTCTGAGTCATTAATGAAGGTGAAAGAAGGAAAGGTGAAATTCCATTGGTGATAGCAATGTGGAAAACTGTGAAAAGCACCTGTATCAGTTGTTGTTGACTAAGCAACTGTAACAATTCCAAAACATTTATCGTTAGAAGCAATGATCAGAAATCCTGCTGCTTTTAGACCAGCCATTAAGGTTATCTCATATTGACTTTAGCGCCACAAAACCAAGACCTTTGAAGTTGCACTGATGCTATAACAGATGTGCCCCATGATCAGTGCTGTGCAATGTCACAAATTGTGCTTGCTTGTAAGCAAAGAACAGGCCTGGTTCAACTAACAGAAAGATTCCTCTAACAATACAGTAAGCTTTAGATGCTTCGTTAAACAATAAAGGCTCTAGACAATGCAGGATATATTTTCTGGTTCCCATATATACAGTGAGAAAAGCAAGCAAGCACGCAAACCCCAAAATGAAATATGTGACATTCATACCAGAATTGGACAAGCATCTATATTCACAGCAAACCTAGTGGGGAGCTGCATATGAAAACATATCACTGTTAAGCATTTATCCAAGATAAATTTCCTTGGAAATTCTGTGCAATGGGAATTGGGAACAATCAATTATGGCAGCAGTTCTCAAGAAGTAGGATGGAAGATGATAACTATCTTTTAGGGTATGGTCCTCTCACCCCTTCCCTTGTAAGCTTCCAGACTTGGAGACTTCTGTGCATTTTATGCTCTGAATGAGGTTGGCAGCAACAATAACAACTGCTATGCCTTATGCACTAATTTCTATAAATGCAGCCATTTTTGGTCATCTAGATAAAGCACCAGAACAAGAGAAGGCAGGAGGCTGGGATGCCAATAGGAATTGGCCTAAGCCCTTAGTCTCAGCTCCCCAGCCTGTCTCCTGGCATTCTCTACTTCCTCCCTTCTGAGGTGCATTTACAACTTCAGAGGAGGAGGCAATGTGGATCTTCTGCAGAGGAAGACTGCAATGAGCCTTTAAAGTCTCAGGGTCGAGACTGCAGAATCTTGCATGTGAGACTGGGAATTGTCCTATGGCTCCCGAACAATCTCAGGAAGCCATAGGATTGCCCTCTGTATGGAGTATTGTGAGGAAATTTTAAAGCAAGAGAGAGAAAAAGAATAACTGGACCCCTGAAGCATAGGTTGGAACAACTGAAGAAGTGCAGTGGTGATATCAAGGTTTTGATGGGTTAAGAAGCAATCATTAGCTTCTGATGTATGGGAAGTGTATCTAAGAGTGCATCATTGGTAGCATATTTATACACTGACAGTTTTATCACACCACCAGTCCTGACTGTTTATAATCTCAGTTTATTTTAATTGGGCTTGTGCAAGTATTTCCACAAAAGCTCAGAGACATGAGTGGAGGTCATGAAACAGCAGTGTTTGGTGAATTGCTCCCCATGTATCATTACTGGCATTTCATTTTCAGGAACTGGAACACAATGTTGCTGGGATATGGTTATTATTGCAAAACTATATTACCATTAAATGATCTGTGTTTCCATATGTTATTCTCCCTGACTCACAGATATCATAGCTGGGATGTATGTGCATGTTTTTAATAACAGCCATTTTGGTTCAACCCTTTGGAACTCATTACATTTTAAAGAACACACTTATAAATAACATAGGTGGCATAAAAGTTAAAGACAGAAAGTGGGTGAAGGAAACAAAGACAATATTAAACAGGATTAAATTCTAGTATCACACTCCTTTCTCCAAACTACTGTGATATTCCTTTCACACTCCTTTCTCCAAACTACTGTGGTATCTGGTATCTGGTTCAGCACTGTTCACGCCTGGAGGGGAGGGGAGGGGGGGTCGCTTTGGTCTACCGAGCCTCTATCGCTCTCACGGGACTTCCGGTCCCTTCGAGACCAGGGCTGAAGTGCCTCTACTTGGTGTTGGGCGACCGAGGCAGATTGGGGATTCTGTTGGTGTACCGTGCACCCTTCTGCCCAACAGTCTCCCTGCCTGAGCTGACGGAGACCGTCTCGGACCTGGTGTTGAGGACCCCCAGGAGTTGGTCCTGGGGGACTTCAATCTCCATGCCGAGTCTGGTCTGACCGGGGCAGCTCAGGACTTCATGGCCTCTATGACGGCCATGGGGCTGTCTCAACATGTCTCCGGCCCGACCCATGAACGTGGACACACTCTGGACCTGGTTTTCTCGATGGGGCAGGAAGAGGGTGGTCTGAGGGTGAGGAATTTATGCTTGACTCCCCTGTCATGGTCAGATCACTTCCTGGTGAGGTTTGTGCTTGAGAGTGACCTCTCCCTCTGCAAGGGTGCAGACCCAATTGTGTGGGTCCGCCCCTGGAGCTGGATGGATCCGGATGGATTCCTGAAGGCCCTGGGGGAGTTTCCGGTTGACAAGACTGGTGCTCCTGTCGAGGCTCTGGTTGAACTGTGGAATGGGGAGATGACCAGGGCTGTGGACACGATCGCTCCTAAGTGCCCTCTCCCACCAGGCAGAGCCCTCTCTTCCCCTTGGTATACACCTGAATTGCGGGCGATGAAGCAGGTTGGGAGACGGCTAGAGCATAGGTGGAGGAGATCACTGGATGAATCTGACTGAACACACTTGAGAGCCCACTATCAGGCCTATGCTGTGGCGGTGAGGGCGGCGAAAAAGAGGTTTTTTTCCGCTTCCATTGCCTCCTCACAATGCCGTCCAGTGGAGCTTTTTCAAGTGGTGCAAGGCCTGGTTCGTCCGGGTCCTAAGGAAGATTGGGTTCCACCCTCAAAGGCCCGCTGTGACAATTTTGCCATGCATTTCAGGGAGAAAATCGCTCAGATTCGTCATGAGCTGGACACCACTAGTGAATCAGAGGTTTCTGGGGAGACGCCAATGCTGCCATCTGGTCCAGAATTATTGGATGAATTTCAGTTATTGCGGCCCAATGATGTGGACAAGGTGCTTGGACGAGTACGTCCCACCACTTGCCTATTGGACCCTTGCCCGTCT